>NC_056627.2:61350536-61696786 GCF_002870075.4 Lactuca sativa | reverse complement strand
ACATGAGGTTATTGCTCCAAAATGCTAATATATGCCTTTCATGAAAGATTTAGCTCATCTTCCCTCGTTTGAACGACTAAAGCAGGGAAACCTAGACTCCAAGGACCTTTAGGAGGTCTAGCTCTGAGGTTTCCAACCATATACCATGTCTCATTCAACTCATAGATTCAAAAGGATGGAAGAAAAGCCCTAAAACTCCCAAAATGAGATCTAGTACAAGGAATGAGCAAGATGAGGACTTTGTACCTTCTTTTAGCAGCTAAACACTCAATACCACAGATCCACTGCCTTCCTTGGCTCCCCATCATGAAGCTCTTCGTCCTTCTTCATAGACAATTTGAGATGCACCAGGATTGCCCAAAATGATCACACACTCAGTTTACCAAGGTTAGAACGGTTAAGGGTTTGTCTCAGGCTCTCAAGGGAAAGTGTGGCCGCCAATGAAGGCCATAAGGGCCTTTAAATAGGTCCCAAACCCGGACAATTAGGATTTCTCTGCCTAGTACCTACTCGGCGTGTCCCTCCTCTGACTTTTCGAGTCCACTCATTAAATCCACATGATCAACTCGACTCGATTCGATGAGTTGGTTCCTTAAGTCGTCGAGTCCCTCCTTCAATCTCAAGAATAACATACACAATAATGTCCCTAAAAATCCGGATGTTACAATTTTCCCCCACTTGAATTGGATTTCGCCTTCGAAATCGCTCCTCAACAACGAATACATCTAATCCATTAACCGAAGAGAACCATTGAAAGTATGTCATATCACACAACTATCTTTCTCTCTGGACACCTGAATCCAAAAAGGAACTCCTCCCTGAAAAAGGACAGACCCATCTGCCACTACCCTTCCCCTTCTGACTCTCAAGAATCTGGAAACTCTAGTAGCCTGACACACAGCCAGACCGCCCTCTCAAGATATCACTAAGTTATTCGCTCCTCGAATAACAAACCCCGATAACTCACTTCCCTTATGATTCTCTAGTGGGGTGAGATAAAACAAGTCCATATCATATACCATGGAATGAAAAGGATCACATCACACTAGGGACCCATCCACTGAACTGCAATCACAGCCTTTTTGAACATCAAACCTTCGACACCCTGACCTCAGGCATCAAAAAATGATCATGCTTGTTTAGAAGCGTCCCCCGAGATCTAACAACATCAACCTCAGCTCCTTACTCAATGTCCCTTTCAAGACTGCGCACCAGGTCATCTCCCGACCCAGCAGTTGAACCTACAAGATCATCCATTGCATTAACCAATCGTCTCAAAGGTTTTCTTCTCTCTATAACTACATCGACCCATTGTGACATACAAGTCACAAAGTTCGCCTTACTCCAAGTGAATGCTACACTCCCAACTGAAGATTGACTCAACCCCGACCTCTGCCGTCTACTGCTCATAGTTCCATGCATCTCGTGATACCTCCCGTACCCGAGTACTGACCTACATAGGCCTACAACATCAGATGATAAACAATAGCCCTCAACATGGAACGTACCTCAGAATCCAGAATCTTATCTCGCCTACCCAACGCACCACTTGAGCCAAACTCAAACTCGAGAGTTTCGTCTGACCTAGAGTTGGAAGCACTCGACCCAATAGAGAACTCAACTGATGACTCATGACTCATGACTCGCAACTCGCGCATATATCACTTCTCCAATTCGCTTGGGTTGCGACAACCATAAATCAAATCAGAGTATAATGTCTCTCGACAAATGTGGACACCCCAATATCGCCCCTGGTTCGACCACCAGGCTCCTAAAAACTCAATTATTAGGGCTACCCAAGCCTAAAACTCACCTGCCTATTGCTCTGAACAGAGAGTGCTCCTCACAACACCCTCTTGCTAGCTAGTGAGTACTACGGCTCCCCGCAGCATCACAATAACCTCTCACTGACTAGTGAGTACTACGGCTCCCCGCATCATCACAAAAACCTCTCACTGACTAGCTGGTGGATTCTACGGCTCCCCGCAGTATCACTACACCCCTTTGCTAAGTCATGAATGCTACAGCTCTCTGCAGCCCTACAACACTTTCTCTTACCACCGACGGTCTCAACCTCAAGTCGACGCCACACACTGCATCCAGTAACCTACATTCCACGCCCCAACATAGATAAGTGCACACCTATCCATCCAAAAGTAAGCGTCACTACTCGTGATGACAACTGACATGACAAACTCCTTTTTGTACTACAATCCTCATTCTTAAATAATCTTCGGGACAAACCCTAACCAACTCGTCGAGTCGACTCATTGACTTGGCGAGTTCATTCAGACCAAATGCTCATTCAGACGATTTCAATCAGATCTATCACTCCAAACACTTGATCTATCATCCCAAGGCTCAAAAATCACGTAAAGCTTCGATGTTTACACTCATACATGAGGTTATTGCTCCAAAATGCTAATATATGCCTTTCATGAAGGATTTAGCTCATCAACCCTCATTTGAACGACTAAAGTAGGGACACCTAGACTCCAAGGACCTTTAGGAGGTCCAGCTCTGAGGTTTCCAACCTCAAACCATGTCTCATTCAACTCATAGATTCAAAAGGATGGAAGCAAATCCCTAAAACTCCCAAAATGAGATCTAGTACAAGGAATGAGCAAGATGAGGACTTTGTACCTTCTTTTAGCAGCTGGAACACTCAATACCATAGATCCACTGCCTTCCTTGGCTCCCGATCATGAATCTCTTCATCCTTCTTCATAGAGATGCACCAAGATTGCCCAAAATGATCACACACTCAGTTTACCAAGGTTGGAATGGTTAAGGGTTTCTCTGAGGCTCTCAAGGGAAAGTGTGGCCGCCAATGAAGGCCATACGTGCCTTTAAATAGGTCACAAACCGGGAAAATTAGGGTTTCTCTGCCCAGTACCTACTTTGCGAGTCCGTCCTTTGACTCGTCGAGTCCACTCATTAAATCCACGCGATCAACTCGATTCGACTCGACGAGTTGGTCCCTCAACTCGTCGAGTCCCTCCTTCAATCTCAAGATTAACATACACAATTATGTCCCTTATTCAGCTCCAGATAATCTATACTCATCCGATGTGACCCGTCCTTCTTCTTCACAAACAGGATCAGAGCTCCCCAGGGTGAACTTCTTGGCCTGATAAATCCCTTTTCTAACAGCTCCTGCAGTAGTGTAGACTACTCCTACATCTCGAGAAGAGCTAGCCGATATGGTGCCTTGGCTATCAGAGCCGCACCAGAAACTAGATCAATCCTAAATTTTACCTGCCTCTCCGGAGGTACCCCAGGTAAATCCTCTGGGAGCACGTCCAGGTACTCCCGTACGATCGGTACATCATGTATTGTCGCCTTACCCTTATCCAGGGTATCCATAACATAAGCAACATAACATGTGCAACCCTACTGAAGATAGCACCTAGCTCTCACTGTTGAACAAAAAGTCGCCCATGCTGCGGGCTCTCGCCCTGAATCACTAACCCTCTCCCACTTGGGGTCTGAACTTGTAAAAGTTGCTGCTCGCAGTCGATCACTTCCCCATTGGGGCTCAACCACTCCATACCCACGATAACCTTATTCCCTCACAGGGGAATGGGGACTAAATCTATAGAAAACTGCTCATCAAACAATTGTAGTGTACATCCTCGATGAACCCTCGCAACCCGAACGATCCTGTCATCTACTATCTCTACTTCAAGTGGACAGTCCAGCTCCCCACGAGCTCCCACAAATCGCTTGCTAAGCACAAGTGACACAAAAGATCTAGTAGCACCCAAATCGAATAATACCAGAGCAGATATACCTTTCACAAGGAATGGTCCTATAATGAAACACATAAACATAAACTATAAATCAATATAAATAAAGAGATAAGGAGAAGATGCATACCTAGCACCACATTGGGAACTACACGTGCCTCCTCTGTTGTCAGTTGAAAGGTTCTGCTCTTCGCCACATGCATCTCCACCCAGACTTAACAACCATCCGTAATCCTTAATGTAGCCGGAACGGGTGCCGCCACCTGTCCTGCTGCTGCTAAACTTGGGCACTAGGACTGCTTGTGCCCTTCTGATTGCACTGGAAGGAAATCAGATCAGATACTATCATGGTGCTGGTGGTAGCAGTACAGTCCTTGCTGACATGAACAGTTCGGTCGCACTTAAAACAACCCGAACTACCCGCCCTGCACACACCCTCGCGCATCTTGTCGCACTTGCCACAGCGGCTGCGGCCCTGCTAACTCCTCGGTCAGTGATCTGATACCTCGGGCTTCTTGCCCGCATTCCCTGACTAAACCCCCTCTGGTTTCCTCTTCTTCTCCATCTCCAAATCCATCTCCCTTTCCTGAGCCCTCGCAATCATATCCTCTAACGTCTTGAAGCTAGAAGGGACCTCTCCCTGAACTTGGTGGTGATCTCAATCACCGTCTCAGTAGTCTTATGGAGATCTTGGAACTCCCTAGCAAGCTATTGCACCTCAATCACAGGTGCAAAATCGGCCCTGAACCTAGTCGTGAAGTCACTCCAGGTCATCACATCAAGAGTTGCATCATCTGCAATGGCATTTCGAACCTCATCCCACCAATCATGTGCCCTATCCTTCAGAAGATAGGAAGCAAGTCGGTCCTTGTCCCCCTCAGGACAACGGCTGGTGCGTAAGGCATTTGCGACATCAACTAACCACCTGCTGCTAGCAATAGGGTCCCGAGCCCCATGATAGTCTGGAGCTCCACAAGCTTGGAACTCCATGAATGTCATCGTGCGCGCCCCTATCATGGCCTCCATCTCGGTGCGAGAAGCACTCAACCCATCGTCAAGAATCTCTAGAACGCCCTCCTTGACTGTATCGAAGATCACAGGAGTCTGGTCTAATATACTATGTGTGATCTTAGATGAAATGAACTCCCTCCTTTGATCATCGAGATGCCCGACTCTAGAGCCCGAGCCTGATCCCTCACTAGTGCCAGAGCTGCGAACTGGCCTAGTGCTTACCGTTACGATACTGAAAATACACCATAACAAACACCAGAATACTCATCATAACTCGAGGGATCACACACACTATAAGATCCCTAGGTTCATCTCAACCTTCCTTGATTCGAGTACAGATCGTCTGCTTTCAGTAGTATGCGCCAATACTACCTTTCACATATATCCGTACTTTCCTTAAGAACTGCCTTGACTCCACCAAGTGCCTTTCTCTACTACTGCTCTCTGCTCTAATATCATCCTAGGCTTTTCCTAGTGTAATCTTCGACCCACTCTCTGCCATCAACTATATAATAAGTCCCTACTACCTTTCCCTATCTAGCTCGCGAATACCATTACATATCACTAAGAGTAGATAATTCTTCTAATGAGAGGTCTCTCCCTCGGTTGGACTCAGACAAGAGCTGCGAAATAAGACTAAACCTAACCTTCTGAAATTATTTAGTCCTCACAATATGTAACTTAGCATATTCATTTACTAGTTAGTTAAAGATAGCTAGAACTCCTAAAAGCACAAAGCAAGCAGCATTCGAGCATTGAGTAACCATAATCAAGCATATCCTGATCAGGCCATCATATCACCGACTAATCAGTAAGAGCATGCAGTTTATAAAGCTCATATAGCAAGCATACAAGGCATCCTTCCTAGATCCTTAGCCCAAATCTAGCATGCAGTTCTAATAATCATATCATAACAAAACAAACATTTATGGGTAATTTGGGAGAAATTACTTGAGCTCGGTTGATTGCATGCACCACACCCTTTTCTCTTTTCAAAATTATTTTTATGAAAATGGTTTTCCTTTTAAAAAAAATTAAACCAAGTACTCAGTTCGAGTTCAGACATACCCGAGTGTATGCCTGAATCCCTCAAACCAAGGCTCTGATACCAACTTGTAACACTCTAAAAATCATTGACCAAAAATTATCGTTTTAAATTATTAAATAAACTATAGTTATCAAATCATCTCATCAAAACATAAGACATAGTATCTAAAAACATCATATCAAAAACACATGTCAATATATCAGAGTAAAACATCCCAAACTAAACATAATGGTGTGTGCACTACAGTCATCCCGACCTCTTCCCTTTGCTACCGGAAGTACCTAAAACGAAAACTGAAAATTGTAAGCACGAAGCTTAGTGAGTCTCCCCAAACTACCACATACCTTACACATAAACACATAATCACATAATCACATAATAACATATCATGGGCTTTGCCCGCTTCATCGGGCCCCGCCCGACATCGGACAATGTCCAGCACTGGGCCCTGTCCGGCATCAAGCAAAGCCCGGTATACATAGAAACATATCAATAAATACACATAAATAATCACATAAACATAAACATGTAAACATTCCTCAGGCCTCAACCGACATCAGACCGAAATCCAGAAGCATACAAACATTCCTTGGGTATCGCCCGACATCGGACCGAAATTCGGAAACATACAAAATAGACGCATCCAAGAAACACAAAGACATCAAGCATACAAACATTCCTCAGGCACCGCCCGACATCGGATCGAAATTCGGAAACATATAAACCTACATCGGGCACTGCCCGACATCGGACATTAGTCCGGAGCATACTAACATACATATTCGGGCCGACATTGGTGCCTTCAACCCGTTTATACAGGAGGAAACTCACCTCGCAAAGCTGAATGCAGAATCTCACGATAAGGAAACTCTAATGATTGCTCCAACGACTCCTAGAGCTATCATGATCACAATAACACTTAGTCAAAATCCAATAATCCTTCTTAGGGTAAAATGACCATTTAACCTCTAATCTAATTTGGACCATAACCTAGGTCCAATTCGATAACATCCATGGTCCAATTCTATATAGCCTTTCCAAGCCAATTAATGACCCACTTTCGGCCCAATTTTCTAAATTGGGCCCGGCTCCTTAAATGGGCCTTCCCTTATGCCCAAACATTTCCTTAGCCCAATAATTGACTTTTGATGGCTCACTAAGGCTTAATAGCCAAGAAGTCCAACGATCGGTCCAAACCGAGGCCCAAATGACGAAAACCCATATCCAATGAGTACGCAACGTGTACTCCTTTGTACGCTAAGCGTACAACTTGCATGGCTTATACGTTGTGCGTACGGGCTTGTACACCCAACATACTAACCTGTTAAGCCATAATTTCCAAAAAGGCTTAATCCATTAAGACCTTACGCTCCATGAACATATCCGAGTCCAATAAAGTTTATTAACCAATAAAGTCGATTACTTGGGGGCTTGCAACCCACCAAATGGACCCAAACTTGAAATATGGAAACTAACTTCTATGGAAATGACTAAAACTCATGAATGGTCACAAAAAGACCTTCAATATGGAAACTTTTATGTTCTTGGGACTCATATAACACTAAGGGTAGCAACCCTAAGCCTAGAAACGGATTTAGACCATAAAAGTCCATTCTTGGGAACAAAAAGGTCCAAAATACCATAATCATAAATCTAAGAATACATGAGGCAAGTTGTGAGCTTTTTACCTCAAATGAGTGCTAAATGGTGATGATATCTTAGATCCTTGAGCTCAAGCTACTCAAGTTCTTCTTCACCAAATTCTTCTTTCTCCTTCCAAGCTCCAAGTCACCAAAATGGACTTCACAAGATCAAAATCACACGAAGATGAAGAGGTTTAGGTTTATAGGGTTTCTGAGTCAAGGTGGCCGGTAAGGAGGCTAGGTTTTAGGACACAATGAAGTATTTATATGGCATAAAACCTAAAAATTAGGGTTTTGAGTCTGCTCGTGTACGATGCTCGTACTCCTTGGCACGCTATGTGTTTGCTCTCGATCCACCATATCCAATGTTGCAATACGCGCAGCGTACGCCAAGCTTATGCCCATCGTACGTCTTCAGTAGGCCCACTCACTCATGGCCCAACTCAACAAGACCCAACTCATATAGTCCAACATTACTCTCATAGTCCAACGATAAATTACAAAATTCATTAATTATGATTACCTCAAGTCACGGGTGTTACAATATACTTCCTGGAACCAGAAACCCATCAGTTCTAAACTTCAGAAACCATACTCTAATTCTGATGATCATCCATTCCTCGTACCTACCTCTAGTCCCTAACTAGGAACACCACCAAAACATGCGGAATGAATACAAAAACATACCGATCGTGAATTACAACCAATCTCAAATCTGAAGGTTATGCCCAAAAAATTTAAATACACACTTGACTTCTTGACAAGTCATCACCAACCCAGTGCTTCCACAAGCATGATGATGGTCCATCCAAGAATTTTACATTGCATCTAAATACATTATCAGCTCAGGTGTAAATCCACCTGACAAATCACTCGAGACATTTACAACAAACTTCATGAATCGAGTATCCATAACCGATGCCCAACATTGCTAACCAAACTTCAAATAAAGAGTACGCAATCAAACGAGGTTCATATTGTAAAAACTCTGCAAGGCACTTCTGATAAAACAATTATTACTTGCAACAAACTTTAGCTGCCCACATGATCCTAACCAGCTGGTCACTTAGTCTTCCAACTCCTAATAGTGTACTAATACCCATACATGCCAAGAAGACTAACGATCCGAGACCTAAGAATCTTATTCAAATGAATACCAGGTCCCATCCATATGAATCATACAGCTACTGGCTCACGATACATTGTGACACCTTTAACCACTAAATGATAAGATCACGATACTATGTCGATCTTGACGTCATTCCGTCACTAGCCTGAAGACTAGAAATCAACACCACATGGCCTAAAGATACTCAACCATCAATTCACTGCCTTTCAGGAACCCAAGCCACACTTGAAAACTAAACATCGTTGTCCCAACATCCGATCTTCCAATAATCAAGGACATCTGCCAAAACTTGAGTCTGCTATGAACAATAATTTCAAAACCAACCATTGAGGCTACCCATATACCCAGAAGTCAAAATGTACAATGTACAAATTTTGATGCATTAAACTCCTGCTGATATAGATCGAAACTTCCGAAGAACCTCTACTATTGATGATGAACAAAAAGACCAACAATTGAGAGTGCGTTAACAACTAATCCATTGATCTAGTCCTCTACTGGACAAACCACCTGAGGGACTAAACATACCAAACTCTGAACTGATTAACCGCTCAACAACTGTCCATCCTAGACTACAAATATCAATCTATACAACAAGCTGACAAATCCCTTAACAATAGATACTCAACCTGAGCGACCCAAGCGCCTCTTGACCCATTTCTCGATGTTCCAAGAAGGGAACCACTGACTACAACGAGTTCCTTGTCCAACAACTACCTGCCGTGAGGACATCTATTGCATTCCTGAACACATACATCTAATGACATCTTGCTCAACACCCCCATGTTGACCAAATCCTGAACCAAATCTTCACATACCCGAACCAAAAATACTCGTGACTCATTCTTCTAAAACCATAAGTTTGAACAGATCGATGATCCTCCAAGCAGAATACCCAGTTCTCCCCAACCCTTGGAATGTATAACACAATGCAAGATGATCTTCCAGATAAAGACTAAGAAAACTACAAGAGATTCCAAATCTATGATACAGACCTTGAGAACCCCCTAATCATGACTGCCTCTAACATCAAGAATCCCATTCAAATGAACAAGCAATAATTCTGACAGTCCGTTCATAACACCAAATTCCTATCTGGAAACAAATAAATTACCACCCTCCTTGCCTGGAAATCCAAAATTGCCAATTCATTTTGAGAATCATTCATAAATATAAAAGGCATCATTCTTATAGTCAGGATACATTAGAGACAACAAACTTGTCGCTCTTGATTCACTTCGCTGATCACCTGAAACCATAAGCTAGCACCTGACCTACCTATATCACAAGAAAGTAAACCCTTGATCTCATCTCAAGGAATCCATACCAAGAAAATCCTGTTATGCATTCCCGCAATGCCATACTGCCGCCAAAAACAAAAAACATCTAACCCCATGTTGGGTTTACATCTTAACTCTGGAAGACTCATGCTTGTTCACTCTTTCCTTTGAACACGGAAACTCAAAAAGGACATAAACCCACCATAGATAGCGACATTCTAATCCATTTTTCATCTGCTCATCCTCTTGTTACAATCCTCGAGCAGATCACTATAACCGCTGCCTTCTTGAGTCTTGCGACTATATTGGCACTACCTCGACTAAGGCCCTTGAGACTTCCAAAATAAACTAACTCACCTAGGTCTGCATGATTCAAGCCTAACCTGCCATTTCCACTGAGGCCCAAACAATCACCAAGCCCACCCTCAACATGAACAGTCATACCCAAAAGATCAACAGATAGAGAAACGCTACCACAAATCATGGTTATCAAACCATACTATCTACCATTAACCAACTCCATGGAATTCGATTCGACTATAGATCATGTGCTTTTAGTAGTAAGGGTCCAATACTACGTTCAACACTTATCTATACTTTCCTCAAGAACCATCTCAAGTCCTCTACGTCATGTACTCATAATCATACTCCCAATGCCCGCTACACAATGTAGCTCCCACACTAAATCACTTCCTAGGCTCTTTTAGGATCCTCACATAACCATGCCATCGGCTACTGAAAAAACCCTATTAATGTCAGCTAACCACTTTATGGATACAATCACATGTAACAAAACTTAAATAATCTTTCGACTAAAAGACCCAAACCTACAATGGTTAGACTCAGACGTAAGTTCCATAATACGACTGAATCAATCATTCTAAAATTATTTAACATTTGCAGCATGTAACTTAACATATAAATTTAATAGTTAACTCACATCAGTATGGTTCGTACAAAGCACAAAGCAAGCAACATTCCAGCAGTGAAACCGAATGGCACTAAGACACCATCAAATCAAGCAGATCGTTACATGAAATTCCTAACCACTAGGCTCAAGCATGTAGGATACACATATATCCAATGTTTACTCTCCCAAGAGTGGCTAAATATTCCTCATCTGGCGTGCTCCACCCATACTCACTCATGAAACTTGCACTAACCCTGCAACCACGCGTGCATGCTAATCATATGTAACACTGGATTCCATTGACAATCGAATACTTGATTCTACCCTAAGCCCATAACCAGACAAGGAATAGGAAATAAGGCTAAACCAAACATTCTCAGGCTATAGAATCTTAGTTATATACAACTATGATGCACACACTAAGCAACTATAGTAATGATGTTAATTTCATCTAACATACAAGAAGTCCTCATACGTTATCAAGCATCATACATAAGATAATGCTATCACGCAATTCCTAAGGATCCCTAGCCTATCGCTAGCATGCAGTTCTACCATACTCCGGCTAATCGTACACATCTCATCCTTCCTTGATTACTTTTGAAAACAATTTTGAAATCCATTAAAAAAAACTTTAAAGATCCTTACCTTGAGTCTGGATTCACACGAATGCTCATCCAATTCTCTCAAACTAGGGCTTTGATACCAACTTGTAACATCCCAAAAATCAAGGTAAAATATTTATTTTTCAAAACCAAACAACAACCATAAATGTTCATAAAACGTAGTTCCCAAAAGTCAAAATCCAAATCAGAGTAACCCAAAATCAAATCTCTCATAAATACCGAAGGATTTTGACGATCAAGCCTTCACCTTCCTCGATCGTTTGAAGTACCTGAAACATAAAACTTAAATTATAAGTCAAAGCTTAGTGAGTTCCCTAAACACCACACACAACATAACTAAGGATCTGTAATGTCAATATCGATCATTGTACCAAGATAGAACGTTGGAACCAAATCTCACATTACATCTGAGGATATTTTTAATTTCAATATCGATCTTGTCAAGGGACTGCAGAGTACTCACAACATTTCACCAAACTCCGAGAAGAGAGTTTTTTGCAAGCTTAAAGGCAGGTTCTCGATTCAAATTGTGAATGGAACGTATCATACAACTCCATAATGAGCTATTCTCAGTTTTGAGCCTCCAAATCCACTTGGTTAACAAGGATAAATTGAGACTTTTAAGTGAACCTACCCCGAAACCAGTAATTTTAAATAAGCAAGTTTATGACACATATTCTTTTAATAATTGAAACTCATCACCCTTGGGTTTCTATTAGGGGTGAGCATGGTGCAATGGTGTGGTTTGGTGCGGTTTTTCGATCAAACCAAACCACAAACCGATAGGTGCGATTTTTATATACATAAAACTGATAAATGTAATTTTTATCTCATTTCGATTTTATGGTTTTTCTTGTGGGTTTGGTTTTTATAGGTGCGGTTTTGGTTTTTAACCGAAATACCTGTTTTTGTTTTAAATTAAACAATTTTTCCCATTTGGCTATGTGGGACTTGAAACTTGAGTTGCGTTGATACTTGACATCACAATACCATACAGTACCATACATAAAGCTTTGTTTCTATTTTTATATTTTCTTAGGTCTATTCTCTTTAAATTATTATATAAACATATATTTAAAATATAAGAAATTATTATATATTGTGGTGTGGTTTCCCTTATATGGTGCGGTTACACAGTATAAAACTGCACCGCAACGAAATATTGTGGTTTTTTCAAAATTTAAAACCACACCATTGGTTTTACTTTCGGTTTCGGTTTTTCAGCCTCTATTTTTTTGTTTTTTTGTGATTGTTAGGTTTACGGTTTGGTTTTTACTCACCCCTAATTTATATTTAATTTTGATGGAAACATTATAAATTTTAAATGAGTAGGTTTTTTGGCACATATTCCTTTAATAATTGTTATCGATAACTATAAATCTTCGTTGGGATCTTTGCTATCCGGTCGGTTTTGGATGCAAATTTTAGTCAATTTTAATAATTTCAATAACTGTTTAACGGTTTGAATAAGTGATTATGTGATTGTTTTCACAGAAGTTTCACAGTCAACCTGACACAACTTCAATGTCATTTTCCACAAAATTTAAGCGGTCATATTTTATGTATTATACACTATTAATCAAACGAACATGGTAACGTAAGTTCAATAATGGTGTTCTTTCTTAAACAAATTAATTAAAGTCATGAAAGGTAGTTAAGAAATCTAATAGGAACAACTTATCTTATGGTTGAACTAGATTTGAAGATATTGATATTTTTGTCCATACTACTTAGAAGATTTGATTATGACAAACACTATGTATTTTATTTTCTTTCTAATAAAATATATGCCCATAAGTTAATTGACGTGAGTTAATTAGATTTCCTATTGATTGGATGAGGTTCAACACCAATATAATATAAATATTTATCTAGTCATTCATTATCAATTAAAATATCTTCTCGGTCATTTTGTTAATTTGTATAAGAACAGTCCATGAAATTGATTATGTGTTGTCCGGTTGTTTTTAATTCTACTTTTATAGTAATATGCATTTCGTGTTAAGTGAGACATTACCTTTAATTTATATTCAACTAGATTATAACTTGCCTTTAATTTATATTCAACTAGATTATAACTTGTGAAAATTCTAAATTATTACTTGTGAAAATTATAAATTGTGAAAATTCTAAATTTTTACTTGTGAAAATTATAAATTGTGAAAATTACATCAGCATATTTAGAATTATTATATACACCAGTACAAAAGGGATTTACGCAACGGTTTAAAAAAAAATTATGTCAAGGTTTTAGTTTTTTGCGTTACTAAAGGTTATTAATTAAATTTCAGTGATGTTTTAATCACATGTTGGCTAAAAACAGTCATCATTGCAAACTATGTTCACACACTTTGTTAACGTTTTACTAAAAAAATGTAATAAATACTAGGCGATAGTCACGATAGATCGTTGTAACTATAGGTATTTTATTATTACATTTAACAAAAACATATGACTATAAAGTTATGTTTGACGGCTAGCTGAAAAACTAGATGTTAGCTGGTGGCTGAAAAGCTAGCTGTTAAATAAAAAACTAGCTGATATCTAAAAAGCTAGCTGATAAAAAATAACGTTTGGTAAAACTAGCTGAAAAGGTAGCTGAAATATATAAAATTACATAAAACGACATGTAAGAGTATATGTTTCTATAATTAATTAAGGGGTGTATTTGGAAAATTTTAAAAAAGCTCCTACAAAGTTAGTCTAAGGCTATGTTTGGCGTACAAGCTGAAAAGCTAGCTGATAGCTGAAAAGCTAGCTGTTAAATAAAAAGCTAGCTGATAGCTGAAAAGCTAGCTGATAAAAAATAACGTTTGGTAAAACTAGCTGAAAAGCTAGCTGAAATATATAAAATTAAATAAAAGGACATGTATGAGTATGTGTATCTATAATTAATTAAGGGGTGTATTTGGAAAATTTTAAAAAAACTCCTAAAAAGCTAGTCTAAGTAGCTTTTCAAAAAGCTAGCTTATAAGCTAGCTTAAAAGCTACTTTTTGGCTTACAAAACACGACAACATAAAAAAGCTGGAAAAATAAGCTAGCTTATCAGCTAGCTGTGGCGCGCCAAACACAGCCTAAGTAGTTTTTCAAAAAGCTACCTTATAAGCTATTTTTTGGCTTATCAAACATGACAACATAAAAAAGCTCGAAAAATAAGCTAGCTTATCAGCTAGCTGTGGCGCGCCAAACACAGCCTAAGTGTTTTATGATAACAGTTTAATTTCATATGCATCTCTTAAAATTATTCATTTTGAATATAAAAGAATAACATGTGACTGTAAGTACTTTATTATGGAACTTAAAAAAAACATGTAACTAAAAATATTTAATAGTTACGTTTTAATTTTTATGTATATCTAAAAGTAAAAATTATGAAAAATAAAATATAAATAAAGTATGTAATTATAAATGTTTTATGATAAGAGTTGAATGTCAAAAAATGAAAATAAAATTCGGAGGGGGTTCAATTTTTTTTTCCTTCATCTAAAAATTTCAATTTCCCTCTTTACTAAAATTTCAATATTTTTTTCTTTCGACCAAAAATTCAATATTATTAAATTATACCTAATCATATCTTTCTATACGCATCGTGTCCCACCCAACCTCAACCTCATATATGCCCCTTTTTTCTTATACTTCCACCCTACCACCGCAGTCTCCTTCCACAATTATATGCGATTAGAAACCCTATGGGATGTTCACTCTCATTCTCAGATACCACAAACATCCATTGTCTCCTAATTTTCATACTCGAACTCAAAATAGAACTAAAATCTCGACTAAATTGACTACGATCTCTCTGTTATTTTGTATCAAATTCTTTTCTTCTACATAAATGAAGGGTTTTTGTTGCATAAATATATAGTTTTTTCACAAAAAACCAGGCAACAAAAGCTTTAAAATTTCTTACAAATTTCGAGTATGACAACAAAACAAACCATCAAGGATCTTTTTAAAGAGGTTAGAATGATGTTACAACAACCGTAGGGTGTTTAGAAATTACAACCTTTGATGCCTTTGGACCCTCTTGGATTTGGGGTGTTAAATGTGACAACCCGAAATTTCTATTATGTACAACATATCAAGTCAATAGAAGTCAGAATAGTTGCTGTTAATTTTCAAACTTTTTAGAATAAGTTTGAGTATTTCAGGATTAAGACTTTAGGAGATATCAGGAGAGAGGATGCACTAGGGTTTATTGTGCAACAATAAAGTCCCGATACATCAAAATATTGGAGTTTACGGCCTAAACAATGGTGTTTACGGCCGTAAACCCCAAGGAAGGGGGTGTATAAGTGACACTTAGTCATTTATATCATTTTTCCACCTTTTCAAGAGCAAACCTTAAACTCTCTCAAGTATCATCCAAGTTTTCTTCAAGATCTTCAATCTAGTAAGTGTTTCTAGCCCTTTCAAGTTAATATATCACCTAATCTAGTGTTTTAACACATATCCATCCGTGAAATTGTTCAAAAAGGTTGATTCTTCAAGTTTCACCAAGAACACCAAGAACACACACTAGTGTTCTTGCAATTTTAGCTCATTTCAAGCTTCTATATTGTAAGTACTTCTATCCTAGAGTATCATAGAGCTTGTTATACTTCTTTAGATCAAGAAAACACAAGGAGACACCAAGATCAAAGGTGTTTACAGTCCAAGAACACCTTGGACTGTAAACCCTTCTTTAGGGGCCAAAGTGACCCTAGTCCCTTCCTATGCCTTAGTAACTATCATGGATCCCTTCATAGATATGCCTAAACACGATGAGAGACCATATCTCCAACAAATCATCCCAATCAAGGGTATAGAAAACCCTAGATCCATGGATTCTTTAACAAAATAGAAAGATGATCGATATGCTACCTCAAAGATGATGCCCTCTGCTTGAAATCCACAAATATGCAACCTCCTTGGCCTCCTCTAAGCTGGAATCAACTTCTTCTTGCAAAAAAACCCACAAAGGTCCAATAATGGCTTTTTCTCTCTCACAAATGCTCAAGCACTATTAGGGTTTCTCTCAAGGGTCTGGTAGCCGCAAATGTTGGATATAAGGGTCCTTAAATAGGTCCCAAACCCGAGAAATTAGGGTTTCATTATACAGCGTGGACTCGCCAAGTCCACGTATAGACTTGCCGAGTCCTCCATTAAATCATACCAACATATGCACGATCCCACTTGGCGAGTCGGAGCGCCTACTCGCCGAGTCCCTCTCTAATATTCAATATAAATACTTAAAATGAGATACCTGGGAATCCAGATGTTAAAATCACTTTCATTATGGGTCTAAGAAAAGAATGGTGAAATGTTAATCTTATGGTGAAAACTCAACAGAGCTTCGATACCTCAACTGTGAATGATCTTTACAATTTGCTGAAAACTCATGAGCCTAAAGTTATCGAAATGGCTGAAGAATCGAAGATAAGCTTAGGAGGACCACTTGCTTTAGTCTCGAAAGTATCTAAGAAAGAAACTACTAAAAAAGAGAGTTCTCACTATCTGCATACTTCTTCAGTTCAGGTTGTGGCTTAGAAGGCAACATAGAAACAGTTACTTTCCTTTCCATACCTGAAGCCAACTCTTCGTCCGTCAGGGCTAGACAATCATAATAATTGTCAATAAAAATTTTAATGTGAGCAAGACCAAGTCTGAACACCTCTTTGTTTGTACCCTTGAGTTAAGATGCTTCCATTTCCTTCAAGATTAATGCAACTTGAATCAGATCATTCTAGTTCATTAGTGGGAAATCTCCAACACTGAAGTCGACTTGTTGATTATTCACACGAACAACATGATACCTAAAGTTATGTATCATGTTTTCGAAAAGCATATCTTTCTTTATTGCAACCACCTTCTTGATTTTGATGAGATACCATACTTCTTCAGGTTCTTTTCCAAGTACAACATGAAAATGAATTTTCATGTGTGTGTAGTCATCAACATTTTCGAACTTCTCACTTATCTTGTACTGGGCTGCTATGAACATCATTTCGTTGATAGGGAAATCAAGCTGATTCAGTTCTGTGTTGGCTATGGAATAATTTTTCTTTGGCTTCTTTTCAAAGGTATACATGTGATTGAATGCAACCCTTGACTCTATAGATTCGTAACTGTAGAGTTTCTCCGGATCTCCCTTCTCCATGCCTGGAGGATCACTTTCTCTCAGCCTCATGATACTTTGAATATGCCTTTGAAGTTCTATCTCAGCTTCGACTTCTGCTTTCTTTTCTTCTTTAGACTTTTCGACTACAACACCTTTCCCTTTACTTTTCAAATCAGGATTCGGTATTGAGGAACTTGAGCTTCCTTCCTCAGTTGATGAACCAATTACAATTCCGTTTACAACAGGTCTTGCAAATGGTTTTGTTGGGTCCATTATGTGTTGCGTCTTGGGCTCGGTCCATAGTCCAATTTTGTATCCGGATTGGGCTTGTCCATCCGTGATTTGATTATTAGGGTTTAGTATTTATAGATGCTTGCATGCATCTTTATACGTAGCTGTTTCAGTTGATCATTCATAGCGATTATAGTTTTATCGATTGTAACCCTAAAAGCCTCTATAGTGGAAGTTCTTTATCGAGCTCTGCTGAGGCGTGAATCTATTGAATCATTCAACTCATTGTTGATTTATTCTCTTGTTTGATATTTTTGTTTACATTATTCTGATCAACCTGTGTAAGATCTAAACGATCAAAGACTTTTTCAACTCATCAATTGGTATCAGAGCAGGAGGCTGTGTAATTCATACACATCTCTTCTGTGAAAGAAGTGATTAGGGTTCATTCCGCAATCATTGATATTTATTGAGCCGTCACTCCATAATTGACGTATCTCATTAATTATTCATCTTGCCCTAATATTACGTATTACAAAGTCTGGTCTTATAACAGGTTAAACAATCAAGCATGGACGATTCTCAATCCAATCCCATCAACATCCCTAACAACATCGGATCAACAACCAAGATCCCAATCCTCTACACTCAAGAATATGAAGTGTGGGTGCACCATTTTGAAGATTACGTTATTGGATCGGAAGATAACGGGTGTCTAATATAGGAAGCTATCACAGCTGGCCCCTTCGCTCAGTCAAGCACTTCAAGAATCATTAAAACTCAAAAGGAGTACAATGATCTATTAAAAGATGTGAAGGACGTCGCTCAGGACGAAAAGGAGAAGTTCCAATGCAACATTAAGGCATTGAGACTAATTCGATTCGCCCTTCAGTCCGATACATTTCGGTTAGCAAGTTCTCGTGGTACAGCAAAGGAAATCTGGGATCGGCTGCGAGAGCTGTATTCCACAGATGAAGATCTGGAGCACTCGATTCAGACCCTACTCCTCTCTGAATTTGGAGAGTTCAAGAAGAAGCTAGAGGAGGTTGTTACACAAACATTCGATCGGTTCAATCATATTGTCAGTAAGATGATCAAACATGACATAGAAAGAAAGCTCATCGAACAGAAGATCACTTTCTGAAATGGCCTAAGACTCGAATGGAGGGCGGTTGTGTCGACGGTTAAAGCGCATGAGCAGTTCAAATCATATTCTTTGGCGAAACTGATGGGGATTTTGAAATCCCAGGAAAAGATTGTGCTACAAGAGAAGAGTGTGGTTTCAAACTTGGGGTCTTTGGCCCTTCTGTCTAAAGATAAGAGTGCAGCAGCAGAAGAAGAAGATTTGAATCTGGGAGACTACGATCTGACATCTGAAGATTATGGAATGATGGTGTCAAATCCCAGGAGGTTCATCAAGAAGAAGTTTCCCACCAACAAGAACCGAAATTGGCAGGGAAGCTATAGCTCTGAAAAGGTGAAAGAGAAGCCGAAGGTTGAAGAACCAAAGAAAGAAGCGAAGGGTGAAGCTGATTCTGGTGTCAGCTGTTTTTACTGTGGAGGGACAAATCACTACACAAAAGATTGCGTGTTGATGAAAATGACAGAGAAAGATGAGGAGAAGGATGAAGAAGCAAGTCTCCTGAAAAGACTGGAGGAGATTAAAAGGAAGAAAGCTACTACTAATCCCTCTATGAATGCTCTTGTTGTGCAGGATTCGGTAGATGATGATGAGTTCGGTGGTGTACAGGTGTGGTCGACCGACTCAGAAGATGATGAAGTGAGAAAGCCTACTCATGGAAAGGCTTATGTGGCAACGAGTGGTGATGCTAGTGGAAGATGTTTGATGGTGACAGATGTATCCCAGATGAGGGGATACAACACTGATGGTGGAAACGAAGCGGCTAAGGAGCGAGAGGACGTGTGCTTTACAACGAAGCCTCTCAGTGTGCAGATCAGTGAACTAGATGAACTGATCAAGAAGGTACACTCTATTTTTGTTTCGTTTAAAATTCCACAAACATCATATGAAAAAGAATTAAAAAAACTTGAATTCAAGAATTTCAAATCTAGATAGTTGTTTAACTCAAACACGTGTCACGAATTCTAATCTGACTGACCAAATAAGCAGGGTATCATCCAAGAGTGAGGAGCAAAAAATATGGATTGAGCAGAAGGAGTTGGAGTTGGTTAAGTCTAGGGATGAGAATATCTATTTGCAAAGAGACAATCTTATGTTGTTAAAACAGAGAAATGTTTTTTGTTTGATTGCAAAAAGACTTTATACTAACATTACTCAGCTGCATTTAGACTGTGCAATAGGCCAGAAGATACGTCGCATGATTTTGCCCTTCCTTGAGCTAAAGGAGGATGAAATCGATGCCGAAGCATACAACTGTGAAAGTGTTGTATCTTCAGATGATGTTAATCCCACTTATATGTTTGGTCTGGACAAAATTGAATCATTTATAAAGTCCAAAGACCATAAGGACATGCTTAAGAATCTTTTCGATGAAAATGATAGGTTGAAACTCAGAGCCGAAACTATACAAAAATTTGACTCATTGAGTACCAAATTAAGTTCAAAAAATAAAATTGATGTTGAAAATGCATCTAAACTTAATGAGGACGATGACATGAGTGAAATCTCTGTAGAGGATGAGGTTGACTGTTTAGAGTTTATTAGGAGCGAACCTGAAAACCACAAAAACTTGATTTCTAAAAATTCTGTGGAATTCGCTCGTCTATCCCAAAATAAGTCCCCAATCGTTAAAGAAAAGGCCGTCGTATACCAAAAGGTAAGAACCACTCCCAATCAGGTTTATAAGGTCACAGGAGTAACCGAACATCAGACAGCCGAACTCTCTGCATTGGTGAATGAAGATAATGCAGATGGTTGTGATCAGTTTTTCTGGTCTGCACCGATAGACAACGCAGACGAAATAGTTGGTTAATCAGAGCGAACATCATGGAAGGTCAAAGGTAGATATGTGGCAGAACCACTCAATAAACCTACCAACTTTGACGTGCCCAGTTCCAGTGGCACAAAAGAGGTTAGAGTAGAATGCGTCTCCTAACAAGAGAAACCTCTTCCATGGAAAGTGAACCAGTTGTTCAGAAGCCGAAACAAAAGGCAAATATTCACAGACAACCGAAACAGGTGAAAAATCAAAAGCAGCAGAGAAATCTGAGATACAAGAAAAATCTCTCAGAGCGAAAGCAATTTTGGCGCTCCCAAAATCCTCACTATACTCACTTTGATAGAAACTCCAAGCCAAAAGGAGCAGAAAATAAGAGTAAAATGAGCTTCGGTCCATTGGATCAAAAGAACCAGAAGAAGACTTTCGGGCCACAGAAAGAACAAAACCGGAAAGATAAGTTCGGTCCCGAAAGTAACAACAACCGAAAGCCGAGTTTCGGTCCAGCAACCCACAACAACCGAAAAGCCAGTTTCGGTCCATCAACAAACAGCAACCGAAGGTCCAGGTTCGGTCCCTCAAATGGTCACAACCGAAAGGGTCATTTCGAACCGCAAGTCAGGAAAGATTCTCATTCTAATTTCTATTCCTCTAATTCTTCTCGTTCTCATTCTTCTTCTAAGCCTAATTCACGTCCTACACCAAGCTCACAATCGACGAAGGATTTGAAAGGAAAAAGGAAGATTTCCTCAGCAAATGAAGACCGAAAGCAAGCTAAAGTCCAAACTCCTGAACCTGAATCCAAAATACCTGCATCTAACTCCAATAAAATCAAAGTGTTTACTATTAAGAGGAAAGATGAAACAACCTTAATAAAACGAACATATCTTGTTGATGTTTCTCTTACTATTCCTGTTTCTATAAAAGGCTCACGAGGACCCAAGAAACTTTGGGTTCCTAAATCTGCTTAATTTTTGCAGGTTATAAGTGACGAGCAGTTCGACGAAGAATGGTACATAGACAGTGGCTGCTCACGTCACATGACAGGAAGAAAGGAAGAGCTAAGGGAGTTTCGGTCCCTTCAAAACGGTGGTAACGTCAAGTTTGGTAACAACTCCTATGGAACGATAAAGGGTTATGGGATGATAACCAATGGAGACTTTACAATCAGGAAGGTAGCTTATGTAGAGGGGTTGCAGCATAACCTCATCAGTGTGTCTCAACTGGTGGGAGGTACAGGTCTCAAAGTATCGTTCGATGACGAAGGTTCAGAGATAATAGAGAAGAAATCCAACAAAGTCATTCTCAAGTCAGAACGAAAAGGTGAAATGTTCCCTCTGAATCTCAAACCAATCAAAGGGAATCCAGCCATATGTCTATTATCCAAAGTCCATTCAGACGAAAGTTGGTTGTGGCACAGAAGGCTCTCACACCTCAACTTCAAAGACATGAACAAGCTAGTCACCGATGGTCATGTTCGGGGACTTCCACTGCTTAAGTTCGATCGAGAAGACGTATGTCCTGCATGTGAAATGAGGAAACAAAGTCGCCAAAGTCACCCAACAATCATAAACACCAAAATTGTTGAACCACTTGAGTTGCTTCACATCGACTTATGTGGCCGATCGTCAATCGAGAGCATTGGCGGTAACAACTACATCCTTATTATTGTTGATGACTTCTCACAATTTACTTGGGTATTCTTTCTAAAGCACAAATCTGAGGCAACTCCCAAGCTGAAGATCTTTATCAAGCAGGTCGAAGTGCAACTGAGAAAAGTCGTTCGAAACATCAGGAGCGACAATGGACTGGAATTCAAGAACAAAGAATTCGAAGATTTCTTAGCAGAAAAGGGCACCAGTCACAATTTCTCAGCCCCTTATACACCTCAACATAACGGAATTGTCGAAAGCCGAAACTGATCCCTGTGTGAGGCGGCCCAAATCATGCCGAGTTTTGCCTCACTTCCTCTATATTTCTGGGCAGATGCCATTGCTGCAGCCTGTTTCACTCAAAACAGATCTTATCTCAACAAGCGTTTCTCTCTCACCCCTTATGAGATTCTTAACAACAGGAAGCTGAATGTCAAGTTCTTTCATGTGTTCGGTTCGAGGTGCTTCATTTTCAACTCCAAAGAGCATCACAACAAATTTGATGTCAAAGCCGATGAAGGCATCTTTTTGGGATATTCTCTTAGTTCAAAGGCGTACAGGGTTTTGAATAAGCGTTGTAAACGAATTGAAGAAAACTATTATGTAACGTTCGATGACAATTACGTCAAGAAGTTGAAGTCTACCGAAGAAGCAATTGGAGAGATTTTCTCTCAAACAGGTCAAGTCACAGCCTCAATCGTAAATTTCTTTGACTAGTTCATGGATCTATTTGATGAACCTAAGAAGGCTACTCACTCTGAGGCCACGGCAGCAGACAACAAGATGGATCACCTTAAGAAGATTATCGAAGACGCAGCCAAACAAATGGGAGAAGAAGAACCAGTTCGAAATGAACCTCCTCAGAGCAATACTTCGGTCGAGGGGGAGAATCAATTCTCTTCAGATCGACAGGACTCACATTTCTAGGGGGAGGGTCCATCATTTTTAATCAACGATAATGCTCATGGCAAGGGGAAGAATCCAACCTTTGTCAGAACCGAAAGTCCGGAACAAACCGAAAGTCCTGTAGCAATCGAAAATCCGGAACAACCCGAAAGTTCTGTAGCAACCGAAAGCCAGTCGAAGAAATATTTTTTGGTTCACATCCAAATGATTCATCATCTGTCAAGGGGGAGAATTCCAATATGCACTATGATGATGATATTCAATCAGAATTAGAAGAAATGGTAAATGTTGAATTGGATCCATCCTATGATCCAAATTATCCTCCTCTCACCAAATGGACCAAAGATCATCCTGTGTCTCAAATAGTGGGTGATGCATCAGAAAAGCTTCTAACTCGATCACAACTGAAGGCGAAGCAAACTGCTCTATTATCCAAAGTAGAATTCTGCATGTTTAATTCATTCATCTCCAAAATAGAGTCGAAGACCATCAATATTGCTCTCGATCATTCGAATTGGGTTTAGGCAATGCAAGACGAACTCAATGAGTTCGAAAAAAATAAGGTTTGGAGACTCATTCCAACACCAAAAGATGCCTCGGTTGTCGGTCTCAAATGGGTGTTCAAAAACAAAATGGACATGGAGGGAAATGTGATCCGGAATAAGGCTCGGCTAGTGGTGAAAGGATATTGCCAGAAAGAAGGAATCGATTACGAAGAGACATTCGCTCCGGTTGCAAGGTTGGAATCCGTTCGAATATTTCTTGCCTATGCTGTACACAAGAACTTTGAGGTCTACCAGATGGATGTGAAGTGTGTCTTTCTGAATGGGGAACTTGAAGAAACCGTGTACATGGAGCAACCTCCTGGTTTTGTAAATGAAAAGCATCCAAATCACTGCTACATTTTGGATAAGGCAGTTTATGGTCTGAAACAAGCTCCTAGGGCATGGTATGAAACATTAACCAAGTTTTTAAAGAGGTCTAAATTCAAACAAGGTTCGGTTGACCCAACCTTCTTTCGTAAAAAGGAAGGTAACCACCTTATGATCGTTTAAATCTATGTCGATGATATGATCTTCGACTCCACGAATCCTAGCCTAACAGCTGAATTCAGGAAGTTGATGTTGACTCAATTTGAAATGAGCTCAATGGGTCTGATTAACTTTTTCCTTGGTTTAAATATTAAACAAGGACCCGAAGGCATATTTATCAACTAGGAAGCATACACAAAGGCTCTCCTTGCTAAATTCGGCATGATGGGAGACGCAAAGGTCAAAGTCCCTATGGCGTTCGGCACCAAGCTCACACCATCTTTGGAAAAACCAGCAGTCGTCATAACGCTATATCGCCAAATGATTGGTTCCCAAATGTACCTCACAACTAGCACGCCCAATATAATGTTTTTAGTATGCTATTGTGCCAGGTTTCAAGCAAATCCTCGTGAACCACACATGCTGGCAGTGAAGAATATATTCCGGTATTTGAAGCGAACCACCTCTCTCGGTCTCTGGTATCCCTCAAACTCAGGTTTCTTCGTTCAAGCCTACTCAGATGCAGACTTAGGAGGATTTGGTCTTGACCGAAAAAGCACCACAGGAGGCTGCCAATTCCTAGACGGGAAGTTGGTTAGCTGGAAATCGAAGAAACAAAAATGTGTTTCTCTATCTACAGCCGAAGCAGAGTACATTGCAGCTGCCTCCTGCACATCACTAGTGATTTGGATCCAAAGCCAACTCCGGGATTATGGACTCAATATGAAAAAGATCCTACTATATTGCGACTCAGAAAGTGCAATTAGGTTTTGTCATAACCCAGTGCAACATTCCAAGACCAAGCATATAGCACTGAGGTATCACTTTATTAAGGATCATGTGGAAGATGGAAACGTCGAAATTCACTTTGTTCGAACCACAGATCAACTGGCCGACATCTTCACCAAATCCCTTCCTGAAGCAAGTTTCAATAAAATCCTACAAGGCCTAGGTATGATGGAATCATAGTCAGTACCAAAAACACCTTCTGAAAACTAAAAGTTGGAAACGAAATGAACTGAACACTCGGTCTATTTCGGGCTCGGTTCACACGTGAACTGAAATGAACCGATCTATCGGTCTATTTTGGGTGCGATCTCACTACACTTGTTTTGACTTATCTCAAAAAGGTGATGTCTTTGGTTGTATATTTTTGTACATTTGTTTTCCAAAAATCCAAAAATATTTTTTTTGGAACCAAAATGAACCGATCGTTCGGTCCATTTCTGGTTCGGTTCAAAATTTTTTTTGTTTGGATTGTTTTGTTTTTCTCTTTACAAAAATATCAAAAATTCCAAAAATATTTTCTTTCTTTTTTTCTCTACTTCTGTTTATGTTAACATTTTATGGAATATCTATGGGGCAGGTATCATTCTCACACTTTATACTAGCTAAGTGTCCCTAGAAGCATGTTGTTGCATGTTGTCCAAAGCCTCAACTGATTTTGAATAAAGCCTTATTGACTGGGTATATACAAACGTTGTCTTCCCATTTAGGCTGCTAAATTTATTCTAATCCTGAGCTACCTTACTCTTTTCTTATTTGAGTTAAGAGTTTTCTGCTTGGTCAGTCTTTTTATAGCAGAGGTACTTTGGTTTCTTTACAACACCTCAAACATTTTTCTCCATCATATTTCGGTTCATACATGTAACCCTTGAGACTCTCAGAAATAACCACTGAGGTTTATGGTTACACAATCTCTGTGTTTATGATCTTAGCTTCGTGTCAATACGTACTATGAATTGACGGTGAACAATTAAATTTGCTCTAGATTTCACCCATGAATTAACGAAACCACCCAAGTGGTACCATGAAATCTCTATTTTTCTTTTTGTGTGATTCTTATGAAATTGTTACACACCATAATATTTCTTCCCATAGAATCCAATTTTAAATTGTTTTTGAGATTTCACACCAAACATTTCCAACAAGTCACTAAATATTGTCCAAACCTACTTGTTCAACAGACCACATCGGTCTCACAAGTACTTCATTCGGTTTCTATCTTATGTCAAGATCAGGAATTCTAAACTGAAGCGAACACTACCCTTCTAAGCCTCATCAAAAGATGCCTTTCAACACTTCTTAATAAGTGCTTGATTGTAATTCAACGGGAATCCACAAAGACACTTTAAAGTCTCTCTTGACTTTGAAGGAAGAGATTCGTGCCCAGGATCCACTGTTTCGTGTCTATATTGACATCACAAATTCCCACATAAATGTTGCTTTATTTCCTCATCTTTGACACTCT
The DNA here is from genome assembly GCF_002870075.4 of Lactuca sativa. Lineage (NCBI taxonomy): Eukaryota > Viridiplantae > Streptophyta > Magnoliopsida > Asterales > Asteraceae > Lactuca > Lactuca sativa. The sequence goes on along the minus strand of NC_056627.2, from coordinate 61,670,300 downwards.
ATGCACGGAAATCTTTTTGATTTTCCAAAAGTCTGGTTGGTTCACTAAAAGCTACTTTTCTTTATGTAGCTCCGGTTCTTAATGCTATATTCACAAGGGGGTGCTGTGGTTTTTCTAAGTGTTTGTCATTATATTAATGACGACAGCTCATTTTAAAGATAAGATGACGACTCAGCCGGGAGACTAAAGGTTTCAAGAATTCAAAAAGGTATTTTATGGGAAGGCGTGCTAAATGGAAACGTTTTTCTCTCTCATACGTAATCATCGGGGTTGCCAACTGTCACGCTTCAATCAACTCAAGAACCGATTTGCGTTTCAAGAAGATTTGGGGGTGAATTTTTCTCTCACCTCTATACACGGTATAAAAGGGTTAAAACCTAGTTGTTTTACCTCTTTACTGCACCCAAAATTCTGAGAGCAAACCAAGACGATTTTCTCCCACTGTTCATCTTCTTCTTCGAAGCACTCAACAATGGCGGATTCTTCCTCTGTTCATGAAACCTCCCACATTCTCCCAATCAGACCCCAGCAAAGCTTGGTCATTGATCTCACCCCGGTTTCCTATGATGCCTTCATGTATCCCATAGTGGAGTGTCTCAAATACTCTCCACTGGTTCTCGCACTGTCCAAGGTCGATACTATGCCTATGGAATGTCTATCACATATTTTCTCCACAGCTCACTACGATAAATCTGTTGATCGCATCTACTTCGACATCCTTGATACCAAAACCTCCATCTCAAAGCAGCGATTTTGCTCGCTTCTAGGGTTTGAACTTGATGAATCGAGGGTTAACCCTGATTCGATCTCTGTGGGTCAATTATTCTCCATGTTTTACAACATGGGTTACACTGAAATCCTTACCACCGTAACGAAGTTCAAGAAGTCGTGTGTTCCTCCTCAATGGAATGGCTTTTTCACGATATTGTTCAAGGGTTTCTCTGAGAGGAGTGTAGGTTCTGATGGGGCCAGTCCTTTGTTCATGACGATTCTTTATGGGTTGTACAATGGGATCAACCTCGACTATGGCTCAGTTCTATGACAGCAGTTGATCCAAAGTCTCACCTCTTCTTCTCGACACACTGAAATCTCCTATGTTAGGTTCTGAACGCTCGTCACCAAATGGGCAATGGATAAGTATCATGTTCCCATAGTGGCCACATCTCCACTCTCCTCGATTGGCGTCTTCCATACTATAAAGATCATCGTCACTGATCCTTCCAAGTTTCTCTTTGTTGGATCAATTCCTGAGTCAATGTATGCTTGTGTATCAGGGGAGAGCCGCATCATCAAGACCTACAAGGAGTTTCTTCCTTCGGGTCCCAGAGAGCTGACTCCGGAGATGCTTCAGTCCATCAACGAAGCTGACAAACCTGCTCCCGGGGGCAAGAAACCAGAGAAAGGGAAAGACAAGAAAGTGGTAAAAGGAGCGAAAGGCCCTACTCGTAAAAAGAGAAAACCATCAAAGGCATCCCATTCACCTCCACCGAAGAAGAGGAAGACCCAGCCTAAACGAAAACTCATTCTTGCTTCTTCCTCAAGTGAATCAAAGGATGAAAGTTCAGACTCAGAGGAGTCGTTTTGAGGCGACTCTCCTCCCCGTTCCCCTTCACCTGAGGTACCAGTTACAACCAAACCTGTCTCTTCTCCCCTATCACTATCTCTATTTCCAGTCCCCCCATAACTTCCTCCACTCAAAATCCACCTACTTCTATTCCTGTACCACCTCCTATTTTCTCAGACGCTACAAAAACAACAAACACTGGAGTTCGAACCAACGTATCTGATACGGGGGCTCGTACTTTAGCACCCGAACACACACCTGCAACCGAACCTCCACCGTCTCCTTCATCTCCCAATCACTCAGCCGAAACCGAGACATTTCTAGGAGGGGAAGATATGACCTTCGATTCTGTTTACTACAGTCCCTACCAGGTTCAAAGCGATGATGATGATGATGCTCTTATCACCAAAAAGCACATCAAGGAACTTCATGAGAAAATTGATAATCTCGTCGCTTCTTCCTCCTCCTCTCAGTCCCATATCACAGAAGCTGCCATTCAGGGGATGGTTGATACTTTCACCAAGGCACACGAAGCCTCTATCCACTCTGCTACTGTTTCTATAGATGCATCCACAAAGGCATGTGCTGCAGCGACCGAAAAAGTCGAAAAACTATTTCAAGATGCTAACATCTTTTTGGAGTCTTTGCAGGGGGAAGTTGAATCTAATGAAGCGAAGGTTCATTCAGTTGTTGAGAAGCTGGCTACTTCCTTTGAAATAGACAAGCACCACTTTGCCAGTCTTTGTCAGACCCTTGAATCTGACAACAAATCCTTCTAGGCAGCCGTTGAGAATCGCTTGACCAAGCTCCAAGAAGACCTTGCCTCGGAAAACTCGGTGATGGATGCGCTTGCACGCAAAACAACTGCACTAAAAATCAAGAGTCTTCAGCTCTCCCAAACTAAGAAGGAGGTTAATTCTCTTTGATCCGAGCGAGCCGTGATTTCGAGTTGTGTTTTGGATGTCCACGGAGCCCTCTCAAGCGTCATTGAAGCGCATGACCCGATACTCAACTACTCAGTGAGGCAAACTCTTGCTGAGAAACTTGCTCCTGCCCTTGCCTTGCTCAAAAAAATTGAGGGGCTTCCAGAGCCCGTGGTCCATCCAAAACAAGGGGGAAAAGGGGCTTCAAAGGGCAGTAATCAATCTCAACCTCCTCCTGTCTCCACAACTCAATCTCAACCGCCACCTACTTCTACATCAGCTCCACTAAAGCAACCGAACCACCAACAACTGGTCATGCATCAGGTTTGGGTGCTCAAGACAAAGGCAAAAAGGTTCTCGATGACAGTGATGGAGACGATGACAAAGAAACCATTGCTAATATCTTGAAGAAACAGGCCAGGGACAAGGAACAAGACATAAGTGCTAGGATCGCTAGGGAGGCCGAAGCTAATGAAAGGAGGATGAAGGAGGCTCATGATCTCCTTGAAAGTCGAAAAACCCTATTCCCTCCATGGACTCTTGAGAAGCTTACCAAAGAAGCTATCGAGTCCCCCAACATCCTCTGGCTTGAACCTGTGATCTCTTTGGACAAGGTTAATTCTGTTGACTCTCAGTTCGACATGCCCTTGATCCGAAAGGCTTTTATATTTCATGCATTTCCCCACATTGCTGAATTCCATCATCCTCACCCGAAGGTTGATAGGGAACTTATTGACTTCTAACTGAGGTTTGATCAACCTCAGTATCAGACTTGGAGTGCACAGAAGATCGTCAGCGTTCGGGTCCTCAAACCCTTTCGGGAGGGTAACTTCACGAACGTCAGATTCAAGGTATTGAGGGGGTCAGAAAAAGCCGAACATGCCATTACTCTCACTGATCTTCCTAACCTGAATCCTCACGATTGGATCATCCTGCAAAACATCCTCCTCACCAATGATGCTGAATATGAGTCGATCATAGATCACTTCAAGAGGATGTTGGTTTGCTATATCATGGAGGTTGCCAAGATGGATCAGGAAATTGCTAATGTATTCAGGAAGAAGCCCACCATCTCCCCAGTCGGTTCTGCAAGTGATCTGAATAAAATGCAGATGGGGAGGATCGATCCGAAGCGAAACTCAATTATGTTCACCAGGAATGAAGTCCAAAAATGTCTGTTCGCCTTGGCTGACAAACATCTTTATACTACTTCATGTTTGAAGCATGTTCTGGGGATCATCAATCGGTGTAAGCCAAATTCTGAAGATGATAAGAAGTACTTCAATGACATGATCCACTGGTATATTCGTTTCAAACAAACTATTCTTGCCATCATTCCTTGTCTATTCGATACCACGAAGAAGGTTAATGCAGCAAGATCCAGTAAGCCAAAGTAGATTCTCGCCCCAATTGACGCAAAGGGGGAGATTGTTGGGTCCATTATGTGTTGCGTCTTGGGCTCGGTCCGTAGTCCAATTTTGTATCCGGATTGGGATTATCCATCCGTGATTTAATTATTAGGTTTTAGTATTTATAGATGCTTGCATGCATCTTTGTACGTAGTTGTTTCAGTCGATCATTCGTAGCGATTATAGTTTTATCGATTGTAACCCTAAAAGCCTCTACAGTGGAAGTTCTTTATCGAGCTCTGATGAGACATGAATCTATTGAATCATTCAGCTCATTGTTGATTTATTCTCTTGTTTGATATTTTTGTTTACATTATTCTGATCAACCTGTGTAAGATCTAAACGATCAAATAGTTTTTCAACTCATCAGGTTTTGTAGTCACAGTTGTTGTTGAAATAGAATCAGTGTTAATAGGTAATGAAATTGGAATTTGCGAAGTCAAAACCTTCCCTACAACCTTTGCATCGTCATTTTTTTCCAATGCCTCCCCCCCTTATTATCGTTTTTCGATCCTTGGCTCACCCTCCTTTCTCCCCCTTGCACCCCTGTGACAGCAGGTGGGGCATTCTGTGGTAACATTTGAGCAAACTTAGTGATAGGAGCAAAAACCTTTTGGATGACTTGATCAAGAATGTTTAACTTCTGAGTAAGAAACTCAGGAGTTAAGAATGATGTTGGAGTAGGCTTAATGACAACTTCTTTCAATTCAACAATGAGAGCATTCAGTTTTGCAAACTGATTTTTATCTTCATGTGCCTCGGCTTCGAATGTTGGTACAGTTGCTTGAAATGATTGAATGAAATTAGTTACATCCCCCACTATAATATCAACTTTCTCTTGAATTGAATTATAACGATCATTTACTTGATAAATTTCACTCGAAAATTCCTTCTTCAATTCTTCGTGTTTGAAATTCACATCCTCTCGTACCTTATTCACATCTTGTACAAAGAGTACATGCCTTTCTTTTGCAATATTTCGAAGCTCCTTTAACGAAGAGGTATATGGATCATTCTGAGCCTTGATCCGATGTTCGTTATTTTTGTCATTTACATCAATTTTATGTTTCAAACGATGCTCTACTGCTTTTAGCATCACATCAGCTTCGATTCCTGATACAGAATGCTTGGAGCCTGAGTCTGCTTGAAATTGAAGAACAAAATTAAGCTTTCTATTTAGCACTTTAAATTGTTTTCCTGACATAAGCATATGATCAGGAATATCTTCTTCCTCTGAATCGAAGTGCAAATCTTCAAACGTCCCTCCGAAACCTCCTCCTTTGGTTTCATCATTAGAATGAGGCTTTTTTGGCTCAGTGGATTCTGAGGAAAATAGAATTGTGATAGGTTGTTTAAGGATATTGTCAAAGATTGGTGATGTTGTGACAGTGGATGTAGGAAAAATGAATGGTGGTAACGAAACCAATGATGATGATGAAATGATTGGTAATGAAGTTGAAAGAGAAATGGGTTGCATAATATCGACACTCATTGTAACATTTGCTCCCGTATTAGATACGTTAACAAGGATGTTTGAAATAGGGACCTCCTCGAGAATTGACTTGGTAGCCACTATTTAGAGTGGAATAGTTGTTGTAGGTTCAATAGAAATAGTAGGAACAATGGATGAAATGATAGGAACAAAAATTACCATGGGAGAAGGCAAAACTGGTGGTGTATCAGGGATTACTTCGTTTTCGGACGAATCATCAACAAGAATGATTTTTCGTTTGTTCTGCTTCTTTGATATATGATTGATTACATCTTGAGCTCTTCGTTTTTTAGATGACGGAGAAGCAAGAGTAGGAATCTTACAAACAATAACCCCTTTGCTACTGATTTGAACTTTACGAACTGTCTGTGAGTCATCAGACAAAGTTCGTTTGTGTGACAATCTTCTTAACCTTTTCAATAATCCTTACCTTGATGGCATCACCTCCTTTGAAGGCTTAACAACACCAACCTCTTATGTCTGCTTCGTATCACTGTCAGGCTTGTTTTTAGGAGACTTGGATGTAGACTTTTTCGTACTTGTAACTGGTACCTCTGCTTCATCATCCTTCGATTTCTTAGATTGTTTAGAAGTTCTAGCTTCGACTGTAAGCAAAACCACTGTTTCCACATCTGGATTAATAGTCTTCAAATATTTCACAAGAACCTTGTGATTATGGTTCACCTTATTTAGCATAGCATCTGGAATTTGTGCTACACTTGGAAAAATAGTTTCATCATCCTCTACAAGTTTCGGAAACTGACACTTTGCAAATTCAGCAGTAGGTTCATCATTAGGGACTTGGATTCCCTTTTTTTTATACACTTCCTCAAGAACAAGGCTCCAGTATCTTGCACACGAAATCCCCTTTACCATATTCGTGTTCTTTAAAACTTTTGCCAAACTCCTTCCACAACTGAGTGGCATAGTTAACACTCAAGTCATAGTAAAGACCCATTACCATTCCATAAACTTCCAATCTTCCCTTGTCAAGTCCTACAATTCTTCCCATCAGGCATCTAAGGTAAATTCCAAAGAAAAAGTTCCACGTACGCGGAAGTCCTAATTTCTTGAAATCACTTATCTTCTCGAGTGGGGGCTGGTAACACATCTCGTTGGACATGTGCATAATTTGTGGATTCGTAGGCTTGAAGAATGGTGGAGAGTTAGGAATATCCTGAAAATAAGTAAACATCTTCTTCGTCAGTCGAAATTTCTTCTCATTAATCAGATTGAAAGTAATGACATATGTAGCCTCGCTATAACAAGCAGTTGAAGTAGCCATTGACAACTATGTCACCGGGACTGCAAATAATTTGAACATTGCGGTTGCTAATCCAGGTCATTTCAGGGCAACGATTAGCATTTTTAATTCCTCCGGATACGATGAGACATTGGCCTCAACTTGGTAGTTTGTACTTTGAATTTTCATCAACGGTTGAGATTCAATTTCTTTAGTGTTGGAGTTATGAACAATAGCCATTTGTGAGTTCTTGAAAGCTTTTTGGAAAAATTAGGGCTTTTTGTTCGTTTGTGAATTTTTGATCGCGTAATGATAAAAGGATAAGTATTTTCCTTTTATGGGTAAGCCCAAAATAATTTGAATCGTTTATCATTATTCAGTAGGCCACTTCATTCCCTGAAACTCGCACCAGTAGTCGTTTATCTCATCACGTCTGTAAAGTACCTTGAAACTAGGGCCAAGTTGCCAAACGGTAACTTTAGACTGCTCGTGAGTACAAAGTGGATAAGATCAAACCCTTCAGATTGGAGGCTGGGCTCTTTCATTTTTGGGATTCGAAACGAAGTTATTTTCCAGTCTTGTGAAATCTTCAGCCTAAGTTAGTATTACTTAGAACCATAAGGATTTTGTGAGTGATGTGTGCCAAGGAAAAAGATAAGAAGCAAATTAACAAAAATTTGGGTTCTGTGATGTCTAAAATTTAGACACGAAGTCAGTTAAACCCCAGACAAAGGTTGCTTCATTAATTATCAAGAGAGATAATCAACAGCTTATGTATGTTCCTGTGAATTACATTTGAATACTTATAGAGATGTATCAAAGGGATTCTTTTTCAAGGCTTCAAAGGGTGGCTTACGAATTTCGTTACATATCAACCTAAACATAAGGTGAGTAATTTTAACCGAAATTAATTGTTTGACCATGGTAGTCAGTGACAAGTTGCTTTGGAAAAGTATGTAAAAGTGACAAAAGAAAAGAACTGATACTCACACTGAAATCACATTCAAAGAAAAATATTTAAGTTGGATTTTGTCTGAAAACAAATGTTGTGGGCTTCGAACATTTGATTAAGACCTCTCATACGAAAGAATGTGATTTGGAGTACACGAAAATTTTGGTACTGAAACAAGTGTTTCGTAAGAATCTGGAACAAGGTTCCTTGTCAATTCCTTATTAAGATAGAAAATTGGGTTTCACTTTCATCACGGCCTCATAATGTCAGATCATTAACACATAATTTTGATATATCTAAATCTTAATGAGTGGAATCAAAGATCTCTTGGATATATGTCTTCATGTGTACAAGTGTAAGAAATTTGTTGATGAAAAAGATTGGTTTTTAGTAACAAATTGTACCTCTGTTATTTTCGGACAAAACAAATAACTCTTAACTCATGTGAGAAGAGTAAGGTAGCTCAGTGACTAATGTGAATGTAAGGCTGATTCGGAAGAAACTTTCGTATGAAAAATTTCATTACGGCTTTTGTAAACACACGTTGAGTCTTTGGAGGCTTGGGTCAACATGCAGCAGCACGCTTCTAGGGACATCTTAACTAGTCCATAGTTTGAAGAAAAATACCTTCCCTAAGAAACCTAAGCATGACCCTTGAAAATATCTTCGTGTAAACATCCGTGATACCTGAAAGAAAAAAATAATAAAGTAACAAAAATGTTTTTGGATTTTATATTTTTGAAAAGAAAGAAAAATATTTTTGGGATTTTGAATTTTTCGAAAAATGAAACATGCAACAAAAGAAAATCTTTTTGGAATTTTTGATTTTTCGAAAATGATTACAAAATAATGAAAATATTTTTGGTTTTTTTGTTTTTCTCAAAATAAAAGACAAACTATTGAAAGTAAAAGATGATACCAATCACACGAAAATTTTCAGCTCCAATATACGAAAACGAAGTGTGTCGAAGCGCTGAATATGAACACTAACCCCTGAATGGTTAATACAAGCAACCTCTGAATGAATCATTTTACCTATGAATAGACACTTTTTCACCAATAGACGCTTCATTAATTTTGTATGACTAATTCTGGTACAGAATTCGCATCTAACATTCCCAAACATGCCAAAATTCTCATAAAACATTTTTCATCAAGAGGTTTTTTGAAAATATCAGCAAGTTGGTCAGTTATTTTTTCAAAATGAACTTCAATATTTCCATCTTCAACGTGATATTTTATGAAATGACAAAGAAGAGCAATATGTTTTGTTTTCGAATGTTGTACCGGATTATGACAAATGCATATAGCACTTTGTGAATCACAAAACAATGAATAGTTTTCATATTAATTGCATAATCATGCAATTGGCTTTGAATCCAGATAATTTGAGAAGTGCAAGGAGTAGCAGAAATGTATTCAGCTTCAGCAGTGGAAACTGCAACACAAGTTTGCTTTTTCGATTGCCAACTGACAGGTTTCCCATCCAGTAATTGACATCCTCCACTTGCACTTTTTCTATCAAGAGTAGATCCACCAACATCTAAATCTGAAAAGGCTTGAATGAAAAATCCAGATTTCGAATGATACCACAATCCTAACGAAATTGTTCCTTTGAGATAACGAAAGATATTTTTCACAGCTGTTAAATGTGGTTCTCTTGGATTCGCTTGATACCTAGCACATTTACATACAGAAAACATGATATCAAGTCTACTTGCAGTTAAATAAAGTAGAGAACGTATCATGCTTTTGAACAAAGTAAGATGAACAGCAGGTGTATCTAACGATGGTGTTAATTTCGTTCCAACTGCCATTGGCACTCTTAGCTTCATGCTATTCGTCATTCCAAAATTCTCAAGCAAGCTCTTTGTGTATTTTTCTTGGTTAATAAAAATTCGTTCTTTGCTTTGACGAATGTTTAACCCAAGAAAATTATTTATTTTAGCCATCATGCTCATTTCGAATTGACTCTTCATCAATTTCTCAAATTCACTAGACAAAGCTGGGTCAGTAGAGCCAAAAATAATATCGTCAACATAAATTTGAATAAGTATTAGATGATTCCCAACTTTTTTACAAAATAATGTGGGGTCAAATGATCCTTGTTTAAATTTCGACTGTCTTAAGAAATTGGTAAGTGTTGCATACCATGCTCTTGGTGCTTGTTTTAACCCAAAAACAACCTTATCTAAGATGTATACAAGATTAGGAAATTCTTCGTTAATAAAACCTGGTGGTTGTTCAACATACACAGTTTCTTCAAGCTCTCCATTCAAGAATGCACATTTGACATCCATTTGATAAACATCAAGTCCTTATGAGCTGCATAGGCTAAAAATATTCTAACAGCCTCGAGTCTTGTAACAGGGGCAAAGTTTTCTTCATATTCGATACCTTCTTGTTGGGAATAAACTTTAACTACTAGCCTAGCTTTATTTAGAATGATATTGCCTTCTTTTTCGGTTTTTTTGAAAACCCATTTTAACCTAACAATTGAAATGTCTTTTGGTTTTGGAATCAATCTCCAAACCTTATTTCGTTCGAATTCAGCAAGTTCAGATTGCATTGCAACAACCCAATCTGTGTGTTCATTAGAAACCTTAACTGTTTTTGGCTCAATTTTTGAAATAAAAAAATTAAACATGCATAATTCTTGATTCGTATTGAGTACCTCATTTTTCGCACGAACTTGAGCTCTTGTTAAAACTCCATCTTGTGGATTTCCTATAACTTGCTCTTTTGGATGATTTTTTGTCCATTTCTCAAGTGGTGGATAAGCTGGATCAAATTCCAATGGTGCATCTTCATACATATCTTCATTTTTAGATACTGAAACAAAAAGATTATCATTAATTTCATGAAATTCATCATTTTGATCAAGATTTATTGTATTTGTTTATTATGCTCCCCCTCAACATAATTATCATTTTGATGCCCCCTCGAAATTATCATTCATACTACTCTTCTCCCCCTCTAAAGGATGCTCCCCTCACCACTTGAAGGTATAGTCTTATGCTCCCCTTCCAAACGAACATCTGAAGTTGAATCTTCAGTATATTTCGAGAATTCGGGTATTTGATTATCAACAACATTAACTTCAGCATCAACAGCCCTGTTTGGGACACCAAAAATTAAATCATAATCAAAATCGATTGAATTAATATCTTCAGTTTGATTATTTGATTCATTAAGAATTGGTTTTTGTTCAAACTGTCTTTCCACTTGTTTGACATAAAAGTCATCAAAAGTAAGATTAAATGTTTCTTCAATTTTTCATGTTTGTTCGTTTAACACTTTATATGCAACCGAATTGTTCGAATAACCCAAAAATATTCCTTCATCAGCTTTAGCTTGAAATTTCGAAAGTTTTATCTTTGAGGTTCATTATGAAGCACTTGCATCCAAAAACATGAAAGAATTTTACATTAGGTTTTCGATTGATTATTATTTCATATGGAGTGATATTAAATTGTCTATGAATAAAAGATCGATTCTGAGTAAAACATGATGTTGATACAGCTTCGGCCCATAGGTATTGAGGAAGATTCGCATATGTCAACATTGTTCTTGCCGCTTCGCACAATGACCTATTTCTCCTTTCGACTACACCATTTGTTGAGGTGTATATGGTGATGAGAAATTATGCGAAATTCCTTTTGTCGTTAGAAACATATCCAACGCATTATTCTTAAACTCAGACCCATTATCACTCTTGATTCTTCGAACATTCTTTTTCAGACCCATCTCTATTTTCTTAATAAATTCGATCATTGTTTGAGCAACTTTAGATTTTAACCTGAGAAAATATACCTAAGTGAATCGTGAAAAATTATCAACATTAACCAAAATGTACCGTTTCTTGTTGAGTGTGTCAACAGTTGATGGTCCACAAGGATCAATGTGAAGAAGTTCCAACGATTCAACAATTTCCGAATCTATGGCGATTGGATGTCCTTTACGATGTTGATTTCCTTGTTCGCAAGTTGCACAAAGTGTATCATTGTCAAATTTCAGCACAGGTAAACCACGAACTATGTCTTCTGTAACCAACTTATTCAAGTTTCGAAAATTAAGATGTGATAAATGCCTATGCCATAACCGGCTAACTTCAGTTGAAGCTTTCGAAAGTAGACAAACAGACGGTTTGCCCACAATTGGTTTGATATCAAGCGTGAACATATCTCCATATCGTTTTGACTTTAGCAATACTTCATTTATTTCAGCTTTGGATATTATGCTTCCTTCTTCATTAAACACAACTTGATTCCCTATGCCCACAACAAGTTGCGAAACACATATCAAATCATGTTGAAGACCTTCCACATAGGCAACTCGATTTATTGTGAATTGGCCATTTGTTACTTTGCCATAACCTTTGAATTGAAATTTATGATTATTTCCAAACTTCACCACTCCAACATTTTCAAGACTTCGAAAATCTCTTAAATTCACCTTTCTTCTAGTCATGTGACGAGAGCAACCACAATCAATGTACCATTTCTCATCATATTGCTCGTCACACAACACCTGCATTCAATTAAAAAATCTAGGTACCCAAGGCTTTTTGGGTCCTTGGTTATTAGCTTGAAACAATCAAAGAAATTTAGAACTCAAAGCCCAAGTGCGAACTTTCGTCTTTACACTATCAATTAAGTCAACACCATCAGTTAAAGATATTGAAACATAATTTTTCGATAGTTGTGGACTTTCATTTGATTTCACCTCAGGCTTCTCAATCATGTTGCTTTGTTTATTGGTTGCCATCTCTGAACCGGAATATTCGAATCTTGAGAAAATGAACTTCCAGTTGAAGATTCATTCAAATACTCTTCATGAGTATTTTTAATCTCTCGTTGAGAAAATTTTCCCAATTGAAATTTTTTCCCTTGTCCCTCAAGCCAATGATTGATTGATTTCACTTCTGAAGTACCCTTTGAGTTCATAACCTTTGTTGCTTTATGAAGTGATGGATTTGGAAAATTTGGTTTTTGTAGAGTGAATTTGACATTCGTTTGAGAATGTATTAATTTTTCAACATTGTCATATTTTCAGACATTCACAAGGTTGTGACTTGTCTTAAAATTTTGAGAGTTGACAATCTTTCGAACATTTTCAACCTTTGGATTTGTATCACTTTTATGATTAGTTGAAGGAAATTTATCTATTGGTGCATAACGAAAAGAATTATTTGGTGGTTTTCTTTTGAAAAACGTCTCTTGATGATTTGTTGTTTGAGAACTCATTGATGAGTTTAAATTTGAAAAATTATTGATTTTTCATTTTTATGAATCAGACGAAACTTTGGATTTTGACAGAGCGGGATTTTTCTTTTTCGTTGTTGATTCGAATGTTTGTTTTTCGTTTAACACTACTTGCCAAAAAATTGCTTTTCGTGCCTTTCTTTTTGAAACTCCTTTTTCTTTTGAAAAACTTTTCAACAAGTGTTTTATAATTTGGTGAATTCAGTTTTACAAGTTGAGATGTATCAACAATTTCTTGTTTGAAAACTTCTTTTTCTTTTTCCGATTTTACAACCCATTTTCGTGTTGATTTTGGTCTTTGAAAAACATACGAATTATTGGTTAGGTTGTTTTCAACAGTGCTTTGATTCGAAAATAATCCTTCGTCTGACGCTCTTTTGTTGTCTTCTTCAATCAATTTGTTAAATTCTAGCTTGATGTTTTCAACATTCCCAGTAGTGACAAATACTTGATTTGGAAAAACTACTTCATCTGTGCATGTAAAATTTGGATACACGACAATATTAGTTTCCAAATAGTGAGCACCTTTTTCATTCATCAGTTTGTGAAACTTTTCAGTTCCTCCATAAACTTGTTCAACAACAACTCTTGGAATGGATGTTTCATTCGAAACATTCTTTTTTGATTTCTTATTACACGAAACTTTGACTTCGTCCTCCTCATCATCACTACTATCCGTTTGACTGTCTCGTATCTCCACATCATCAAAGTCACAAACATTCGAAGTAAAGGGTTTTCCAATGTCATCCTCAACCAATAAATCATTAACAATTTAATTACCTTTAATCTTAGATGTGACATTAATGAAAGATAACTGAGAGCAATCAATACCTTCCTCTTCTTCGACTTCACTGATTTCGATAACATTATCCGAGTTATCATCAATATCAGCAAAGTTGAATTGAGAGTCAAGTTTCGAATGTTCAATTCTTTTCAAAAATTTCACTTGTTCATCTTTTGTCAAACTTTCATTCTCAATTTCAACAAGTTCATCATTGTTTAAAAATTAATCTATCTTAACAATACCATAAGCATATCTATCATCTGACACTTTGTTAAAATTAGCTATGGTATTTTCACAATCATACGAGATGATATCAAATTTTTCTCTCTCATAGACAAGAAAATGTAACAACTTACGATGTTGTTCTTTGCTAATCTCAGATGAATGATGTAAAACAGTTAATTTAGCATACAAACGCTTAGCTGAATTACAATAGATGTTTCATTGGGCAAATCCTAACTTCCTTATCTAGATTTTCCCTATCAGTATTAACATTCCTTAATTATAATTCTAGATACTCTACTCTGCTTCGTTTCATGTCAAGTAACTTTTGTGTCTCTAGCAGTTGATTATTAAGTTTCTTTGCTTCAGTACTAGCAGACACAGCAATAGCATCAAAGTAAGCAACAGTATCATCGAAAGCAATTATTTCAGAATCATATTCTTGTAAAGGAATATTAAATGACTAAAGAATAGAACATACCTTTATTGTCATTGGAGATTTTTCACTTGACTTTGTCATAAAGCATCGACCAGTCACTTTTTCTTCTTCTCCATCCTCGAACTTTGCGAAGATGGCACCGTGAGTGGGATGCCTCATTTCTTCATCGTCAGATCCAGATGACCAGATCTGATAAGTGCCATCTTCTTCATTTTCAAAGTAGTACGCTTCGTCCTTCACTTTATTTTTCTTATCATCTTTCTTACGAAGCATGTAGTCATTCACAAGATGATTCGCTCCATTGCAATACTGACAATCTATTCCTGAATCACCTTTCAATTTCTTCTCTGTTTTTGACTCTTTCCCTTTTTCATCGTTCTTCTCAGACTTTTCGAATTTCTTTTTTTCATCCACACCAGACTTCACGAAGCTTCCTTTTCCATCACTTTGCTTCCCTTTGGGATTAAAAGGCTTCTTGGAAAACTTTTTAACTCGATTGTTCGAGTAAAAAGCTACAGCCTCATCATCAGAGTTCATGAGAAAACCTTCTTCATCCGATCCCTCTTTTTCAATAGTTTCCACCTCAGACACTTTAGAAACAAGAGCTAGTGGTCCGCCTATGCTTTGTTTTGCCTCTTCAATCATTTCTGAAACTTCATTTTCGTGTGTTTTCAGCTGGTTGTACAGATCATTTAGAGATGAACTGTCGAAATTATGTTGATTCTTAATCATCATACTCACACTCCTCCACTCCTTACGAAGTCCCATGACAAAAGTAAGATTGAACTCCATTAAGGACCTTATGATTCCATACCTATTCCGTCGGTAAATTAGCTCATTCAGACGATCATAATAACCTTCAATTGCTTCATTTTCTTTTTGTCTGAACTCCTTCAGCTATACCAAACATTGCTTAACTGAATTGATCTTCGTCTTCTCACTCCCCTGATACTTCTCCTTGAGTGTGATTCAGATATCCTTAGCAGTTTTACAACCACGAATGTAGTTGTAAACAATAGGTGGCAAAGCACCTCTCAGTTCTCTCATACAACGTTTTTCATTGTTTTCCAACCTTGTGGATTGATTTTCAACATCAAAAGTTGTTGTAGATGAACCAATGTTCTGAATATTTGATGGAGGTTGAACAATTCCTTTTATGCAATTCCATAATTCCTCACCCAGTCCATTCAGATAGTCTTCCATATGATCCGCCCATTGAGCGCAATACTCTAGAATCAGCATCGGAATTTTTGTTGATGATCCAAGTAGATGAGAATATGAAGTCATTGTAGTCAAGTTGAAGTTCGCCATTGATGAACAAACGAGAAAATTTAGAAAACTTAGAAACTTGATGAATTTGAAATTTGATCAAATGAATTGCTCAGGAGCTTGTAATCGATCACTCGATTATACAATTCAAATGCAGAATCTAATCAAATCTGTAGATCAGACGTGATTTTCAGAACCAAAACGCGGAAACTTTTTGAGATGAGAAATGACTAAAAAACAAATGATTCAAAATGAAAATCAGATCATTGCAGTTTGAAACCTTTCTCAGATACCAATTGAAGAGGAATTGTAACGAGAAATCAAATTGAACCAGAGTTAAACAAGCAAAAGATCAATTAATAACACTGAACGTAAATAGAATCCTGTTTCAACTCTTATTACTCTCAAATGAACAAGAGTACAAAAGTAGACAACATTCAGGGAAAACTTGTTATCTAACTCTATGTTCAGTACCTATTTATAGGAAACTGAGAGTACAAAAATTACTAAGTCTAGGAGTTACGCTTCGAACATACAATGACTTAGCAAATACATTACATACGAAATACATCAAATACACTTCGACTCTTTACAACAAGACTTCGACCCTAACAGAGGAGGAAGAATCTATCAAATGTTCTCAGTTTTCTGTCATTAATGTCACATCTTTGACTAAAGGCAAAGAAAAATATCATGATTCATTGGAAAAGAATGACATTGACAAACCCTCAACTTCAAAAGTTTTTGATGATGATCATGTAAGTGTCAGAGATAGTCAAACTGACAGTAGTGATGATGAAAGGATGATGATGAATTTTCGAAAGAAACAACCACAACAAATGATGTTTTGAAAGCAAATGAAATCCCAAGAGTTGTTGTTGATCACGTGTATGGTGAAACATAAAATTTCGAAGAAGTGATGAAAGAAAAAGGTGCTCATTATCTAGAAACACATTCAGTTGTGTATCCAAATTTCAAGTGTACAGATGATGTTATATTTCCAAACCAAGTGTTTGTTACAACTGGGAATGTCGATCACATCAAACATGAATTATACAAATTGGTAGAAGAAGATTATAAGCAAACATCGAATGAAGGTTTCTTTTCTAATAAAAGCACCGTTGAAAACAATCTTACCAAGAATCCATACACGTTTCATAGACAAAAACCACAAAGAAAATGCATTGCAAAAATAGAAATTTCAAAGAAACAAGTTGATGTTGAAATTGTTCTCTCAAATGATAAAATAAATTCACAAGAGTTTAAAGAGAAAATTAACAAGTTTTCAAAAGAAAATGGAATTACAAAGAGAAAAGCACAAAAGAAAGTTTTTTGGCAAATTGTTGAGTCTCGAAAGAAAAAATGATTTGAAAAAGAAAACAACTAAAAGGATTGCGTCTGAAAAGGTTAAGACAAAATCTTCATCAAATTCAGTTAATAAGAAAAATCCCGCTCTGTCTAAAGAGAATTTGTCTAAATCAAATTCACAAAAAGATTTTTCGAAAACCAAAATTAACGAAACAGTGTTTTTGTCACAAAATCATAATAAAAATTGAAAGGAAAAGAGTTTTCAAAATCAAAATCTTTCAAGAAGTTTCATTCTACTAATCAAACAAGATATCAAAGGATTTTCAATGGTGGTTTTTCAAAGTCGTATCAATCACAGAACAACTCACCGTCTTTTAAATTTCGAAATCATACACAACAATGTTTTGAGACAAAAGGTGAAAATAAAAGGTTTGAACAATTTCAATCAAAACGAAATGTTAAATACACACCCCAACAACCAAATTTTCCTAATCCTCCTGCGACATAAGGTTTCAAGGTTTCTTATATCAAGGGTCAATTAAATGTGCAAAACATAGATCATTGGCTTGATGGAAAAGGGAAATCATATCAAACAGAAAAATTCTCTTAACAACAAATCAAAAATGCTTATGAGAAGTATTTGAATGAAATGTTGAATGTCAGTTCATCATCAAAATATTCGACATCTTCAGTCAAGGCATGGCACCCTGTTTTGAAAGATAAGGAAACAAGGCCACAGACTGAGAAG
The DNA here is from genome assembly GCF_002870075.4 of Lactuca sativa. Lineage (NCBI taxonomy): Eukaryota > Viridiplantae > Streptophyta > Magnoliopsida > Asterales > Asteraceae > Lactuca > Lactuca sativa. The sequence goes on along the minus strand of NC_056627.2, from coordinate 61,652,683 downwards.
AAAAAGGTGAAAGCCAGTGAAAGTCCTAAACCTTCGAAATATTATATTTTTGAGCCTTTACCAAATGAAGTGGACTAAATTGATAGTGTCAAATCTAAAGTTCGTAATTGGATCTTAGGTTCTTCAATTCATAATGTGTTTCAAACTAATCATAAAGGACCCAAACAGCCTTGGGTACCTAAATTTTTTCACTGATTGCAGGTTTTATGTGGCGAGCAACATTATGAAAAATGGTATATCGATAGTGGTTGCTCTCGTCACATGACTCGAACGAAAGAAAATTTGTTTGATTTTCGAAGATCAGAGAATGCAGGAGTTGTAAAGCTTGGCAATAATAAAAAATGTCATGTTATAGGGTATGACAAAGTAACAAATGGGAAATTAACTGTCGATCGTGTCGCTTATGTCGAAGGCCTTTAACATAACTTGATAAGTGTTTCACTACTTGTTGTGGGCATTGGCAATCAAGTGGTGTTTAATGCAGAAGGAAGTATAATCTCAAATGTCTACACAAACAAAGTTTTACTTAAATCCAAACAACATGGAGATATGTTCACTTTCCATATCAAATCCATAGTTGGATTTACCTCAGTGTTCTTACTATCGAAAGCTTCATCTGATATTAGTTGGCTCTGGCATTGTCGACTTTCACATTTGAACTTTCGAAATCTTAATAAAATGGTGGTAAATGATCTTGTCTGAGGCTTACCTGTTTTAAAATTTGACAATGATACATTGTGTGCAGCTTGCGAACAAGGGAAACAACATCGTCAAGGACATCCAGTTATCATTGATTCGAAAATTGTTGAACCATTGGAACTACTTCATATTGATCTTTGTGGACCATCGACTGTTGAAACTATCAAAAAGAAACGGTACATTTTGGTTATTGTTGATGATTTTTCTCGATTTACTTGGGTTTATTTTCTCAGGTTAAAATCTGAAGTTGCTCAAGTCATGATTGATTTTATCAAGAAAATCGAAACAAGTTTGAAGAAGAAAGTTCGAAAAATCAACAGTGATAATGGTTCAGAATTTAAGAACAATGTTCTTGATTCATTTTTAACTGAAAAAGGAATTTCGCATAAGTTTTCTTCACCCTACACACCTCAAAAGAATGGTGTTGTTGAAAGGCGAAATCGTCCTATTTGTGAAGCCGCAAGAACGATGCTTACATATGCGAATCTTCCTCAATACCTCTGAGCTAACGCAGTCTCCACTGCATGTTTTACACATAATAGATCGTTTATTCATCGAAGATTCAATATTACTCCTTATGAAATTATGTATAACCAAAAACCTAATGTCAAACTCTATCATGTTTTGGTTGCAGGTGTTTTATCATGAATCTCATGGATAATCTTTCGAAATTTCAATGTAAAGCTAATGAAGGAATTCTCTTCGGTTATTCTAATAATTCGGTTGCATATCGAGTATTAAATAAGGGAACTCGAAAAATTGAAGAAACATTCAATCTAAGTTTCGATGATTATTATATCAAACAAGTTAACAAGTGCTTTGAACAAAAACCAATTATTAATGAATCAAAAGATGAATCTGATAGTATTCATTCGTCTGATTTTTTTTATTTGATTTTTGTTGTTCCAGATAGGGCTGTTGATGCTGAAATCAACGCTGAGGATAATCAAATTCTTGAATCGTCAAAGCAGTCTGACTTTTTGACACTTACTCAGGAAGATGTTGTTGTAAATTCGACATCTCATTCTCCTGAAATTCGCGAAAGTATGCCAATTGATCTAGTGGAGGGGGAGCACTAGCATTCGAATTCTCATATTGAAGGGGAGCATTCTTTCGTGGGGGAGAATAGGAGAATGAATGATAATGTTGAGGGGGAGCAATATTAAAATGAAACTGTTGAGGGGGAGCTTAATGTGTCGAATAATAATAAGCAAAAATAAACTTTTCTTGATTTAAATGATACTTTTTCTTTTGCAGGTTTAGAGAATGATGAAATGTTCGAAGATGATCCATTGGATTTTGATGTAGCATATCTAGCATTGGAAAAATGGTCGAGAAATCATCCAAAGGAACAAGTTCATGGTGATCTACGAGATGGAGTTCTTACTAGAGTTCAACTTCGTGCTAAAAATGAGGTACTCAATACTCATCAATAATTTTGCATGTTCAATGTCTTTATTTCGAAAATTGAACTAAAAACAGTCAAGATTGCTATGGAAGATCCTTATTGGATTGATTCTATGCAATCTAAGTTGGCTGAAATTGAAAGAAATAAAGTTTGGAGGTTAGTTCCGAAACCAGATGATGTATATTTGATTGGATTAAAATAGATTTTGAAAAATAAAACTGATAAAGAAGGCAATATTATTCGAAACAATGCTAGGCTTGTAGTTAAAGGTTATTCGCAACAAGAAGGTATCAACTATTGAGAAACTGTTGCCCATGTCGCAAGACTCGAGGCTGTTCGAATCTTCTTAGCCTATGCAGCACACAAGGATTTTGATGTTTATCAAATGGATGTGAAGTGTGCCTTTCTTAATGGAGTTCTCGAAGAAACGGTTTATGTTGAACAACCACCAGGTTTTATCAATTCTCAATTTCGTGATCATTGCTATGTGTTAGATAAAGCTGTTTTTGGGTTAAAACAAGCACCAAGAGTCTGGTATGTAACACTTACCAATTTCTTAATACAATCAAAATTTAAAAAAGGGTCAGTTGATCCTACTTTATTTCGAAAGAAAGTTGGGAATCATCTTAAGCTTGTTCAAATTTATGTCGATGATAGGATTTTTGGCTCTACTGACCCTTCTTTGTTTAGTGAATTCGAAAATCTGATGAAAAGTTAATTTGAGATGAGCATGATGGGAAAAATAAACAACCTTCTGGGATTGAATATTTGTCAAAGTAGAGAAGGAAGTTTTATAAATCAAGAAAAATATACAAAGAATCTGCTTGAAAATTTTGGGATGACGAATAGCACAAAGTTACGAGTACCAATGGTGGTTTGAACAAGGCTCAATCCTTCGTTAGATAAACCTGCTGTTGATATTAATTTATACAAAAGCATGATACGTTTGTTACTTTACCATACGGAAAGTCAATCTTATGTTATGTTTTCTGTTTGTAATTGTGCTAGATATCAATCAAATCCTAGAGAACCACACTTCATAGTAGTGAAGGATATTTTTCGATATCTTAAAGGAACAATTTTGTTAGGATTGTGGTATCCTTAAAAAACTGGATTTTTCATACAAGCTTTTTCTGATGTTGATCTGAGAGGTTGTAGTCTTGATCGAAAAAGTACAAGTGGTGGATGTCAACTCTTAGATGGGAAACCTGTAAGCTGGCAGTCGAAGAAACAAACACGTGTTTCGATTTCCACAGTAGAAGCAAAATATGTTGCTGCTGCAGCTTGTACTTCATAAATAATTTGGATTCCAAGTCAATTACAAGATTATGCTATCAACATGAAGAAGATTCCATTGTATTGTGATTCACAAAGTGCTATATGAATTTATCACAATCCAGGACAACATTTGAAAAAAAAAACATATTCCACTTCGTTATCATTTTATCAAGAATCATGTGGGAGATGGAAATATCGAAGTTCACTTTGTGAAAGCAACTGATCAGCTTGCTGATTTTTTTATAAATCCATTAGATAAAAAGTCGTTTGTAAGAATACTAAATGGACTGTGATTGATCGAAGCTCATTCTGTGCCAGGATTTCTTTCAAAAAAATGACAAGAGAAAAAGGTGCAAAAGTGTCGATTCAGAGGTGCTGAGTATTCATTCAGAGGAGACATCTTATCATTCAGAGGATACTGTTCACGTTCAGCGCTTCGACACTCTTCGATTTCAATATCATGTAAAATCCGCTTAATCACAAATTTTCGCTAGTTTAGTACAAAAAAAAATCGTTACTTTTATGTCGAAAAATCAAAAACAACAAAAATATTTGTGTTTTTTCTTTTGTTACTTTCATGTCGAAAAAATCCAAAATACCAAAACTATTTTCGTTTTGTTTTTCCATTTTGAAAAATTCAAAAATATCAAAAAGATTTTACTTATTTTTGTTATTTTCTTTTTATAAAACAAAAATCCAAAAATATTTTTTTCTTATGTATTTTTACACTTGTTGTGTAGATGTCGCGAAGCTTATACTCAACATCATAGCTATTGGAAAGTTTTCTTGGTACATGCTTGCTGCTTTGAGGGAATATATATTTTCGACAACTATGTACTAGTTAAGATGTCCCTAGAAGTATGTTGCAACATGTTGACCAAAGCCTCGATAATGCTATGAGCTTCGAAGCCTTAATGGCTTTCTTATTCTGAGAATTCCTTCCCAATTAGGCTATGTTCTCATTCATTCACGAGCTACCTTACTCTTCTCATATGAGTTAAGAGTTTACTGCTTGGTCAAATCAAAGCAGACATACATTCGTTTCTTTTACCCAATCTTTTTCATCCCAAAATTCTTAGACAATCACACACAAAGACATATGTCCAACAGATCTCTAGTAAAAACCAATCAGGATCTAGACATATCAAAATTCTGTGTTAATGATCTAACATCATGAGACCGTGATGAAAGTGATATCCAAAATGTCGAATCAACTTAAGGAATTGACGGGGAACTTTGTTCCAGAATTCACGAAACCTTTGTTTCAACACATGTTTTCGATACTCAAAACGCACAACATTTGTTACCCAACAAGAATGAAGACTTATTTTGGTGTTAAGAATATGATTTCTATCAGAGTATTACGTAATAATTTTTTCAAAGCTTACTTGTCACTGACTACCTAGGTCAAATGGGTAGTTTCGTTTACAACTTTCCATACTAAAAGAAACCCTTCGATACTTCTCAACAAGTATTTGATTGTAACTCAAGGGAAAACACAAAGGTTGGTGATCATCTATCTTGATGCTTAACGAAGCAATCTTTGCCGTGGATTTATCTACTTTTATGTCGAAATTATATTTTCGACATCACAAATTATTTTGCTTCTTATCTTTTTCCTTGACACAAAGCACTCACGAAATCCTTGAGGTTATGAGTATTACCAACCCAGTTTGGTGATTTCGAAAGTCTGGCATATGACTTCATTTTCAAAACCAAAAGTGAAAGAGCCCAACCTCCATTACGAAGATTTTGGTCCTTATCCACATGAACTCACAAAGAGATTTTGATGTGAAGGTTTGGTAACTGTGTGCTGTTGAATCAAAAAGTGACCCTCTTAAACTTATGCTATCGTAGCCACAAAGCCACCGCAGTCAAGCAGTCTCTTCAACAATAATCATCCGAAGTCTTCAGTACCGCAGTCTCTATCTAGTTTACTTTGTCTTTATTATAAAACACTCTATTTTCCAGTATGCCTTGCATGGCTACTCTTAGAGTTGTAAACTTGTTTTCTTTATGAGTCTCTATAAATAGAACTCGTTCTCGTGTAATCAGTAAGAAGAGAATCTCTAATCAAATTCTAATACATATCTCAGAAGTTCTCATTCTATCTTACTTACTCAATCTTCTTACTCTCATAATTAATCACCATCTCAGTTCAGAGCAAGTCACTTGTGACTTAATCACTAAGCTTGATCTCACTTATTAATTTGGTTTGAATGTGTTCCTCGTTATGAATCAGCTTACGTGTATACTTGAAATAACAACTGTTGTCATTTACATTTCTTTACTTTTCCGCAACTAGCTCACTAACTTCTAACACTTAATATTATTGTTGAGCTAATAGATCCTTTGATATTAACTATTCTGGTATATACTTGTTCTAACGTTTGTTCAAGTGTGTCTCAAAGTTTTTCTCTCAAAAATTAGTATCCGAGCCATAGTGGTTGCTTTTTGAAAATCGGAACTCTGATTTTTCGAAGAGCTTTCTATACCACTGAAGCTCATTTCTAAAACAAAAAAAAAACTTAAAAAATGGCACAATCATTATCACTGAATGTCTCTAAACAGTGCTGGTGGTTCTAATCGATCCCCAATACTGGTAGCGAATGAATATCATCACTGGTCACAAAGGATGGAAAGATATCTCAGAAGACTTGGTAAAGATGTTTGGCGATCTATAGAAGAAGGACGACATGTCGCAGTCCTTACACTAGTCCAAACTAACGGACCCACAACAAGGCTAGGAGGAGGTTAACCAGCCTTGAACCATCCCACCAAGGATGATCTCGATAAGATGGAAAATGATGCTATGCCTTTTATGAAATCTCTTGTGGAGTTGCTCCTGAAAACTTCGACATTATCATAAACTGCAAATCTGCAAAAGAGATCTGGGATGTCCTCAAAAATTTGTATGAAGGCTTAGAGCAAGCTCAAGACAAGAAGCTCATGACTGCACTCAATGAGTTCAACAACTTCAAAGCTCACACCGGTGAAAGTTTGGAAGACTCCTTTAAAAGATTTAACTTGATTGTCAGAAAACTATCCAATGCGGGCACCGTCCGCAACAATCATGAAACAAATCTACAATTCCTTAATGGCTTGGGAAGACATTGGACAACAGCCAAAATGATCGTTCAAGGAGATAGGAAGATTCACTCATTGTCTCTCTATAAGCTCTATAGAGAGTGGCAAGCTCAAGAGTCCACTATACTCAATGATTGTTCAGACTTCGGAGGTCCACTTGCTCTTGTAGCACAATCACCTGACACTCAAACATATCCCACCTCGTATGACTCACCACCACACTCATATGATGCAGACTCAGATTATGACGATGAAGAAGAGTTTCAGAATGTCATCGCCCTTATCAGTCAAAAATTCAATCGTTTACCACCTTCATTTCTTAAAAGTCAACAGTACAACCGACCACTTTTCAACCGCAACTTTCAAAAAAATTACTTTCGTTCCACCAATAATCCTCTCCCTCCACCGCAGCCCCAGCAAACACAATCTAAAGACGTACCACTGCAATCTCAATCAAATGACTCTGGTACTTCTTTAGAAGACAAAAGTGATATTGTTATATGTCACAAGTGCAACAAAGAAAACCATTTTGCCAAGGATTGCAAGGCAAACGTAGTGAAAGACAGAGCTTTCTATCTCATAATGGCTCAAGAACTGGAGGACAAAGAAAAAGGAAAAACCTATGTTGCTCAAGTGAAAAGGAATCATCACGTGTGGTCTTCAGGAGATGAAGATGAAGATGATCAGTAAAGAAAAAGGCAAGATTTGTATGGTAGCAACTGCTGATGAAGACGGATCAACCAAGCTAAAGAAGAACCATTGTTATCGAGAAAGTGGAATAGATAAAACTTATGATTCAAACTTTAAATTATAGCATGCATGACTGCCAACCTTTCATAGACACACTCAATGACACATTTGTTGCCGTCCTTACAGACTACAATAAAGCCTTAGATGAGAAGAACGTCGCGTCGCAGGAGATTTTCCATGTAAGAGGACGTTTGGATAATAAGAGACTCAAAATGGAAATGTTAGAGAAATACTTGATGCTAGAAAAAGATGCTAGAATGTTATGTGAAACACAGCTAGAGATAGCTTTGAATCAGAGAGATTTATTATAGAGTGAAATTGTATGCTTAAATCTTTTAATTGAAAAGCATTTTAATGAAAGTGAAGCCATTGAGAATCTAGTTAATAATGGGAATGTTGAAAACACTTTCAATTGGGGTTGGTCCAATGGGTACCCAACCGTAACGGACTCCTCACTCCGGTTCACCCCAGAACATCCCTACGTTCCTCCAGACCGCAACTTTTTGTTCCCGGTCAGTGATAAAACGTTTCCTGATGATATCCGAGCTCCTTTTGGTAGACTCCATGATCTGAGTAATAATTATGTTATCGAGAAAATTCTCCCTGAATTTTCTAATCATGTTGATAACAAAATTCATTCTGATTCTCAAACATCATCCGTAGTTGATGAGGAAATTGTTGTAGAAAGTCCTGAAGTCACATTGGACTTCCCATCTCTGCAGTCTGACCGCAGTGTTCCTAACCGCAGTCATGAACTACAATCTGTCCCATTACCTAGTATCAAATGTCCCACTAAAGTGTCCACCAAGACTTACTATGTGGTTGTTCAAAGCACTACACCACTTACCATAGTCAAAAGTTCTGTGACTATTGAACCAATTAATCATGAGTTACTAATCGAAAATTTGGAATTTGGTCAACGTTCTCAAAGTCCATACTTCTCTAGTTTGGATGAATCAAGTCCCTGTTTTTCAAAAACTCCAAAAGATTTAAGGAAACCGCAACTAAATGTCACTGACTGCTGTTCTCCTAAAACCGAAGCAAAAAGAGTTTTTAAAGAAGAATTTCGTTCCCATGGCAAGCAACGGGAAATTCATTCAAAACAAAAGAAATTTGTTAAATGTCCCAAGTCAAAGAGTCCAGAAAAACTTGTTTTCTCAAATTATCATTTCAAATCAACCGTTTCCAAGAAAACAAAAAGGAAGGAGTTCACTGTTTGTAACACTGCTGAGAAATCAGCTGACACAAAGGATAAGTCTTTTCGATCAAATGGTTTTCAGGTCTATTCATTAGACAATCCAAAATGGGAAGGTATTCTACCTACCCCAACCCTTCCAAAGTCATTTTCAAAAACTAAAAAATGGAGATGAATTTTGCCAACTCCGGCACTCAAAAGCTCACCTCAAGAGTTTAAGAAATCACTTCACAAAAGGCCTGCACATGCCTACACATCTGCAAGACCTGCAAAAAACACCTTTTCAAAACACACAAACAAAAAAGTCAAATCTTACAATCCTCGGACTGGACAAAAGCATACTTTTTCTTCAAAACCGCAGACCATGCCAAATGTCAGAGTAAATGATAAAAAGTTCACGTGCCAATGTCAGTGTTAAAAGATCTTCTCTCATGATAAATCTCATCGTTCTCAAAAGACTCGTAACTATCCATAATCTCACAAAACTCAAAAAAATCTCAAACACCCAGGACTAGGCTTGAAAGTTGACTTGAAACCTGTCCCTACAACCTCACATCATGCATTCATGAAAACACCGCATGTGACTCTGGGCTCCAAACTTGCTTGGGTGCCCAAATTAACCACTTTACTTATGTAGGCTCTATGCAAGGAGGATCAAGAAGAAGAATGGTTGATCGACGGTGCATGCTCCTTGCACATGACCGGAAGATTAGAATACCTTCGGGATTTCAGGCCTATATGCAATGGTGGAAATGTGACATTTGGCAACAATGCGAATGGAATCATTCGAGGTTATGGTGTACTCACTACGGGGAAATTATCAATTCAGAAGGTTGCTTATGTAGAAAGCCTTAAACAAAATCTCATCAGTGTTGGCCAAGTATGTAAGGTAGGCCATCAAGTTGAGTTTGATGATCAATTATGTTATGTTATGACGAGTGAAAGAAGCACCTGCTTAATCAAGTCACGATCTGAGGGTACCATGTATCCTCTGGATGTCTCTCTCATCATTGGTAAACCGCAGTTGTGCTTTCTCTCCAAACTTGTATCCGAAGTTAGCTGGTTATGGCACCGCAAGCTCGCTCATCTTAACTTTAGATACATCAACACCTTGGTCACTGGAGAAATGGTCGGAGGACTACCCATTCTCAAGTTCAGCAATGACACTCTATGTCCTGCTTGTGAATGTGGTAAGCATTCCAAAGCAAGTCACCCTATGGTGATTGACTCCTCTATATCTGAACCACTTGAGCTACTCCACATTGATATCTGCGGTTCATCAACCGTAGCCAGTCTCCATCATAAAAAATCTATACTGGTTATAGTTGATGATTTCAATCGCTTCACTTGGGTATTCTTCCTCATACTCAAATCTGAAACACCACAGATTCTCATAAACTTCATCAAAGAATTAGAAATCCAGATCAAGCTCCCTGTTAGACGCATCCGCAGTGATAATGGCACTGAATTTACTAGTCATCATCTCAACAACTTCTTAGTGTCAAAAGGTATCTCTCATAACTTTTCATCTTCGTATACACCTCAACAAAATGTTGAAGTAGAGCGAAGGAACCGAACTCTTGTCGAAGCAGCCAGATCCATGCTCAACTTCGCACATCTTCCTCTTTACTTCTGGGCTGAAGCTATAGCAACCACATGCTTCATTCAGAACCGAAGCATTGTGTGCAAAAACCTCAACAAGACACCATATGAGGGCATCAACAACCGTAAACCAAATGTTCGTTTCTTTCACATCTTTGGGTGTAGATGTTTTGTGATTAACAACGGAGATCAGCTCAACAAATTTGCACCGAAGTCTGATGAAGGCATTTTTCTTGGCTACTCCAAGAATAAGGTTGCTTATCGGGTTCTCATCAGACGAACGAGGCTAATCATTGAAAGTTTCGATGTGAAGTTCGATGACTCTTACATCCGCAACACCCCTCCATCTACTGAAACCACTTCTATCATGGAAAGTGACAATCCTGCTTCTTCAGGTTGAAGTCAATTATGACGATCTTTTCGACCCAGTTGAAATGGCAAACTATCCAAAGTTCTTGTGTCACCAACTACTCAGCAACAACACGATGATGTTTCTGGTCCATCTCTATCCGAAGTAGCATCTTTCAATACTTTCACCTCTCCGGTTGAGGGGGAAAGCACTACTCCGGATCAAACAACAACCATAGAGGTTCCAGTACTTGATGATGCTCAAGTTCCCACTCTCAGAAAATCATTACCATCAAACATACCTTCGGATTTGGATGATGAAATCATAGAGAATATTGACACTCGAACCGACTCAAGGATCATCACTCTCCCATCAGTAGTCTATGGGGAACCTTCTCAGGTTCCAAAGGAACTCCCATCAGCAATCCAGGGGGAACCTCTCCAAACTACTCAAGAAAATGCCATTCTCGCTCCAACAAGTCAAGATGATTTCGCAGGCTGTTCTCAAATCCAGGGGGAACCACCATCCCCATCCGAAGAAACCTTTGATATTCAAAACATTCCTTCCACCTCAGCTGCTCATCATCTGATGCCTCGTCTACATGTATGGACGAAGGATCACCCACCAGGTCAAATTATCGGGAACCCATCTGCAGGTATCCAAACTCGATCTGCCAAGGATTTATCTGATCATTGTCACTATGCAACATTTATGTCCGTAGTCGAGTTTCGATCTATCAAAGAAGCATTATTGCAACCAGATTGGATTTCTACAATGCAAGAAGAACTGGAAGAATTCAAAAGAAACAAAGTGTGGCAACTTGTTCCCATTCACAAGGCCATACTATTGTTGGTACAAGATGGGTGTTCAAGAACAAGTTAGACGAATCAGGTGCGGTTATCAGAAATAAGGCAAGACTAGTTGCTAAGGGCTACAGTCAACTGGAAGGTGTTGACTACAATGAAACCTATGCTCCGGTGGCTAGAATGGAAGCAATCCGAATTTTCTTAGCATATGCTTCCCACAAAAACATCAAGGTACACCAAATGGATGTTAAGAGAGCTTTTCTCAATGGGGAATTGAAAGAAAATGTTTATCTTCAACAACCTCCTGAATTTGAAAGTATCGAGTTACCTAATCCCTGCTACAAGCTTCAAAAAGCAGTCTACGGTTTGAAGCAAGCCCCTAGAGCTTGGTATGAGACTCTCTCTGAATTCTTAGTCTCTTTAGGTTACAAAAGAGGAGTAATTGATCCCACACTATTTGGAAAAGCAAATGGTAATCATCTTATGCTTGTACAAATATACGTGGATGATATCATTTTTGGATCGACTGATCAAGGAATGGTGCTGAATTTGCTATGCTCATGGCAAACAAATTTCAAATGAGCATGAATAGAGAGATTAATTTCTTTCTAGGTCTTCAAGTCAAACAAATTCAGCAAGGGATATTCATTCATCAAGAGAAATACACCACTTAACTTTTGAAGAAATACTCTATGGACAACTGCTCCTCGGCTAAGGTCCCTATGGCCTTTGGATATAAGATCTCTTCTGATCCTTCTGGCGAATCTATGGATCACAAGACTTATAGAGGTATCATTGGCTCTCTAATGAATCTCACCGCAAGTCGACCGGACATTGTCTTTGCAACTGGTGTGTTTGCAAGGTATCAGGCTGATCCAAAAGTGTCACATATGACCGCAGCCAAACAAATTCTCCGGTACCTAAAAGGAAGCAAATCTCTTGGTCTATGGTACCCCGCAGGCAATGACTTCAGTCTTCAAGCGTTTACCGATGCGGATCATGCCGGATGCAAACTTGATCGAAAAAGTACATCTGGTGGATGTCAATTTTTAGGAGGTAGACTCGTCAGCTGGTCCTTAAGAAAACAAAGTTGTGTCTCGTTATCTACCGCAGAAGCTGAATATGTGGCCGCAGCTAGCTGTTGTTCCCAAGTCCTTTGGATGAAGACACAACTGTTAGACTACGGATACAAAATGTTGCGGATACCAACCTATTGTGATTTTGAAAGTGCCATAGCAATCTCTCATAATCCTATTCAGCACTCCAAGAAAAAACATATTGAACTACGGTATCACTTCATCAAAGGCCAGATTCTGAAAGGTAATATTGAATTCATCTTTGTCCCTACTCATGAAGAGATTGCTGATGTGTTTACAAAAGCACTTGACTCTACCAAACTCAATGCATTCTTACAAATGTTGGGAATGATGAATCCGGACCCTAAATTCTTCTTGAATTGACAGGTACCGCAGTCCTTCCTGGTCTCCATTGCAGTTCTAACTGAAAGTTATTGATAATAGATGGTTTTGGAACATCCTGTGTACCGCAGTCAATGTATCGCAACCATATATTATATCTATCTTTCACGGGTCTTTCTTATGTTTTATTACTAACTTTTGTAAAAGTTCTCTTCTCATTTTCTCTCAATGCAGTCATTCGCAATACCAAAGAAGCCAACCACAATGATGTGTTCATCCGCAGTCACATTAGTTGATTTACGAACGGTTCTTTCTTTTTGAAAAACAAAAAAAAAAACATAGTGTGGTATTTAATGATCCTTCATTAAATAAAACATTCCTTTGAGAAACTGTCACATTCTTTTCTCCCAAAACCTTGAGTCAGACCTATTTTAGGTATGAGAATAAAATAAAGATTTTCCATATCAAATCCTTTATTGTGTCTTTTCCTATTACCCCAAACCATCACATCCGTTACATATTCTACTTTATCCAATGGATTAATCGCCCGCCTCCACACGTTCTCAAAGACGTGATATAATTATGACAGTTCATTAAATGCAGTCCTTTTCTGGTTAATCCCAAATTCACCCTTTATCCCTCTTTTGTCAAACATGTGGTTGAGATTAAAGACGCTAATTCAAAAGATAAACCCAAACGTTTTACCCAATTTCACTTAGGTCAAAAACTTTTCCTGCTTCATCGAGTCACTATAAAACCCCTTTCTTCTCCACAAAGAAAAGTTTACGCTCTCTAAAACTTCAAACTCTTCTGCATTCTTCAAGCTCTCTCAAAAACTCAACAATGGTGAAATCTGGTGCTTCAAAGAAACAATCCAAAGCTTCTGGATCAGTGAACCCAACTGGTTCAGATTCCCCCACAATTACCTCGAGCAATTTCAAAGCCGTTTTCGAAGATCAACCCACATACAATGCTCCTACGAAACTGATGATCAAGTTCTTGGAGAATCATCCTCTATTTGGACCATTCGATGCTTTCACAGACATTGTTCCACTCTCCACTCTCTAAAAATGTGCTTTCTCTGCCTATCACCCAATTGATAACCCCCAAGAAGTCCACCTAAATCTTATCAATGATTCTTTGGTCATCCTGTCCAAAGAAAAATTTCTCAATGCCATTAATCTGCTTTTTCATCCCTCCATTATGTTCTTCACACCATCAATGGCAGACATCACATCAACACTGTATCAAATGGGCTATCAGAAGAAGATCAAAGGAATTGGTGAATTCAAGAAAAACCAATTGCCTACGGTCTGGCAGTTTGTATCCCACTTTATCATCTGCAGTCTGTCCGGCAGAATCGAAGGCACATATAAGATGGGCCTAAAGCTATTGGAACTAGTTTGGAACATCTACACAGGCCGCGATGTGAACTACGGTCAGATCCTTTGGGATGACTTTCTGCAATACATTCCCAAGGAGATCCCAAGGAATAACCCATCTGAGCTTACTTTTGCTAGGTTCTGGTCTCTCTGCATATCTGAAATGCATGCGAACACTAAGATTGACATGGGTAATGACATCAACTTCTTTGTCACCAAAGATCTAAAAAGGTACAACCCTTCCTCTGATCAAACTATTTTTGGTCCTATCCGTAGACTCCCTACACATATTCTTTCTACTCTTGGTCTTGAGACTGCTGATGTCTCAGACCACATTGAGGCTACGGAAGGTATTGACCCATACCTTCCTACCCCACCTCCCCCATCCGCAGCCTTAAACCCTAAAGGTATCGCAGTCCCTTCCTCTACAACTCTTTCTAACGTCTCTTAAAGCTGTAAACACAAGGTTTATTCTCTCCATGGTCCCCGCACCACAAAGAAATCTAGAACTCCAAAAAAAGGATTTCCCCAAACAATCCAAACCCTCAAATAAAAGAAAAACACCACCCGCAATCACAACTGCTGAACCAAGTCGCCATGACTCCGATAGTGATTCTGAAGAGGATAGCCAACCCATTTCTATCCTCAAGAAACGAAAGCCTGATCCCACTAGCCAAATGCATGACTGGACCGATACCTCAGCCTCTCAACAGGCTCCGCTAGTCCTTGGGATGCCTGCACATCTATTCGACAACACTATCTTTTTCCTTGCAGACTTAGAAAGTGAGTTTGAATCACAGCAAAGAGGAGACTCCCCCCCTAGTACATTCCTAAAGGGATAATACTAGTTCTCGCCCTAAAGTCTCCAGGGCTTCCCGACTGCATATCTTTTCACCCGAGGAGTTGAACTCCATCCTGTTGAACGTCACCCAAACACTACAAACACAGTCCCAACCGCAGGGCACTTCTTTTGTCCTTGCCAGAACTGATCCGAGGCCAAACATGACCACGGGTCAAGGAGACCAAGGAAGCTCAGGAAATCTTACTTTGCTTTCATTACAAACAGGTGGTTTAGGAACAGTGAGCACAAATGTGCAAGGATCCGTGAACCTAAGGGACACCTTGGTGCGATCTATAGGAATTGACGGTGAAGACTCAAATGATTCTTGGAGCAGGTATCAACCCTCTAACGAGGCTGAAGCCAAGAAATGTGCCGCTTTTCGTAGGGCATTCCAAGCTCGTAAGGATAAGCAAATCAAACAACAACAGCTCAAGGAACAGGAGATCCAAGTTGTGGCCAAGTATTGGGCAGATGCCATAAACAATGCCAATACCATAGCCACCATCCTCAAGGTTCAAGACTGGATGTCCATAATGGCCGAAAAAGTTCAACAAGCTCAGGAAGTCGGTGCTGATTAGCATGTCTCTCAAGCTCCACCCTCTCCCACTGCTGAAGGTTCACAAGATGACGAACCGGAAATTGAAGTGAGATCTGCTCCCATTTTTGGCTTCAATGATTTTGAACAACAAGAGGTAAACAAACCCTCTCCTTCTGATGACGATCTGATGATGTTTGATGAAGATGAAGAATCCAGTGGTTCTCATCACTCCACTTCCAAGCCAAATGAAAAGAAGAAGAAAAAGAAGCATGCAGTGACTAGGAATGAATTCCTCAGTCTACGGGCCAAGGTTGATCAAATCCTGGCTGCAGTCAAGTCAACGCAACTAGAAGATACTCCGGGACCGCAGTCCTTTATTGAAAGAATTGAACAAATGGAAACAAGAGAGAAAATGGCTGCAGAGCGTATCTTGTTGGATAAGGTGTCTAAGTCCATAACTATTTCGGGTCAGTACTTGACCCGACCCGGCATGGTCCATTTGGGTTGCATGGCACCATGCAATTGGATAGACTAAATGAGAGAAATAACACTTGGAGATTATTAATATATTATAAGTTCTAATATATTAATAATATTATTTGATTAGTTTGATCAAAGAATTAATTTGGAATTAATTAAGTGATCAAAAGATAACTAATTAAATATGTGAGTTGATTATGTAAATCATTCATATCTTGTATAGTGGGCTAAGAGGCTCCATGGATTATCAAGTTGGGTTCTACCCATAGGATGCTCCATGGGAGTTACAAACCCATGGTTAATGGAAATGAAGAGTCATGACACATTAGAGTTTACATGGTGTAACCCTAGATGTGTCAACACTATATAAGAGTCCCATTCTCCACCAAAATCGGCTACACATAAGAAACAAGAGGGCTAGGCCGATTTCAAGTAGTGTGTATTCTCTCAAAAGTCTTTCAAGAGCATTTGGTGTTGTGTGAAGCATTTGAGGCATCACACTTGGAGTGCTAGGCTCACAAGGTTTCAAGGAACATAAGCAACAACAAGGTAAATTATTCTACCTTTCATTCAAGTTAGAAATTGTTCCCCATGTATGCTAGATAGGAATATAACCTTGGAATTCAACTTTGCATGATAATTAGACAAACATAGATCCAAGGTTATTAGGGTTGCATGTACACTTAGGAAGTGTTAGAATGCTCATAACCCATCAGTGGTATCAGAGCCTAGGCTTGTTTGTTTGTTATTTGTGCTTAAAAGTTCAAAAAAGTCGAAAAACTTGTTGTCTGCCTGATGAACTCGCCGAGTCCATGGGGAGACTCGTCGAGTTCACTTGTATCTTCAACTTACTCGCCAAGTAGGTTCATGCACTCGGCGAGTAGGAGCCATAGAGTGCAAATTTTCGATTTTACTTGTTGGAAATGGACTAGAAACATTACCCTAAACTGTTTTGGTACTTGAAAACTTGTTTTAGATGGTCTAATGTCTTTGCTAATCCATTTACAACTAGTTATCAAAATTACAAAGTTTGAAGTGTAGTTTTGATTCATGAAAGTGTTCATATTCATGTTCTTGATCTTATGATGTTTAGATGATCATAGGAATTATTTGTAACCTATGTGGTAGTTTAATTCTTGATCATAATGTGTTTTAATGGAGTCCATAACTTGTCCTCAAGTTATGGAAAAACCAAAAGTCACTTGAGTTAAAACCATTAAAAGAACACAAGAGTTAGAAAAATGAAGAGTCTTCATTTTTATTACTGTAATAAACTCATAAGTTACAAGAAATATAAAGTTTTGAAAGTTTACAAAACGTGCCCTCAAGTTTTGGAACAAGTAAAGTCATGTTAAAAACTTTAGTTCCAACCCTTCGAATTTTAAAAGTTAAATTTCAACCCTTATTCTTATATTATTATGATTTAATAATTATATATATATATATATATATATATATATATATATATATATATATATATATATGTATAAGAACAAAGTCGTCTTACCGCTAGTACGCCTTATTCACGAAGCCGGTCTATAAGGTGGGTATAAGGTTGTTGCCTATAAAATGGCAACTTAATGGGTGTCCACTCTCACCCACCGCTTGCTTGACCGGTGGAGGGTCGTTAGCCGAACGGGTAAGACAAGGACTTATAAATTCTCATTAAAAGTATGATGAATATTATAAAGTAACTAAATGTTTTATTAAATTCTCAATCTTAGTTACTTTAGGAAAAATGTGAATAAGGTGCTAATCCATGAGATTACAATTTACACTTTGTTTAAGTTGTTGGTGGAGCGTGTGTGGTTATCCGACACACTAACTTGGACTTAACAAGGTAGGTAAAGGGTGACTTAAAGTTTATTATAGTATCAGTGGAGCGTGTGTGGTTTACCGGCACATCGATTGAGTGATAAACTTTAAGGGTACCAAGTGATTTGCATGGTTACTTCACACCTCGTTTTGTGATCCTCGGTATCCTAGTCACAAAACATGCCTTTGAAAAGGTCATTGAATCTCAAAGAATCTAGGAATTTCTAAGAACCAATAAAAAACCTAATATTTAATATTTCGGTTTTCGTGGTGGAAATTGGTGAATCGTCATTCACCTACCTTTCAAATATGTTATAGCTTGGATTACGGAATACCTCTTCTAAGTTATAATATATTGTGATTGGATCCTAGCCTTAATATTACAATTGGGTGTTTTATTAAGGACTCTCTTAATATCTAAACTAATCTTGTCCTTTTCTTTCAGATGTCTTCAAACAATGCTACTTCTGGCTCTAACCCTAATGGCTCCTTTACCCTTATGAACTTGTGTGGGAAAGTTACTTTTGATGGATCCAACTTCAATGAGTGGATCAGAAACATCAGGATGATTACCTGCTACGAGGACAAAGAATATGTCCTTGAAAAGGAGCTTAAGGAGATTGATGAGACCATTGCAACTTCCCAGGAGATCGCTGACTTTCAGGCACATGAAAGGGATGCTATGTAAGTGGCATGCATCATGATGGCCACGATGATAGCGGAACTCCAAAAGTCTTATGAGGATTTCTACCCTTATGAAATGCACCAAGATCTGATGGAAAGATACCATCAAAGTGCACGACAAGAGAGGTATGAAATCATCTGCTCCATGATAACAACCATGATGAAGGACGGGGAATCCGTCACGAGCCACATGCAGAAAATGCAAAGGTATGTGGATCGATTGCTGAAGCTTAATGTGAACTTCCCTAAGGAGCTTGCAATAGATATCATTTTGCACTCCTTACCAACGTGCTATGATCAATTCCGCATGACATATCACATTAATAAGGAAGAGGTCACACTCAACAAACTTTAGGGACTTCTCAAGACCGCAGAAACAGGCCTTAAGGGGAAGTCGGTTGTTAACACTCCTACTCCAAACTCTACTCCGGTTTTCGCAATCGGGAAAAGTCGAGGGAAGAAGAGAAAGAGCTCTTCTAAGGGTACCAAGGGTCGGACCCTTGATGGCTCTTCTTCAAGTGGAACCAAGAAAGGTTTCGTCACTCCGTCTTCTAACCTAAAAGAGGCTGAATGCTTCTATTGCCATGAAAAATCACATTGGAAGTGGAACTGCCCAAAATACCAGCAAGATGTGAAGGATGGGAAAGTTAAACCCAACCATGCAGGTATTTACACTATCATTTCTAATAACTCACCCCATTCTAACTCTTGTTTCCTTGATACCGGTTGTGGTATTCATATTTTTTGTGACTTGCAGAGACTAAGAAGAAATGAGAATGTGGAGCAAGGAAGAATAAACTTAATCATGGGGAATAGGAAAGCTTTACCTGTCACCAAGATTGGAGTTTATACTTTATCGCTAAGTAGTGGGTTTAGTTTAGATTTGAATAAGTGTTGTTATTCGCCAGAAATGGCAAGAAATATTATTTCCTTTCATGCATTGTATAAACAAGGTTTCACCTTTTCGTTTGATAATGAAGTTGGTTCGATTAATGATTTCTTTAATAATGTTCTTTATTTTAAAGCATTACCTTGTGATGGCGTGTATGAAACAGTATCTGTGGTTGATAACTTAGGAAATAATGTATTGTGTATTGATTCTGTTAACAATAATAACTTGGATAAAGCATCATTATGGCATTGTCGTCTTGGACATATAAGCAAGAAACGCATAGGCCAACTCCAAAAGGATGGAGTCTTGGAGTCATTTGACCTAAAGTCAGATGATAGTTGTGAATCATGCTTACTTGGAAAAATGACAAAGTCACCCTTCACAGGCTCGTGTGAGAGGGGTGAAGGTTTGTTGGACCTTGTACACACGGATGTGTGTGGACCATTCAAACATGCCACAAGGGATGCTAATCGTTATTATTTGACTTTTACTGATGATTATAGTAGATATGGATATGTCTACTTGATCAAGCATAAGTTAGAGACTTTCGAAAGGTTTGAGGAATTTAAACAGGAAGTCGAGAATCAATTGGGCAGGAACATTAAGATGCTTCGATCCGATCGTGGTGGTGAGTATCTTAGTTCAGAGTTCCTTGACTATCTAAGGGAATGTGGGATAGTCTCACAATTGACACCTCCCAGGACACCACAGTTGAATGGTGTGGCTGAGAGGCGTAATCGAACCTTGTTGGATATGGTTCGTTCCATGATGAGTCGAGCTTTGCTACCAATCTCATTCTGGGGGTATGCCTTAGAGACTGCCGCCCATATCCTTAATCTAGTCCCTACAAAGAAAGTTGCCAAAACTCCTCACGAGATGTGGACTGGTAAAGTGCCTAAACTAGACCACATCAAGATTTTGGGTTGGAGGCTTTCGTGAGATGCGAGACTCATTATAAGCTCGATCCCCGAAGCGAGAGGTGTATTTTCATCGGCTACCCACAGCAATCCTTTGGTTACCTCTTCTACAGACCTAGTGAAAATGTGGTCTTTGTAGCTAGGAGGGATTTCTTTAGAGAGAGAGAGAGAGAGAGAGAGAGTTCATAAGCCAAGGAAATAGTGGGAGGCAAGTTGATCTTGAAGAAATTCAAGAGTCAAGCGGTGAAGGAACTTCAAACCCTAGCACTCAACTTGAGGAGGAAACTCCTGTTGAGCCAATTGACAAGTCTATACCTCCGAGGCGGTCCACAAGGGTTAGGAATGCTCCTCAGCATTACTATGGATTCCACATTACTGCAGAAGGTGATACACTTATCAGTGATGAGACACAGATAGGTCTGGATGAACCTAGCAGTTACGCGGAAGCCATGGCAGGCCCTGAGTCAGCCAAGTGGAAAGAGGCAATGGACAGCGAAATACAGTCCATGTATCACAATCAAGTTTGGAACTTGGTTGAGAATGTACCAGGTTGTAAATCAGTTGGGTGCAAATGGGTCTTCAAGAAGAAGACCGACATTGATGGTAAAGTACACATTTATAAGGCTAGACTGGTTGCAAAGGGCTTCTCTCAAATTCTTGGAGTGGACTATGATGAGACCTTTTCTCCAGTAGCCAAGATTAAGTCTATTCGGGTTCTGTTGGCCATAGCTGCATTTCATTACTATGAAATATGGCAAATGGATGTTAAAACCGCTTTCCTTAATGGAAAGTTGGTTGAAGATGTTTACATGATTCAGCCAGAGGGTTTTTTCAGCAATGAGTACCCTAATAGAGTGTGTAAGCTTGAGAAATCCATTTATGGATTGAAGCAAGCACCTCGCAGATGGAATCTTTGCTTTGATGAAAAGGTCAAGGAATTTGGCTTTTCTAGGAGTGAAGATGAGTCTTGCGTGTATGTCAAGGCTAGTGGGAGTATAGTTAGCTTTTTGGTGTTGTATGTGGATGACATACTACTCATAGGAAATGACATCCCAACCCTGCAGGAAGTTAAGTCCTGGCTTGGGGAGTGTTTCTCTATGAAGGACCTAGGAGAAGCTACCTATATTCTAGGGATAAGGATCTTGAGAGATCGGAGTAAAAGACTAATTGGACTTAGTCAGAGTACCTACTTGGATAAGGTGCTGAAGAGATTCAGCATGAAGGACTCCAAGAAAAGAGAGTTACCCATCTAGAGTAACACCAGATTGAGTAAGACACAAAGCCCTAGCATTGAGGCTGAGATAGCAGAAATGAGTCGAATACCTTATGCTTCGGCTGTACGATCGATCATGTATGCTATGACGTGTACTCGACCTGATGTAGCCTCTGCCCTGAGCATGGTTAGCAGATATCAGGCGAACCCTAGAAAGGCACACTGGATTGCGGTAAAGAATATCCTCAAGTACCCACGGAGGACTAAGGATTGGGTCCTTACCCTCAGTGGGAGTAATGACTTGAGAGTTGTAGGGTATAGTGATGCTAGTTTCCAGACTGATAGGGATAATTTCCGCTCTCAGTCGGGCTGGGTCTTTACCCTAAATGGAGGAGCAATTTCTTGGAAGAGTTCCAAGCAAGAGACAGTGGCTGATTCAACTTGTGAATCAGAGTATATTGCAGCTAGCGAGGCGGCAAAGGAGGCGATATGGCTGAAGAACTTCATTGGAGACCTTGGAGTTGTACCAGCTATTAAAGAGCCAATGGAAATTTTCTGTGATAGTGAAAGTGCTGTTGCCTTAGCCAAGGAACCAAGGGATCACGGGAGATCCAAACACATCGATAGAAAATACCATTTTATCAGACATCAGATAGAAGAAGGACTCCTCATGGCAAAGAGGGTATCATCGGATTCGAACCTAGCAGATCCCCTCACGAAGGGACTGACTCGGGTTAAGCATCTCCACCATGCTCGGAGCATAGGGCTGAAGGATGATATTAGATTTAGTAGTTAGATAACCTTGAAATTTGTAAAGTGTAATTGACATTAGATGATGAATAAAAGGTGTTTTATTTATGAGTAAAGTGTTGCTATCTCTTGTCGATCGTTTACTATATTTCTTTTGCATGTTTTGACTTCCAGAATAATTTTTTTGGTATAACATATTATTCAAACCTCCACAGTCGGTCATATCTCGGAAGTAGGTATGAATCAAGACTGTCATGATTGGTTGCAGAGGTCTAAGGTGTTGGACAAGGCTACAACAATCATGAGTGCTCATAAGTTCCGAGCATTGGACTCAACCCACGCTCACTGGAATCACTTCATGGAATTCTATCTCGAGTGATCGTGAGACGGTAATATCATATAAGTCTTCAAACCTAGAGATATGATTTGTTACTTACAAGTTGGTTATGCATTGATTGTACGAAAACGCATTGGTATCTCGATGTTATAAAACGTGCTTTTGTGTATAATTCAATGAGTGGTAGAACAAACATATGAGTCGAAGTTTATCTGTTCCTTCTTGGATTAGAAGCTGATATCTAGGCCCCTCGATGATTTTGTTTTGACCTATGTACCAGGCCTGGTCAGAACTAAGTTGATGTGTTCAATTAAGTTCTTTGTCAAACAAATCGGAAATCGAGAAACAAACTGTTGGACAATAAGTAAGACATTGTTCCATGTATTTGTCTGACTGATATCTAGAACAGAGGATTATATGATCACTTATCTTAAATGGCGTATTAACATCTTCTCAGTTCCGAGAGACCTTGAAAGAGCTATGATTGCCGGCCGGTTCCTGAAGTACTGGAGTTATAGTTATTAGACTTATCCAAGTGGGAGACTGTTGGATAAGGTGTCTAAGTCCATAACTATTTCGGGTCAGTACTTGACCCGACCCGGCATGGTCCATTTGGGTTGCATGGCACCATGCAATTGGATAGACTAAATGAGAGAAATAACACTTGGAGATTATTAATATATTATAAGTTCTAATATATTAATAATATTATTTGATTAGTTTGATCAAAGAATTAATTAAGTGATCAAAAGATAACTAATTAAATATATTGGTTGATGATGTAAATCATTCATATCTTGTATAGTGGGCTAAGAGGCTCCATGGATTATCAAGTTGGGTTCTACCCATAGGATGCTCCATGGATGCTCCATGGGAGTTATAAACCCATGGGTCATGGAAATGAAAAGTCATGACACATTAGAGTTTACATGGTGTGACCCTAGATGTGTCAACACTATATAAGAGTCCCATTCTCCACCAAAATCGGCTACACATAAGAAACAAGAGGGCTAGGCCGATTTCAAGTAGTGTGTATTCTCTCAAAAGTCTTTCAAGAGCATTTGGTGTTGTGTGAAGCATTTGAGGCATCACACTTGGGGTGCTAGGATCACAAGATTTCAAGGAACATAAGCAACAACAAGGTAAGTTATTCTATCTTTCATTCAAGTTAGAAATTGTTCCCCGTGTATGCTAGATAGGAATATAACCTTGGAATTCAACTTTGCATGATAATTAGAAAAACATAGATCCAAGGTTATTAGGGTTGCATGTACACTTAGGAAGTGTTAGAATGCTCATAACCCATCATATCTCTCTGAAGGTTGAAATGGGGATCAGATCACTGGACAATAATCGTCAGGCTGATCACAAGGAATTTATGGTTGTTGCGGAACGCCTCATTTCTGAGGTTACAACAATCTAAAAGGATCTTCAATCAGCTATTGCGGATCAGGCCTCACACTCTGAGAAGCTGATTGCTGAGACTCATACTGCTTATGAGTCCGCAATCTCTGTTCTTCTAACAACAATCAACAGACTGCAGCGATCTTTGTCTTCCAATTTCCATGGTCCAGAAATCCTTCACCTCAGAAAGGAAATCCATAGATTGCTGTTCAATCCCACTATCCCAAATAATCATCAACTGGCCGAAGCCCTCAAAGCCCAATTGCAAGCGGTATATGACAAGGTTGATGGCCTTCGTTAATAGCTTGAGGAGGCTCCGATTCTGAACTACTCAAGAGAAGGACGTGAAGAATTCCATCGAGAAGAAGAAGTTCGTCATTCCAACCAATCCATCTATCAACATCAATCCCCCCTGTCTCCACTGAAAAAATTCCAACACTGCAACCATCTCATCACACTCCACCTCACAACTCTCCACTGCAAACTGAACACACTCTACAAAAACCAAAGACTCCTCCCCACTTCAAAAACCTTGCGGAGCCTATGTCTTCTCCGAGCTCAAACGACTCCCCTGCCACCACTCAAAGTAAAAGAGATTGGAAGGCAGCCAAGCTCGCTGAAGAAGTACAGAGACTTTGTGGATTTGACACGGTCATGGATGAGTCCCTGATAAACTCTTGGATCAATCCACATAGAAGATGGCTTGATGATGACTATGTCCCACATCTCACCTATGCGGAACCCCCCTCAGATGGTTACTGGGATGTCTCAATCTCACTAAATACCAGATACTTCACTGTATTTGAGCAGTTCGACCGCAGCCTTCCTGACGATAAAAGACATCTAACGGACTTTAGGAGACTTTGCCAATTCTACGCTAAGCATGCCTCTCCCGTTGAACATATATGGTCTAACGATAGACCATCCGCAGTCAAAAGTTACAAGATTCGGAAGTTCATGTAGGTTGAGTTCATCCAGTACACTCTGACCAGGGGGAACACGAATACATCCGCACCCAGGCTGATTTTCCATGTATGAACCCTGAAGAAGTTTTTCTCATCGCCAAGGTGTTTCAGTACAAGTTTGAGAAGCATCCGAAGATGAAGATTGCACTTGAAAGGGCTAGTACTTTCCTCAAGGAAACAGTCTGTGACTTCGGCAAGATTGACACAGACATTCATCCCATCATTTCCAAGATTGCTGATCCGCCACCAATTGACCTCGCACCGATGCCTACCGAAGGTTATCAGGAAAGATCCTTGGTGCAACCAACTATCCTGAGCTTGGAGTCATTTTCAATAGACTGAAAATGTCAAATATTTCATTCCTATGACTGTCATGCATCGTCTCACCTGAAAGCAACTTGAGATCTGCCGAAACGCAGTTGAAAAATCCAAGCACATCACTGTAGAGGTCAAGTTCGAGATCCTTAATAGAATCAACTGGTTAGAGAACATCAGGAAGTTTTGGTGGATCCTGATTGATGTGTGTAAAACCAACTAGTTTTAATCCTACTAACTTAGACACAAAATAAACACACGAAAGGCAGTGTACCTATCGATTAGTAATATAGTTCAAGCAAGTAGGGTATCGAACACAGGGAACGGTAAACAATTAAAATAAATGCTAATATTATCTAAATAAAACAAATAACAAAATGGGGGTTTTCTCTAGTTTTACAAGACTAGAAACTTAATTAGAATAACCAACACACAAATTAAGTAACTAGCAACTAAAACAATTAATTACCAACTAAATTCAATAGTAAAGAGGACTTCTGTTTAGGTACGACTCATTTGTTCCCATGGATGATTTTAATGTATCAGATTAATTCTTCATTGGCTACCGATTAAGATAATTAGGTTCACGTTCGCTATTCCTAATTCTTAGAAAACAAATTAACTCAAGCAATGGCCAGTTGTCTAAATTAACGGGTTTCCTAGATTATTGATTCGGGTTAAGTAAGACTTGTAATGGTTAATTAAATTAACCCTTCAATTAACCTATTGCTGATGTTCATCAAACAATCTCACACATTAACTTACCTATCTTCTAGTTAATTCTAGTTTCACATTCATTATTCCTAGACATACAACTATGTGGTCACAATAAATCATATGAAATTAATAACTAAGAGATGTTCATACAACTTAATTACTAATTTATTAACAGAAGAATAGTTATTGTCAACACATAAGGTTCTTTAACAAGCTTAACAAAACATAATTACCAATTAAAAATAATCCTACTCAAATAATCAATCCATGTTCACAAAATTGTCTACCCTCACAGAAGAATAAGTTTTTAGCTCATGATTGCAGTAAACATAAACTCAAAAACAAAATCAAAGTATGTAAACATGATTCAAATAAAAAAGTTACTAAGAATAAACCAAAATTGTCTTGATTCTCTTCACAATTGAATGTAGGGTTGATTCTTTAGTTCCTCACGACCTAGCAGCACTTCCAATCGTTTCTCAGCCTCCTAGGGTTTCTCTCCATGCTAGGTTATCGATCTGAAAGTCCCTTTATATAGATTTTCACAAAACAGAGGCTACTCGGCGAGTCCAGTGACCTACTCGGCGAGTCCGTCACTTAAAACCCGTGTACGGCAAGTCAGCGCGTCCCGAATCGTGAAAGTTCGATACAACTCGCCGAGTAATCGACCCTACTCGCCGAGTACGTTTCGAATCAGCATTTTCTCAAAACACGAAAGTCGTCTGAAATTGTGTCTACTTTTCAGAACATTTTGAATCTCGTCAATCGGAGTTACGGTTCATGAGATATGGCCAAAACACTGACGAGGGGTCAAGCTGTCCAGCAACATCCTTCTTTCTTCAAAATCCAAGATCCAAGCTTCCAATTGCTAGTTCCACTTCCTTTTCCATCCGAGCATGTCTTTGTTACTGAAAATGAAATATTTAAGCTAATTAAGCACCTTTGGTTCATTAAATGAGACAAAAACAACATAAAGTATTAAGATAATGCATGAATTATATGACTAAATATGCTCATATCAAAATACCCCACACTTGACTTTTGCTTGCCCCCAAGCAAAACTGAATTTTAGTACACTAATATTACATAAGACAATCCCAATCGAACCCAGCCATTATGCCAAGACCGCAACGCATGCATTTGTGTCTAAAATTTTCCTAATAACCCCCTATACTCCAAATACTCACAATCCTCATAAACATTCTCCCACTTTTTCCGAACAATGCTCATTTTATGCATCCCTCCGAATCCATCCTCAGAAAACCTGCTAACCTCAAGGTATTTTTGGTTGAGCAACCCAAGCATACATAATCTAGACAATTACAATTTATGATATCACACTGGAGCTTTTTGGAATTCTTCACTTCCTTGATAATTTGATCTTTGATCTCTTTGAATTCACCACTTTTATTGTTTGATTTTTGGTATCTTCAACTTTTTGAATCTTCGGAATTTTGATCTTTTGATCTTTACTTTGATTGCTCCAAAATTCTTACAACTTTTCTTGCAATTCTCTTTTTTTTACATGCACCTTTCTTTTTTCACTCAAAAACCTACATGCTTAAGCAGGGGCGCTCAACTTCAACCTTTATTGGCTAACGATAATAATTTTCCTGGATACATTTCAGGTTTAGGCTGCTAAACATATTGCATCCTTCAAACTAAGCGAGGTCATGTTTTTGTCTCATGATTTCACTAGAATAAGGAAGCCACAAATGCACTAGAACGTATATAGGCTCAACTAAACATTTGAGTTTTCATGCAATCATCAAATATAATACTAGCATGGAATCCTAATTACTTTACCAAAATTTTCTAAATTAGCCCTAGCAATATTAATGAAAAAATTTCAAAATTAACTAAAATTTCAAGATTTTCGAAATTTAACTAATTTATACAACCCCCTACCCCACACTTAATTTATGCAATGTCCTCATTGCATATTATGCATGATAAAGAACAATAAAAACAAGAAGAGAATTGGAACAAACTCCCCTGGGATAGTAGTGGCGAGGTTGATATCTCTTCTCTTCAGCTCCATCTTCAATTGACTTTAGACATGGAAATAGCTCATCCATGTCTTGGGTGTCAAAATCTCGTGTGGTACAGTCTTTATAAAAGCTCCAAATATAAGGGAAAAACTCTTGGAAATGCTCGGAAAATGATCTTCAAAGAATAGAACCAATGCCCATATCGAATGTCATCAAATCTTCAGCTCAAAAGTAAGAAGAATGAGCGACTCGTCGAGTAAGTATGTAGACTCGCCGAGTTGAAGCGTAAATGGTAGAAGAATCACGAATTTTCACATGGACTCGGCGAGTCCATAAGATGCACTCGACGAGTAGACCGCTGTGTGACAAAAATTTTATTCTGCCCAAGTCCGTTTCTGATGTATGGGGGTTATATAAACTAATAATTTCCCTCATTTTTCCTTTAGGTGATAAACACTCTATAACCCTTATATCAATTGGACTCATAGCTTGACTCAAAACTTCGTTTCCTCTCTCGCCTAGACTCGATTTCTCGCTTCGTCAGCCTTGACTCTAGACCCTCACATGCATCCTTACACTCAAACTGAAAAGATCAAAAACAAAAACAAGTAATAAAAAAAAACATTAAAATAAAAAAAATCCTAAATTATCCTTAAACACTAGAAGTTTAAAAAGAAAAAGAAAAGAAAACTCTAATGACGGGTTGCATCCCGCAAGCGCTTCTTTTTGTGCGAGTCTTTAGCTGGACTCTCAACTTAATAAACTTCTAATAAATTTGATGTCCATCCATCCATTGCATTAAATATTTTCTTTAGTGGACCAATTTGTAAAATTTGACTCTTTGCTTCTAAAATTGGCCAAACGAGCTTCAATTCATATAACCCAAGAATCTTGATAAGGGTTGGAACCGGTTGGATACTAATCAAAAATGGATCGTGCTTCAGAACATTCTCCAAAGTTGGAGTCGTCACCCCATGCTTCGAAACACAAACCGGAAGAACAGGGGGCCACGTCGTGGTAATGGTCAAACCACAACTTGGTTCCTGCAATTCAGCTTGTTCTTGTTCTTCGTCCGACCTCTCTGCTAACAACCTTTCCAGCTCCTCCAAATCTCTTTCTGGATTAAATTCTTCATCTTGTAACTTTAGCTCTTGTGACTCAAATTGTTCTTGATCGTTAGACAAGATGTTATCTAACCATCTATCAAATTTCTTCAAATCTTCATCCGAGTCATATTCCTCATCTTCCTGCACTACTTCCTCAAGAAAAGCATCAAAAGCATCGAGATTTGGAAAATACATAATAAAAAATAAAGATAAAAACTAAACTAAATAAAAAAATAATCAATAAAATAAAACCGATAACAATTAGCAAATAAAATTAACTATTTGAACCGTTCCCCGGCAACGGCGCCAAAAACTTGATGTGTGTAAAACCAACTAGTTTTAATCCTACTAACTTAGACACAAAATAAACACACGAAAGGCAGTGTACCTATCGATTAGTAATATAGTTCAAGCAAGTAGGGTATCGAACACAGGGAACGGTAAACAATTAAAATAAATGCTAATATTATCTAAATAAAACAAATAACAAAATGGGGGTTTTCTCTAGTTTTACAAGACTAGAAACTTAATTAGAATAACCAACACACAAATTAACTAACTAGCAGCTAAAACAATTAATTACCAACTAAATTCAATAGTAAAGAGGACTTCTGTTTAGGTACGACTAATTTGTTCCCATGGATGATTTTAATGTATCAGATTAATTCTTCATTGGCTACCAATTAAGATAATTAGGTTCACGTTCGCTATTCCTAATTCTTAGAAAACAAATTAACTCAAGCAATGGCCAGTTGTCTAAATTAACGGGTTTCCTAGATTATTGATTCGGGTTAAGTAAGACTTGTAATGGTTAATTAAATTAACCCTTCAATTAACCTATTGTTGATGTTCATCAAACAATCTCACACATTAACTTACCTATCTTCTAGTTAATTCTAGTTTCACATTCATTATTCCTAGACATACAACTATGTGGTCACAATAAATCATATGAAATTAATAACTAAGAGATGTTCATACAACTTAATTACTAATTTATTAACAGAAGAATAGTTATTGTCAACACATAAGGTTCTTTAACAAGCTTAACAAAACATAATTACCAATTAAAAATAATCCTACTCAAATAATCAATCCATGTTCACAAAATTGTCTACCCTCACAGAAGAATAAGTTTTTAGCTCATGATTGCAGTAAACATAAACTCAAAAACGAAATCAAAGTATGTAAACATGATTCAAATAAAAAAGTTACTAAGAATAAACCAAAATTGTCTTGATTCTCTTCACAATTGAATGGAGGGTTGATTCTTTAGTTCCTCACGACCTAGCAGCACTTCCAATCGTTTCTCAGCCTCCTAGGGTTTCTCTCCATGCTAGGTTATCGATCTGAAAGTCCCTTTATATAGATTTTCACAAAACAGAGGCTACTCGGCGAGTCCAGTGACCTACTCGGCGAGTCCGTCACTTAAAACCCGTGTACGGCAAGTCAGCGCGTCCCGAATCGTGAAAGTTCGATATAACTCGCCGAGTAATCGACCCTACTCGCCGAGTACGTTTCGAATCAGCATTTTCTCAAACCATGAAAGTCGTCCGAAATTGTGTCTACTTTTCAGAACATTTTGAATCTCGTCAATCGGAGTTACGGTTCATGAGATATGGTCAAAACACTGACGAGGGGTCAAGCTGTCCAGCAACATCCTTCTTTCTTCAAAATCCAAGATCCAAGCTTCCAATTGCTAGTTCCACTTCCTTTTCCATCCGAGCATGTCTTTGTTACTGAAAATGAAATATTTAAGCTAATTAAGCACCTTTGGTTCATTAAATGAGACAAAAACAACATAAAGTATTAAGATAATGCATGAATTATATGACTAAATATGCTCGTATCACTGATCAAGTTTCTTAAACTTGATAGCTGATCAGAGTTAAAGAGGTCACTTACGGGGAAATTGTTGAATCAAAAAGTGACCCTCTTAAACTTAAGCTACTGCAGCCACAAAGCCACCGCAGTCAATTAGTCTCTTCAACAATAATCATCTGAAGTCTTCAGTACCGCAGTCTCTATCTAGTTTACTTTGTCTTTATTGTAAAACACTCTATTGTCCAGTATGCCTTGCATGGCTACTCTTAGAGTTGTAAACTTGTTTTCTTTATGAGTCTCTATAAATAGAACTCGTTCTCGTGTAATCAGTAAGAAGAGAATCTCTCATCTAATTCTAATACATATCTCAGAACTTCTCATTTTGTCTTACTTACTCAATCTTCTTACTCTCATAAAAAATCACCATCTCTCTTCGGAGCAAGTCACTTGTGACTTAATCACTAAGTTTGATCTCACTTATTAACTTGGTTTGAATGCATTCCTCGTTATGAATCAGCTTACGTGTATACTTGAAATAAAAACTGTTTTCATTTACATTTCTTTACTTTTTCGCAACTAACTCACTAACTTCTAACTCTTTGTATTATTGTTGAGATAATAGATCATTCAAGATTAACTATTCCGCTATATATTTGTTCTAACGTTTGTTCAAGTGTGTCTCAAAGTTTTTCTCTCAACATGTGCGTTTCTAGGATATCGTGCTACACACTTTATATGACATGGCGTCTTTAATGGCTAATGGTGCAACTTTCAAAGGCCACATGTCATGTTCATTAATTATAACCTTTGAGATTCAAATTAGGGATATATATAAAAAGGGCAATTGGGTCTTCATTCCAATTTTACGCTTATCAAATATTCTGATAGACGATTTGTGCCCTCTTTTCTCTCTGTTCTTCACGATTTCAAGAAAAACCCTAGTCATGGCTGCTCCTCAGTCCAACACCACTAAAGACGCATCTTCTCAACCCATCATGAAGATTCAAAGTTCCAATTATCATGTTGATGGTGATGTTACTGTTTACCCAGAAGAACTTAAGATACTGATAGTCGCCTTAAAACATTTACTTTTATCCACTACAATGTTTAGTTCCTTTGAAGTCCCAATGTCTTGGCTCTCAATTGTTGGTTCCACTGCCTCATACAACAAGACAATGGACACTGTGACATTCAATCTAGTGAATGACAATAAGTTTTGTCTTTCCAAGAAGCTATTTGCCAAGATTCTCAAAATCCCTAATTATCCACCTTTCTACAAATTCACTAATGAAAAAGTGCTACACATGTTCAATGAGATGGGTTATCAACCCACTCTTACCAAGATAAGCAAGTTCAAGAAGTCTGGTTTTCGCAGTACCTAAAATTTTCTTTTTGGCATTTGCCTTCGATGTCAAATAGCTTGAAGTGTTGTCTTGGATAAAGGAAGAATGGAGGTGTATGCTATGGTAGCCGGAATACACTATGATCTACCGGTAGATTATGCTACACAAATGTGGAAGGAATTCTTGAAAAGTATGGAAAATACAAATGCAGTGGATGGGATTTTTTATGCGATGTATTGGAGTTTGATTCTTCGATATTCCTATGAGAAGGAAGGTGTTTTGGTACTGGCGGATGAACCAAAGGCTGAGCTTGTGAAGTATCATTACCCAAAAACAATTGAAGATGGTCTGAGTGTATTTCCTTCAGTTGCTCGAATTCCAGGCGGAATGCTTAAGAAAGTTGATCCATCGAATCTGGTGTTGATGACGTATTTAAAAACAATTAGACCAAATGATGAAATAGGTGTTTTACTGCCAAGGCATGATGAAGGTTCTTCGAAGAAATATCGAAACCCAAAGAAAGTTGATGAAACTACCCCTGAGAAAATTGATACATCAAGACGACTCAGTGGAAGACGAAGAAGTTCCTGAAACACCAGAGGGTGATGTGTCATCCAAGAAGAAATCTTATGTCAAGTCGAATCTCGAGGAGATAGGAATTTCAAGTTGCTCTGTGAAAACTTCTACAGTGGACACAACTACTATTCTTGGTGACTCAACAAAACTTTCTACTCCTGAGAAGACTTTGGTCATACCCCCCGAGGTTTCGTTAACCAAGTCATTTATTGAGGTGGTTCGAACCTCAAGCATTTCTGCACACGTATCCGATACGATGCACATGTCAACATGGGTGAAGGAGTTCGAAACAAAGAAAATCCAGAAGTTGTTACTCAAGGTATTTTCAAAACCTCAACTATCACTACCACTACATCTCTACCACCCTTTTTCCTAATTGTTTCTACAACCATGCATTCACCCACTTTTGATCAAGTCATAAATCAACCTATCAATTCTCTTTTTCCATCTCAATCTATTGAACCACCCAAAACTATGAATGATGATGATACTGATGATGGAGGGTTTGGAGGATCATTTGCTGATCTCGAATTTGATCCTGAAGAAGAAGACATCCCAAATCATATGCTTATGTTGGGGAAATAGTTCAATATTTTAAACAGAAAACTTAACTCTTTATTACAATCACAAACAGATGCATGTGGTAAACACTCAGTATCTAGAATTGAAGACGATGTCATGCTCAAGGCTTAGGAGCCTCAAGTTCAACACAAGTTGGATGTTATGGATAAGAACAATGAGCTCCAAGTCAAAGCTCAATCTGACTCTTTAAATGGTGAAATCAAGGGGCTAAGGATGGTTACTATAACACTCAGTTTTGAAAGTGTTCCATTGTGTCTTCGAAGGCCAAGGGTATAAGCGTAATCTGCTGATTCGGTCTTTTATGGGTCTCGGGTTTTATTCAAAAGGTTTTAAGTCTTGGGGTGTAGCTAGGAGCGTAAGGATTCTTGTCACCATTTTGTGTATATAAAGTTCGTCGGAAGCAGACTTAGAACAAAGAAGTTATAGTACTTTGAAGTTGTTCGCAAAATTGGTCGCTGAATGGAAAAGCTTTTATTTCGGCCCATGCATGCAAGGTGGTAGCCAGGTGATTACGCCCAGCATTGTGCTGGATAATGAAACGCGGGTGCTGAAGACGTACGCCCAGTGTACATGGATTACGCCCAGCGTACATCCAGGATCTCAAAAACCCTAAATTTTAGGGTTGACTCACTATTTAAAGCACCTTAAGTCCAAGGGGTGCGCCTCCCTTTCATTTTGGGTGTTTTTTGGTGCATTTCAAGAAGATGGAACTTGTTGCAAATATGGGAATCAAGGAGGAGCATATGGATTTGGCTTTTGGGACTCATTCTCAACTTGATGAAGGTATAGATCTTTGAATTTGATCATCCATATCTTAGATCTACCATTATGAGTTTTAGTTCATTTTGGTCCCAAGGATGAAACTTTATGGTTGAAATAGGATTCTTAGGCCTAGAGTTGCCACTGTCAGTGTTAAATGAGTCCCTAGGGCAGAAAGATGCCATCTTGAAGGTCTTAATGGGTTCATGCATGAGTTAGGGTCCCTTTTATGAATGTAGAATGCCATTTTCGGAGCTTGGGTTTGTTTGGGGCATGCAAAGTCACCAAGTCAGTGACTTTATGGATTAAGACGTTAAGTAGTGCTCAGATCTGTAATTTGGTCCTTTGGTTTGAAGTATTAAGCACTTATTGGATTTCATGCATCAGCCATTTGCACGTCGGGCGTACAATGTAGTACGTTGCGCGTACAACCCTTTTGCCCAATACGCTAACCGTGTAGAAGAGGTACGTTTGGCGTACGCTCTCAGGAAGACTTTGGCCTTTGTGGACTTCAGACATTTAGGCCCTAATTGTTGTGGGCTTGGGTTTGCTGATAGTTGGGCATGAATCTATCTTTGGGCCAATAATTGAATAGTTGGGCCTACAGGGCCTTGTCGCCCAATATAGAAATGGACTTCGCATTATGGGCCTCGGTTTGGGCAAATTCTTGGACTAGGTTGCTGTTGGCCTTCATGGCCCAATTAGAAACAGGATTATGGACTAGGGAAATTATTAGGCTTTTGTATAAGGTCCATTAGGAAGGTCCCAAGCCTAATTTGGAAAATTAGGCCATTGATGGTTTTATGGACATTATAGTGTTGGGCTTTTGTTTTGGGTTTGGGCCTTAGTTTTGGATCATACATGACCATGGGTAAAATGGTCATTTTACCCCATGCATGGATTAAGGGTTATGGTATGGGACCCAATTGCTAATTGGATATATTGATTGGTAGTGACAGCTCGGGAAGCTAGTGGGGCAGCAGCTAAGGAATTCATGTGGGAAGCTTCTGTAGTGCGAGGTGAGTCTTCTCACCATACCAATGGGTCTAAGGCACCAAGGCCGGGCCATTTTATGCTATGTGGTACACTAGTTGTAGTAGAGATATGTAGTATGATAGTTAGATTTATGCTAAGTGGTATGCTAGTGATTATATGATATGTGGTATGCTAGTTGTCTTTGTGATACTTGCATGGAAGACCATGTGGGGTAGCCCATGGCACAATGGTATAAGACCCTGGGGGGAGCCCATGACATCCTTACCGGTTTATGTATGTGTTATGTGTAGATACTTATGTGATACATGATATGCTATTTGCTTATATATGATATTGGTAGGGAAAGACCACGGGGGAACTCATGGCACTTGGATGTAAGCCCATGTGGGGGAGTCCATGGCTATCCGACAGGGAAAGACCATGGGGGAGCCCATGTCACTTGGATGTAAGACCATGTGGGGAGCCCATGGCTGTCCGGCAGGGAAAGACCATGAGGGGAGCCCATGACACTTAGGTGTAAGACCATGTGGGGGAGCCCATGTCATCCTTATGCGGGGATATGTGGTAGAGATAGCTTTTATAGCTAATGTTATATGGTAGAATAGCTTTATGGCTAATATGTTATGTGATATGTGGCAGAGATAGATTTTATAGCTAATGTTATATGGTAGAGATAGCTTTATGGCTAATATGATATGTGGTATGCGGTAGAGATAGCTTCTATAGCTAATATGTTATGTGTTATGTGGATTGTGTGTGGGTATGCTTTGGGGGACCCGCTAAACTTTGTGCTAATGATTCACAGTTTTGGTTTTAGGTATCATCGGTTTGGAAAGAAGAGCTCGGATTGATCGCAGTGCATACACCTATGATTTTCGCAATGAATGATTTTGGGATGAACTCTGATAAATGATTTACTTAACGATAATTTGACAAGTTTGAAATAAATGGTATCAATGTTTTAGTAATATTAAAAATAAAATTTTTACCCTTGATTTTTTGGTTGTTACAGTTGCGAAGGAAAGACATGTTCTTTTTGTTAAAGATGTCCAGACTGTCAGAGAAGATGTGAATCGAAAGTTGGAAGAATTGAAGGTTGATGTGGCCAAATAGATCAATGAGTTGAATAAAATTATTCTTCTCTACTTTCGAAAGTGGATATTGTTGCAGGGGCTATAACAAAAGTGGTAGAATGGTATAACTAGTTTTGGGAAGCTTGATGCTATGCTTCGTGAACTCAAAGAAATGGTATCAAATTCTGGATCTTCATCTCTCTAAACTCCTGAGTTTTTAACTCAGAAGTTTCGTTTATTCGAAACTACAATTCAAAAGGAGTTAGCACCACTGTCTCAGCTGATAAATATCTTTCCAACAAATGCCCCACCTGTTGTCATAATGATGCAAGGGGGAGAAACAAGAATTGATGGTAAAGGAGAAGGTGCTTCTGGGAAAACGAATGAACAAGCAAAGGTTGTTGGTAAAGTTTTCACAACTCATGTTCCAACTCCAAAATCGATAATCTCGAAGGTTGATCCAGTGATAGCAACTGTCACAACTACAAGGCCAATTGCTAAAAGCATTATAATTGGGTCAACAGGTGAAGGGAGTTCGAAACCTAAGCAAACTACAACAAATCAAGATAGAGGAAAAGGGGTTGTAGTAGAGAAATCAAAGGATGAAAGAAAGGCTGAGATAGATGCAAAAATAGAGAAACAACATCAAATTTAGAGTATTTTGAGGCTTTGAAAAAATTATCCTCCTACTTTGAACAAAGGAGATCCAAGAAAGCTGCATAGTTATGAAAATATCGAAGCTAGAGTTGCTTACAATGAGATGTATGAGTTCGAGAAGAAGCCAAGGAAAAGTTATGTTGTCGAGAATTCTGACATGAATCAACTCGATTTTCCTGTCAATGAAATGATGTTTCTCACAGCTCAGTAAAAGATTGATGATCAATTCAAGGATAAAGATGACTTTATTCGTATGAGGCTGAGATTCCACGCTGTGTTAGGAAAGGATCAAGAAGAGGTATGGTCACTTGTGAAAATTGTTCGAGTGCTGAGTATAAAAAAGGATGTGTTTGAGAATATGCTACAAAATTTTCGATACCATGCTGTGAGGGCAACCAATGTTGTTGTTGACTTCTCGATTGCCGATTTTCCTCTGATGAATTTGAATGATCTGATTCAAGTTTCAAACATACTCAAAGACATGGATGCTTCGAAACTTTAGGGAACAAGTAAAGAAGTACTACATCTGGGGTTAGGCCATATCATGCTTTTCATAGATAATTACTATGATTATCTAGCACTGACGGATGTTGAGTTAGCATTGTCAATGGGAAACGAAATCACAGTTCCTCAATCAGTGTTGAAGAGTCAAGCTGATTTAAAGATGTATGTTGATGGAGAGATATGTCTGAAGCCGTTTGGAATCGTTTTCGTTGGAAGGAGCAAGAAGGGAAAATAAACGAAGCTCTTATTTCAATCAAGTGACGTCAAAAGATACACAACTGCTCAATATACAAGCTTGATTGTGCGTATGAATAGTTGTAAGAAGAATAATGAAGGGGATAAAGCTAAAATTGAAGAAGGTCATGAACTGGTATGCGGAGATAAGAAGGACATTGCATTTGGCTGCTCAAGTTTTGATACCATGATGTCGACATTGCTTACAAAGGGGGATATTGTAAGAGTTGAAGTATGTTGTAAGGTGTCGAAGTTTTTGTAATGTTCGTGAAGTAGTGTAATGTTATTACAAAGGCATCGTTGTTTTCGAAATTGTAATGTCTAGTCCTTTGTATTTTTTGTGTGATTTCTATTCTCCTATAAATAGGGGAAGATATAGTAGATAGATAAGAACTTTTGCTACACTTATGTCTAATTTTCATTGTATCAAGAAAACATAATATGAGTTGACACAATATTATATTTACTCTGAGTCTTCTTAATTATGTTTGTTTTCTGATCTCGTTTCACTACTCGATTAAATCATAATTACAAATTCCACATAATACTTTAATGTAATAATTACAATAACTATAGTAATAAATGAACATTAATTTCATTAATGGACTTACCTTCTGATTTAATAATTCTCAAATTAAAATGCATTAGTTTATTTTTTTTATTTATCTAAACTCAAAAGATAAAAAAGCAATTTTAATAATTCATTATTTTCTTATTTTTTTTATAATCCAAAGTTCTTAAATATTTAGAACTTTATATTCAAGTAGTTTATAACCCTTGAGAACCACAGTTTTAAAATTAATTAAAATTTCACTTAAAAAATCAAAATTATTAATCAATTATTTTAAATAAATTATTACTTAAAAGATATTTTTTTTAGTTATATAAAATTATAACCGTTAATTTAAATAAATACATGAAGTTATATCATCTTATAATCTGTACTAATTTTATTTTATTTTTTAATCTAATGTTATTAATTTAATATAATTAGAATGAGAAAATTTAAAATTTAAAATTTAAAACGGAGAATCAATTATTAATTTAATGTAATTAAAGTGATAAATTTAAATTTTGAAATTTGAAATGGATAATCAATTATTAATTTAATGTAATTAGAATGTGAATTTAAAATTTAAAATAAATAATTAATAGGTTGACAAGTGGCATGATAGGTGATATATAATATTAATGAAAAATAATAATATGATACTTGCGAATATGACAATAAACCTATTCTTTTATTATAATAAGAAGACTTTTTTAATTAACTCATATAATACATGGGTCTTACATCTAGTGATATAATAATTATAATTTGATATTGATTTAATAGTTTTTATTATAGAAATAGGCAACTATATGAACAGTATATATCCTACAAACCTTCTTTGAAAATTAATATATATAATAACTTATATTTATACCAATATCTAATAATGTTAGATTACAAACGTTTTAATATGTGTTGTGTGGTTGTTAAATTTTCTAGACCAAAATAGTTCTAACCTGTTTTATCGTCGGTATGTATTAACATAATGCTACTTCGATAGCATCACATATAAAATTGTTATTTTGATATTTTATTTTGTCAACAACATAAATAATATTTTATATTTATTTTTATTATATATCCTAATAATTATTATTTATTTTATATAATAAAAACCAATTAGTTTATAAATAATATAGTTTTGAGTTTTAGACTTTGGTTATAATATCTGCGTATGTTAGCATGTCCTAAAAAATTAGAAATATAGAGATTCAAAAAGTCGCAACATCAACAATTCTTATTCAAGTAGGTATCACTTGGTTTTCATTAACTTACACAAGAATCTCACTACAAAATTCTCTCAACGTTCTTATTGATTAAACCTAATCTAATATTTTGTACAAATATGAACAATCGAAGAATAATGAACAAATGATGAACAAACCCTAACTCGATATGAACAAAACCTATCAGACACATAGACAATATAGAGTAGGTGTGTGTAAAATGAGAGCGGATAATGAAACAATACACGCACAAACTCTATTAT
The DNA here is from genome assembly GCF_002870075.4 of Lactuca sativa. Lineage (NCBI taxonomy): Eukaryota > Viridiplantae > Streptophyta > Magnoliopsida > Asterales > Asteraceae > Lactuca > Lactuca sativa. Next base: position 61,613,154 of record NC_056627.2, on the reverse strand, counting down.
ATACAACAGATCAAATATCGGGTCAAATACAAGTAATATCCAACCCATCAACAATCCAAGTAAAACCCACATACACTTCTTGACCAACTTAGCAACAAGTCACCTGCAGCCCAAGAGAATCAAGAGGTTGACAAATTTTAACCCTCCTGGAAATATCTAACACAAACCAAAAAAACAAAAACTACACAATTTACCCTAAAATAAATAATAAATACAAAAAGGATCCATCCTCAAACTTATAATTCAAAAATCAACACTTTTCTTGAAAAGGATAACCAAGACCTAGACTTTTACATATCCACTTATGCTAAGTAGATCCTAACCCTTAGTAAACAGATCTTCTAGATTATGATCAGAAGTAACTTTCAAAACTTCAACAATTCCCTTTGAGACTTTATCTCTGATAAAATGAGTATCAACATCAAAGTTCTTGGTCTTTTCATGAAACATAAGGTTAAGAACCAGGTTTATAGCTGACTCATTATCACAAAATATTGGAACATGATTTTCATTCTTAATACCGAGATCAAAAAGAATTTTCAAAATCCAAATAATTTCACAAGACACAACACTAAGAGCACGATATTCATATTCAATGGATGAACGAGAAACAGTTTTTTGTTCCTTGCTCTTCCATGAAATAAGAGTGTCACCAAAAAATATTACATATCCTGTAACTGATTTTCTTGAAACATCTCACTTAGCCTAATCAACATCAACAAAACTTTTAAGATTTAAACATTTTGACTTCAAAATACAAAGCACTCTTCCAAGATTAGCTTTCAAATATCTTTGAAGTCTCAAAGCAACATTAAAGTGAGATTTCCTAGGATTGTGCATAAATTAACTTAAAACTTGCACACAATAAGAAATATCTGGTCTATTAATGGTTAAGTAAATAAGCTTTCTACCTAATTTTTGAAATAGCACAACATTTTGTACTAAACAACCATTTTTATCCAATCCATCTCCTCTAATAATAACATTAGTGTCTAAAGCAGTTTTTATAGGCTTACAGCCTAACATTCCAGATTCATGAATCAATTCAAGGCAATATTTCTTTTGGCATAAACAAATACCATTATTAATGTCAACAACTTCAATACCAAAAAAAAAAATTAATTTTTCCAAATCTTTAATCCGAAATTTAGATTTTAAAAAACATTTTACTTTATCAATTTCATCTAAACTATTTCCTATAAAAATTATATCATTAACCTAAACCAAAAGAACAACAAAACATTCACTTCCAGATTTAACAAACAAATAAAAATCATTTATACTTCGTACAAAACTAAATTCAAATAAAGCAACACACAATTTTTCATTCCACTTTATTAGGGCTTGTTTAAGCCCATACAAAGATTTCAACAATTTACAAACCTGATTATTATTGTATCATGATATCCAAGAGGTAAATACATGTAAACATCTTCATCTAACAACTCTAATTAATAACAGTTCTAATATTAACCATTTTTGCTACAGGAGAAAAGGTCTACTCATAGTCTATTACGTCTCACTGATTGTATCCTTTGGCTACTAACCTAGCCTTAAACCTTTCAACTTCACAATTATACGTATACTTAATCTTGTAGACCTATTAACAACTACTACACATTCATTCAGGATGTAAAAATCACAGTAATCCAAGTTTGATTTCTATACAATGCTTCCATCTCCTTATTCATAGCTTTTACCCAATTGAGATCTAAAGAAGCTTCATAATACAAATGAGGTTCTACGGTTTTATTTAGATTAGCAACAAAACATTTATTTTCATAATCCAAAAAAGAATAATATACAACTTTCTCAATTTCGTATTTATATTTTCCTTATATAACAAAATCACTAAATTTTTGTGGAAATTTAGACTCTCTGCGAGATATCCTTAAATAGATTATCAGAGGTAGTTAATATATTATTTTCCTCAAAATTAACAGGAAACTAAGATGTAACCAATTCAGGTTGCGAACTATATGTTTCACAACCTAGACCTTCCGGACTGGAATCAGTTGCACTCACAGGTTGATTAACACTCAAATCACTCTCGTGACTGTTACAATCTAAATTCCTATTACCTTGAATAACATCAAGATTATCTGATAACAAATTTTATCATTGGAAAATGGATCTCAAGGACCATGATTAATCAAGGAAGGAGACTCAAGAAAGACAGATTTAGAAGCCATTTTAAATGGAAAAACAGCTTCATAGAACTTCACATCCCTGAAAAAAAAACACCATTATCAACACTAAAAACTTTATATCATTTTTTTAATATTGGAATACCCAATTAAAGCACAGTTTTCAGACCTTTCAGAAAACTTATCTTTAACATCTATTTTAGTAGCAGAACATAAACATCCAAAAGCTCTAATTTTATCAAAAACAGGAGGACATTTATAAACTAACTCATAAGGAGTTTTACCAAATAAAACAACAATGACCTAGAGACATTTAAGAGGTGCCTGTTTTCCTTTCCACGACACCATTCTATTGTGGAGTATGAACACAAGAGGTATGATGAACAACACCTTTACACTCAAGAAAAATTTTCATATTAAAATTTACGAACTTGGTCCTATTATCTGACCTTATTGTTTTAAATTTCACATTAAATTGGTTTTCAAGTAACACAAAGAACCCATGAAAGTAAGAAAAAACTTCATCTTTAGATTTCATATGATGAACCCAAGTAGCTCTAGTAAAATCATCTACAATTATAAGAAAAAACCTAAATCCACCAGAAGCAAGAACTTTGTAAGGTCCTCATACATCCAAATGAATTAGCTCACCAATTATACTAGACTTATGCTCACTTAAAGGAAATGGTTATCTAGTTTGTTTAGCTTTATGAAAAACTTGACATGGAATAACAGTTTTGTTATCAAAATTAAGAAGAGGTTTTAACACATTTAAAGCTTTATCAGCAGGATGGCCTACCTGATTATGCCATGTAAGTTTAGAAACAAAACACTTAGAACTATTGAAAAATTTGAGCTACCTAGAGAGTTATTTTCAAGATAGTAGAGACCCCCCAAATTCTTTACCAATCGACACAATCATCATGGACATTGAATTCTAAACAAAACAATTATTTTCATTAAAGGTAACCTTACACCTATTTTCTTTACATAACATGTAAATAGACAAAAGATTAACATGAAAATCAGGAACAAAGAAGACATGAGTTAAAATGACAGAATTAAAATGGTTCATGTTTCCAATCTTGTCAATCTTGGTAATGGATCCATTAGGGTGATTCACTCTCAATTTGAACTTGGAAATATGAACAACGCCAATGAGTTGTGATACAGATGTAGTCATGTGTTGACTAGCCCCTAAATCAATTATACACTTCTTATTTTTAATAGAAACATTATTACACATCATACCTGCCATGTTGGCATTTCTAGTAACATCTTATGAAGTCCCCTTCTCATTAAGAAGATCCATAAATTTAGAAAATTGTTCACTTGTTAAAAAGTGTTGATTAGGTTTATTAGAAGAGGTCAACGAAGAGTTAAAGTTCTTGCTAACATGGGAGTCAGTTCCAGATGAAGACAATTATTAAACTTAGATCTATGTTTAAATTCTTTTGGATAACTATTGAGTTTATAACATTTTTCAATATTATGACCTTTAAGACCACAGTTTTTACAAACCAAATTTTTATTTCTTCCTTTAAATTTCCAGTTATTACTTAATTTTCTAGCAAAAGCGGAAGAAAAATGACTCTTATTAAACAAAGCAGAAGTAGATACCTTTTATTTATTATAATCCTTTCTTGACACAATGGTGAAAGCAATTTTTTATGGGATTTGGCCATATGAACATTCCTATGTGCATATGCAAACCCTAATGCTTGGATCTAGGTTTCTCTAATTAAACATGCTTTGAATCCAAGACTTCTAATGACTAATTAGGTGTAAGAACAATACAAAATCAGATCTAGAAGTTTACCTTTGAATCTCTTGTTTGATCTTGTTGTCTTGGAGCTCTAGAGTCACAATTGTCACTCCTCTAATGGCTTACAAACACCAACTAGCAAGAGGATGATTTTAGAGAGAGGTTAGGGAAGAAATCGGCCAGGGGTACCTTTCTTTAGAATAGATGCCGATTTCCCTTGCCCTAGGGGTCTATTTATACTTGTAAGGCTCCTAGGGTTTCACCCTTAAACCCTAGTTGGATAATCTTTCCTTAAAGCAATCCTAATCCTTACCTAAGATAAGCCTTGACGATTTGTGGCTATCCCAAGCCCTAGAAATCATCCAACCCTTATCCCTTAAGGATTTACAGCCCAAACTGTAACTATCAAACAATTGACAGTTTATACCCTCTTATTTAATTAATCTCTTTAAGTCACCAAATTAATACTAATTAATCTGTGACTTATATTAATCAAATAACAATATTATTATTCCTTATATTATTCTCATTATATAATAATAATATCTATTCTCTCATAATAAATCATCCTATCAAGTTGCTATGGTGAAGGCAACCCAAAAGGACCATGCACAATCGGGTCAAATACTTGCCTAATATAGTTGCAGCCTTAGACACTATTCCAACAGTCTCCCACTTGTATAAGTCTAGTATCTATATTGACAAGTACAATCCAATTCACAATCGTAGCTCTCAAAGAGGCTGTCAAACTCTGATCTAATCAATCTTGTCCTTTAGATAAGGGATCGTACAGTCCTCTGTTAGATATCATGCTGACAATTCTATGGAATAATTAGTCAAGCATTTAGGTTTCTTGATCTCCGATTTATTTGACATAGAACTTAATCGAACACATCAATTCAGTTCTGACTAGGCCCGACACATAAGTCAAATCTAATCATCGAGCGGCCGAGATATCGCTTTTATCCTCTTGGGATAAAAGTTACAGATAAACTTCGACTTATATGCATTTACTTATTCATTAATCAACTATACACAACAATGCGTTTTATAACACCGAGTTACTGATGCGTTTTTGCATTATCAATGTACAATCAATTAACAAATAACAAACCATATATCTAGGTTTTAAGACCATATGATATTATCGTCTTGCGATCACCCTTTTTGTCGTATTCCATAAAGTGATTCCAGCAAGCACGGGTTTGTTCCAATGCTCAAAACCAGTTCATAAGCACTCATGAACGTCGCAGCAATCTTTTGCTATGTCTAAAACGATTTAGACAATCTACACACTAATTCATAACAATCTTCATTCATATCTACTTCCAACATATGAACGATTGTGGACAATTTGAATAATTCGATTATTCTTAATAAACTCAATTATTCTGGAAGTCAAAACATGCAAAGAGAAACAATAGTTAAACAATTAACATAAGACAGTAACACTACTCATAAATAAAACTCCTTTATTTAATCATCAAATATTAATTACATTTATCTATTACACGTTTCTAATACTATCTAATCTATGCTAATATCATCCTTCAGCCCAATACTCCTAGCATGCTGCAAGTGCTTAACCCTACTCAGTCCCTTCGTAAGCGGATCTGTTGGGTTATCTTATGATGATATCCTCTTCACTACGAGTTGTCCTTCTTCTACACGATGTCAAATAAAGTGATATTTTCTGTCGATGTGTCGTGATCTACCATGATCTATCAATTCCTTGGTCAAGGCAACCGCTCGTTCATTATCACAGAAAATCTCCATGGGTTCCTTTATGGCAGGTACAACTCCAAGGTCACCAATGAAGTTCTTCAACCATATTGCCTCCTTTGACGCTTCGCTCGCTGCAATGTACTTTGATTCGCACGTTGAATCAGCTACGGTTTCTTGTTTGGAACTTTTCCAAGTCACTGCTCCTCCATTCAGGGTAAAGACCCAGCCCGACTGCGAACGGTAGTTGTCCCTATCGGTCTGAAAGCCGGCGTCACTATACCCTCGCACCTTCAAGTCATAACTCCCTCCGAGGACTAAGAACCATTCCTTCATCCTCCGAAGGTACTTAAGGATATTCTTCACCGCAATCCAATGGGCTCTGCCAGGGTTCCCTTGATATCTACTAACCATGCTCAAAGCAAAGGCTACATTAGGGCGAGTACAAGTCATAGCGTACATGATTGAGCCAACTGCGGAAGCGTATGGTACTCGGCTCATTTCTGCTATTTCAGCTTCGGTACTCGGACTTTGAGTCTTACTCAACTTGGCATTACTTTGTATCGGTAATTCTCCCTTCTTCGAGTTTTCCATACTAAAACGTTTTAGTACCTTCTCTAAGTAAGTGTTCTGACTAAGTCCTATTAGTCTCTTACTTCTCTCTCTTACTATCCTTATTCCCAAAATATAGGAAGCCTCTCCGAGGTCCTTCATAGCGAAGCATTTCCCGAGCCAGGACTTAACCTCCTGCAGAGTCGGGATGTCGTTTCCTATGGGTAATATGTCATCGACATATAGAACGAGGAAGCTTACTATACTCCCACTGGCTTTGACATATACACACGATTCATCTTCGCTTCGTACAAATCCAAACTCTTTGACTTTCTCATCGAAGCAAAGATTCCATCTACGAGATGCTTGCTTAAGTCCATAAATGGACTTCTCAAGCTTACACACTCTATTTGGATGCTTCGGATCCACAAATCCCTCTGGCTGAGCCATGTAAACATCCTCAGCCAACTTTCCGTTAAGGAAAGCGGTCTTGACATCCATTTTCCAAATCTCATAATCATGAAATGCGGCAATAGCTAGCATCACTCTAATAGATTTTATCTTCGCAACTGGTGAGAAGGTCTCATCATAGTCAACTCCGGGAGTTTGAGTAAAGCCCTTTGCGACCAATCACGCTTTATATGTGTGTACATTTCTATCCATGTCGGTCTTCTTCTTGAAGATCCATTTGCACCCAACGGTCTTACGTCCGAGCACATTATCAACCAAATTCCAAACTTTGTTATCATACATGGATTGGATCTCGCTATCCATTGCCTCTTTCCATTTCGCAGACTCCGGGCCTGCCATGGCTTCCTTATAGCTATTAGGTTCATCAAGGTTTATTAGTGTACCATCACTAATATACGTGTCCCCTTCGGTAGTAATATGAAAACCATAAAACTGGGGTTGAACTCTAACTCTTTTGGAACATCTAAGAGGTAAGGATTCGTCAATCGGTTCAACCGAAGTTTCCTCCTCGGGTTGAGTGCCAGCGGTAGAGGTTCCTTCATCTATCGATTCTTGAATCTCTTCAAGCTCGATTTGCCTCCCACTGTCTCCTTGGCCTATGAGTTCTCGCTCTCGGAAAACTCCTCTCCTCGCAACAAAGACAACATTGTCCTTCGGTCTATAGAAGAGATATCCAAAGGATTTCTGCGGGTAGCCGATGAAAATACATCGCTCACTACGAGGTTCGAGCTTGTCGTGAGTATCTCGTCTTACGAAAGCCTCGCAACCCCAAACCTTGATATGTGCTAACGAGGGAGCTTTCCCTGTCCACATCTCGTGAGGTGTTTTGGAAACCTTCTTAGTAGGGACTCGGTTAAGGATATGGGCGGTAGTCTCCAAGGCATACCCCCAAAAAGTGATTGATAGTGAAGCACGACTCATCATAGAGCGAACCATATCCAATAAGGTTCGATTACGCCTTTCTGCCACACCATTTAACTGTGGTGTCCTAGGAGGCGTCAATTGTGAAACTATTCCACACTCCTTGAGATAATCGTGGTATTCAAGACTTAGGTACTCTCCTCCTCGATCGGATCGAAGCATCTTGATTTTCATGCCCAATTGATTCTCCACTTCATTCTTGAACTCTTTGAACTTTTCAAAAGTTTCTGACTTTTTCTTGATTAAATAGATATACCCATATCTACTATAGTCATCGGTAAAAGTCACGTAGAAGCGGTTCCCATCCTTCGTGGTTGATCTAAACGGTCCACATACATCGGTATGTATTAGGTCCAATAGACCCTCACCCCTTTCACACGTACTTGTGAAGGGTGACTTAGTCATCTTTCCAAGTAAACAAGATTCACATGTGTCATCTTCCCTAAGGTCGAATGACTCTAACACTCCATCCTTTTGGAGTTGGGCTATGCGCTTCTTGTTGACATGTCCAAGACGACAATGCCACAAGGATGCTCCATCCATACTATTGGAAGAATCTATGTTCAAAACATCATTTCCTAAGTTATCAACAATCATAACAGTTTCATAAATTCCATTACACGGTATTGCTTCAAAATAAAAAACACCGTTTAGATAAGCCAAAATAGAACCATTCTCATTATTAAAAGAAAATCTAAAACCTTGTCTAAACAAACCATGAAATGAAATGATGTTTCTAGCCATTTCTGGTGAATAGCAACAATTGTTCAAATCTAAACTTAAACCATTCCTAAACACTAAAGAATACACTCCAATCTTGGTCACAGGCGACGATCTTCTGTTCCCCATGATTAGATTAATCCTTCCATGCTCCACATCCCTATTTCTTCTTAGTCCCTGCACATTAGAACAAATGTTGTAACCATAACCGGTGTCAAGAACCCAAGAAATAGCATGAGGTGAATCGTTAGATTTAATTGTGTATATACCTGCGAAAGACGGCTTGATCTTTCCTTCCTTGATGGCTTGCAGGTACTCTGGGCAGCTTCTCTTCCAATGTCCTATCTTGTGGCAGTGGTGGCACTCTGCCTCCTTTGGGTTAGGGCAGGGCTTAGCAGGATCAACTTTGGTCCCACTAGAAGAGGCACCATCTCGGGATTTAACCTTACGATAGTTCTTAGACAAAGCCTTCCTCTTCTTTCCCTTTCCTTGTCCAATAGCCAAGACAGGAGCAGCGGGTGGATTGGGATTTGGTGCAACAGACTTGTCCTTGAAGTTGCTCTCAGCGACCCTCAAGAGACCTTGGAGTTTGCTTAGGGTGACCTCCTCTTTGTTCATGTGGTAGGTCATCCTAAATTGATTGTAGCTTGGAGGCAAAGAGTGAAGCACCATGTCGATCGCCAAGTCTTCCCCAAAGTCAACATTCAACTTGCGAAGACGGTCGACATACCTTTGCATCTTTTGCAGGTGCACGGTAAGAGACTCTCCACGACCCATCTTAGCGTAAATCATGTTAGTGAAAATCTAATAATGCTCTTGTCTCGCGTTTTGGTGGTATCTCTCCAATAAGTCTTGATGCATCTCGTACGGGTACATGTCCTCATAGGACTTTTGGAATTCGGAGTTCATAGTGGCTATCATGATGCAATGTACCTTCGTTACATCTCGCTCATGAGTTTCAAAAGCGGTCATTTCAGCCGGAGTAGCGATTTCAGGGTTGATTTTCTCGAGCTTCTCATCGAGGACATACTCCTTATCCTCGTAGCGAGCAATAGTGCGAATGTATCTTATCCATTCGCTAAAGTTCGTCCCATCGAAGGTGACCTTTTGACAAAGGCTCATCAATGTGAATGAACTAGCAGCAGCGTTGTTCGCGTTTGACATCTACAAATAGAAAGGACAAAGATAGATTAGAATATGAATCCCTAATTATCACCCAATAAGAAAAATTAGGGCTAGGATCCAACAACAATATTTACATATTAGAAAAGGGATGCCGTAATCTAACATGCAAACAATTTGAAGGTAAGTGAATGACGATTCACTAATTCTCCACCATGAAAACCTAACTTTAAGTTCTAAATGAATTTGAGAATTCCTAGGTTTAGATGAGATTCATTGAAACTTTTCAATGGCATGTTTAAATCTCGATATGCCCCTCTTGTTTGTGACTGGGATATCGAGGATCACAAAGCGGGTGTGAATTACCATGCAAATTCACATGGTGCCTTCATTCTAACGATCACCTATTCGACGTGCCGGTAAACCACAAACGCTCCATCGAACTATGATAAACAATGAATCACCCTTTGCCACCTTCACTTAGAACCAATTAGTGTGCCGGTAAACCACACACGCTCCACTAACTTCTTAGCAAGGGTGCAAAGTATAATTTCATGGGATTTCATCAATTCACTTTTCCTAAAGTAACTAAGATTGGGAAATTTAAAAAAATCATGTAGTTACTTTGTATTTCATATTATACTTTTAATGAGAGGATGAGGTTGCCCTATCCTACCCGTTCGGCTAACGACCCTCGACCGATCAAGCAAGCGGTGGGTGTGAGTGTACACCCATTAAGCGCCATTTTATAGGCCGCAACCTTATACCCACCTTATAGATCGGCTTCGTGAATGAGGCCTACTAATGGTAAGACTAGCATTTTAGTTATACATACATACATATATATATATATATATATATATATATATATATATATATATATATATATATATATATATTAATCTTGTAATATTATATTAGTATATGGATGCATTATATATATATATATATATATATATATATATATATATATATATATATATGTATATATATATATATATATATATATATATATATATATATATATATATTAATCTTGTAATATTATATTAGTATAGGGATGCATTTTAAACTTGTAAAATTCTAGGGTTTGAAATTTAAATTTTCTAAATTAAAAACTTTTAATCTCAAAACATAAATTTCAAAACTTGAGGGCAAGTTTTAAACATTTAAAACATAGAGGATCAAATAACAAATAATTTTAATTAACAATTAATTCCATAATTATCCATATTTGATTTATTTAAGATTTCTTGCAAGATAATTACCAATTTAATCAAAATAATTAATTAATTATCACATAAGGAAATTAAATATTTTATTAGTTGATAAATATCTTTAATTAGATCAAGATTATAGTCATATATATCAAAAAATCGGATTAGGGTTGATCTAATATGATAAAGGCAAGTTACCATAAGATAATTGTCAAAAAATCTTGAATCTGGCCCTTCCTGACGCTCGGACTCGCCGAGTCAGGCCAACTCGCCGAGTCCACAATGGGACTCGCTGAGTCCATGACTCAGAAACATAAAATTCGATTTTTTCAAGCAAGATTCAAACAAACAAGCAACAATTTAATAGAAACCAATCTAGGCTCTGATACCACTGATGGGTTTTGGCCATATGAACATTCCTTTGTGCACATGAAAACCCTAATGCTTGGATCTAGGTTTCTCTAATTAAACATGCTTTGAATCCAAGACTTCTAATGACTAATTAGGTATAAGAACAATACAAAATCAGATCTAGAAGTTTACCTTTGAATCTCTTGTTTGATCTTGTTGTCTTGGAGCTCTAGAGTCACAATTGTCACTCCTCTAATGGCTTACAAACACCAACTAGCTAGAGGATGATTTGAGAGAGAGGTTAGGGAAAAAATCGGCCAGGGCTACTTTTCTTTAGAATAGATGCCGATTTCCCTTGCCTTAGGGGTCTATTTATACTTGTAAGGCTCCTAGGGTTTCACCCTTAAACCCTAGTTGGATAATCTTTCCTTAAAGCAATCCAAATCCTTACCTAAGATAAGCCTTGGAAGATTTGTGGCTATCCCAAGCCCTAGAAATCGTCCAACCCTTATCCCTTAAGGATTTACAGCCCAAAGTGTAACTATCAAACAATTGACAGTTTATACCCTCTTATTTAATTAATCTCTTTAAGTCACCAAATTAATACTAATTAATCTGTGACTTATATTAATCAAATAACAATATTATTATTCCTGATATTATTCTCATAATATATTAATAATATCTATTCTCTCATAATAAATCATCCTATCAAGTTGCTATGGTGAAGGCAACCCAAAAAGACCATGCACAATCGGGTCAAATACTTGCCTAATATAGTTGCAGCCTTAGACACTATTCCAAGAATTTTAACATCAGGTAAGGGTTTCATTAGCAAGATGTGACTTTTTAATTAATTATAAGACTAATCCAAACCACTTAAAAGTTGCATATTGTTAGGTCATGTTTAGTTGGTTTGAGCTAGGCATTCATTTGTATAGGTTGTGTTAGTATTTGTTCATATATTTGTATGGCTTTGCAGTTGGGTGTTGTTTAAGGTCTATTTATTGTTTACATTTATAAATGTGTTTACCATTGTAAACAGGTTTATGACTGTAAACGTGTTTGCAGCCACTGTTCCCTGTATACAGTGTCAGTAGATGTCAGATTGCGGTAGCAGTTTACAGCCAAGTGTGTGTGTGTTTTGAGTCCATTGCACCTTATGTTTGCAACTGATATAAACGTGTGCAATTTGGATCATTCTTGCTTCTACTCCTTCTTTTTCTTATCATTTTGGCTTGTTCTTTGTGTTTATCACTAGTTGGTTCTTAGTGTTTGGGGACTTAGAATTGGTATCAAAGTTGATCTAGTTTCAAAACTGATCAAGCTTAGTTTTCGGCTGGTTTAGTATCTATTTTTGGTGTTATTTAAGCTTCTTATTGCAAATCATTCATTGTTACTATTGTTGTTGGTGAGTCTTTGCTATTGCTTGTGAATTTAAGGCTAAAAGGATCGAAAATCTGCTTGAAATTGTTCGTTTTGTAAAAAATCTGGACATTTGCGGTTGTAAACTGTTCATTAGTTACAATTGTAAACTAATTCTTGGTTGTAAACACTTTGTATTTTCGGCTGTGAACCATCATTTCCAGTTGTAAACCATTCCTGACTGTAAACCAGTTTAAGGCTGTAAACCCTCGTCAGCGGTAAACCTTAGTCGGCGATAAACCTTTCTCAGGTGTAAACCATTTACGGCTGTAAACGTTTCTCAGTTGTAAACCCTTTACGTCTGTAAACCTTTGATTGTTGTAAACCTTTTTCGGTTGTGATTTTATTTGATTTTTGAACAAGTTTATTTTTGATTAAAATAAAAAAAAATAAAAAAATGGAACCACAAAATAGTGCAATTCATTAGGAGTTGGATTCAATCATGGGAACTACCACAAGAATTCCACGTCTACTGTCTGCCGAAGGATTTCCTGAATGGAAATACAGAATTGACAAATATATCAAAATGAAAGATTTCAAAGTTTGGTGCAACATTCTTAGAGGCCCTGTTAGGATACCACTACTCTTGAGAATGAATTTATAATTGACAAACCAGTGAAAGAATACATGGATGAGGAATTTGAAAAAGTTAAGGAACAGGAAAAGCCTTTGGCAACTCTAACTATGGCTCTATCACCTGACATTGCTCAAGGCTTCAGAGAATATGAATCAGCTAAGGCACTGTGGGAGGCATTGATTAAGGTTTTTGAGGGTAATGATGACATGAAGCAGAGTAGACAAGACATGCTTCATCAAAAGTTCAACTTGTTTAACCATATTCTTAGGGAATCTCTTAAGGCTCAACACCAACGATTCATTACACTCACCACTGAAATGAGCACAACTGGAATTTCTGTACCACGATCTGAGATTAACAAGAAACTGCTGAATTCTCTTCCCAAGTCATGGGACACAAACGTCTGTGTAATCAACAGAACAAAAGATCTCAACCGACTCACTCTAGTGGAAAAAATGACTATCATTAAAGCTTGCAATTTGGATGATAAGCAACGCGAGATAAAGCATGTGAACTCCTACTCCATAGCAAATATGAGCATTTTATCAAACAATGCCTTCTCTTCATTCACTATCCCACAGAATCAAGCTTTCACCATTCCACAAAATCATGCCATTTTACAAACCCTCACCATTCCACCAACCATGCTTTATCAATACTCTTATCAACACCTCGTCTCTTCATCAAAAGCTCCTATCACCACTTCAACTCCCAAAGCAGCTGAAGAGCATATGGCTCTCGCCTCTCGTGTAGTAAATTGTTATAATGCCTTCGTGGCTGGAGACTTGCCTCCCTAAATTTCATTTACTGATCTTGACCAATTCACCTTGGGGATGTGGAGGAAATGGATATTACCTGGTAGATTGCAATGATGGTATTCAAGGCTAAACAATTTGCCAAGAAGACAAGGAAAAACAACTGGGGCATGAATGCTGATAAGAAGGTTAGGTTTAACAAAGGAAAGTTGAGATGTTTCAAATGTCACGAGCCATGAAATTTTGCTTGTGATTGTCTGAAGTCAGATAGAAGAGAGAACCATGACAGGAAAACGGTACTAGTGATGAAAAACATAGGAACAACATCTACCAGTGAAACTGCAAATTTAGCAATAGTGGCTCATACATTTGGCTGGGAAGATCAAATTCAAGCATTGAACATTTCTGGACCTGAGAATGCTCACCTGGAACAGATTAGTGATTCTCTTGAAGAAAATGTTGAAGAAGATCCGAAAGCTGAAATGATGCAGCTACAGTTTGCCTTCATGGTATCTACCACTTCTGATCCTGAGAAGAACGAGGTTAGTGACAATTCTTGTTCTCGAAAATGCGTTGATAATGTTAAGCTTTTGCGTGAACAAATTGATTTATTGCGTATAGAAAATAAGGACCTTAGGTACGAAGGCTATACCCTTAGAAAAGGTCAGAAACCCCTGAAAGAACAATTAGAGGCTAAAAACTAATGTGTGAATTATGATTATGTTAAGGAACAACTTGCTAGTTTGACAGCTGAACTTGACACATTGAAAAACAGGTTTGAAAATGCAAATTTTAATTTCAGAAAATTCGATGTGTCAAGCGAGAAAGTTGAGTCCATTGTACCTGACGTTTGCATCTGATATAAACGTGTGCAATTTGGATAATTCTTGCTTCTACTCCTTCTTGTTCTTATCATTTTGGCTTGTCCTTAGTCTTGATCACTAGTTGGTTCTTAGTCGAGTCCATGATTGAAAAACAATTGAAGTTTAAGAATAATCAGAAAAAGGGTCTAGGATATGATAGTGTTCCTCTTCCTTTTAATCACAATTATTTGTCTATCCCTATGAATCGGGAAGAAATGGATAGAGAGGCACATTTAGAATATGGCAAACCTACTATGTTTGTGCCAGAAAGTGGTTCTAGGGTAAAAGATGTTGGATTAATGTCTAAGTCCATAACTATAATTGGTAAGACTTGACCCGACCCGACATGGTCCATTTGGGTTACATGGCATCATGCATTTGGATAGACTAAAATGAGTGAAATAACACTTAAGGTTTATTAATATATTATAAGTTCTAGTATATTAATAAGATTATTTAATTAGTATTGCTCAAGAATTAATCTAGGATTAATTAAGTGATCAAAAGAAGACTAATTAAATATATAGGTTGATTGTGTAAATCATCCATACTTGTATAGTGGGCTAATGCTTGATGGATTGTCAAGTTGGGCTAAAACCCATAAGATGCTCCATGGTATACTTAAACCCATGGATCCAAGGAAATGGAAAGCCATGACAATTAGGGTTAACCCTAATTGTCACTAACTATATAAGCATCTTATTGTTGACAAAATCGACACGAGAATATATGTGAAAGGGCTAGCTGATTTTTGTGAAGTGTGGATTTCTCTCTAATCTATTCCAAGTGTATTTGGTTTTGTGTGAACCATTTGAGGTGTCACACTTGGGGCACTAGGCACTCAAGATTCATGAAGACATTCTACATCAAATAGGTATGTAATTCTAACTTGATATATTCATATGAATCAATGTTATTATGCTAGTTAGGATGAATACCGTGGAAAGTTCATATTTGCATGTATAATAGAGAAAACATAGATCCAAGGTATTTAGGGTTGCATGTACACTTAGGAGTGTTAGAATGCTCAAAACCCAACAAAAGATACTAATGCTATTACATCACATGCAGATTTACCATTAGATCAAGCCAAGCATGCAGTTGGAGAAAGTTTTTCCGATATTAATGTTGTGTTGCAATCTAAAGTTTCTGTTATGAACACTGATGTTTTTGTTTCAAATTTGAACACTAATGTTTTGGTTTCTGATGATGTTATTGTTGTGAACACTAATGATTTAGTTATTTCTGATAAGTGTGGTGATGTATCTGATAAATCTAAATCTCATGAATCTGTCACTGGCACATACAAGCCACATAACCTAGTCACTCAATCTGAATCATGCACATGCACATCTGGGAAAACTAAAGAACGAAATAAAGACACTAAATTAGAAAAGAGTGGTAACAATTTTTATGTAAATAAACATACATGTTTCAACTACAAAACCCTTGGTCATATTGCGCGAAACTGCCCAAACCGTGCATTTGTTCCTTTTTATACACAAAGGGGAGTGAATGAGTCGCGAGGAAGATATCTTAAGAGAAAATCTACGAGATCTCATTCAGTTGATGGTGATCGAAACATTAATAAAGAAAGAAAATGGGCTAATCTTGAAAAGAACAAACGATTTTTAAACAAAAATTCAACAGGTACTTTAACGAGACCGAAAGTGGTTCAACCAAATTTGGTACGGTCAAAGTCATTGTCTGGGTCATCGGCTAATCTTAGACGGAAACCCAAACGATCAAAACCAAAGAAAAACATTTCGAAAACACCTGTAAATGTTTCTAAACCTAATTATAAATGGGTGCCCAAAATTTCAAATGTCCAATCACCTTAACGTTATGTGTGTGCATCTGGTAATCAATATGTTTTAACAAGTGAAAAAGTTAATTTAGTTGCTTACAAAGGAAAACCCGGTGTTTCTATGACATGGGTTCCAAAATCAAATTAATCCCTCATATTATGCAGGAACAACTACGGAGAAATATCGTCAGACCTTGATATGTCGATAGTGGTTGTTCCAGGCACATGACAGGAGACATCTCCACATTGCAAGACATTCAAAATTTTAATGGGGGTTTGTTTCCTTTGCGGGAGGAGAAGGAGGAAATATCACTCAAAAGGGTACAGTGACAAATGGTGTGCTTACCTTTGAGAATGTTAACTATGCTCCTGAGCTGAAACACAGTCTATTCAGCATATCTCAGATCTGTGATAAAGGCTTTTTGACTCATGTTACGAATAAAGAGTGTCTCATTTTGAAGCCCGGAATCATCATACCTGAAGAATGTATTTTGGTTAGATCTGAAAGAGAAGAGAATGCCTATGTTATTGACATGAATAATAATATTCCCGAGTAAGTCGCCTGTCTTTTCTCAAAAGTCTCAGAACACAATGTGATGCTTTGGCATCGTCGTCTCGGCCATGCTAATGCTAAGAACTTTAATCGTCTTGCTAAAAATGAGATTGTGTGTGGTCTTCCAGTCAAGGACTTCATAACCTTTGAAAAATGTGAGGTGTATGCTTCGGGAAAACATCATTGCAATCCACATTTGCCAAATTCGGTCAATTCAATCAGCAAGGTTCTTCAATTGTTGCATACGGATTTGTTTTGTCCAGTCAATGTTCTCAGCATCAACAAGAACTCTTATTGTCTTGTTGTGATTGATGATTACTCTCGTTTCACATGGGTTTTCTTTCTATCCAAAAAGTGGGATTGTTGACTTGATCAAGAAGTTCGTTGTGATGATTGAGAATCAGACGAATGAAAAGGTAAAGGCGCTTCAAACTAATAATGGAACAAAGTTCAAGAATGCAGTTCTTGATTACTTCTGTGTAGAAAAAGGAATCTTGTGTCAGTATAGTTCTGTTTGGACACCACAACAAAACAGTGTTGCAGAATGGAGAAATCGTACTTTGATGGACGCTGCAAGGATGATGATTTGTGATTCCAAATTTTTGGTCTTCTTCTAGGCTGAGGTGATCAACACTGCTTGTTACGTTCAGAATCGAGTCCTTATGAACAAAGCTCAGATGAAGACCCCGTACGATATATTAAATAATCACAAGCCATCGGTTGTTCATTTCATAATATTTGGATGTCCTTGCACCCTTCTTCACCTCGAATCCAACCCAAGTTCAACTCAAAGGCCGATCACTGCTATTTTGTGGGATACGCCGCATACACTGCTTACCGAGTATACAACAAAGCCACCAAGAAAATTATGGAATTTTATGACGTGCGTTGGCTGGAGGAGAATGAGACAGATGCGAGAGGTACACCTGACTAGTTATTTGATTATGCATCATTGTTTAAATCTTTTAATGTGTATTCTAATAATGTTTCAGGTTCCTTCTCATGCTCAAGTACAGTTGTTGAAGTTGAAGAGGAAGATTGTGTGTACAGACCACCCCTTGTGACTCCCGCGTCTCCTAGAGTGGATGAAGCTGCTCTAAGTACTTCCTCAAGTTCACCAAGTCAAAGAATTTTTTCTGATGCTGAAGCCACTCCTCTTACTCCTACTGAATGAGAAGTCATGTCAAGGGATACTTACACTGCTACTCAATCGTTCATGGAGCTTCTCTTTCCTGAACCAATTTCAAATGAATACTTGGCAAGTACCTCTCACGATCCAAGATCGTCTAAGGTGAGTGATTCAGCTAAAGACAGATTCTTTAATATCAAAACACCTCCAGTCTCATTTGATGATATCAACCATGAAATCCCAATAAGAATTCAACACGATCATCCGATTGAAAATGTCACAACCCACTGGAAGAAGGCTTTGAAATGAGAAGTCAGAGTAGAGATGTCAATACATGTCTCTATGCTTGCTTTATCTGTCAGATTGATCCCAAGAGTGTGGCAATGGCGTTAAATGAACCTAGTTGGGTTGATGAGATGCACGAAGAGTTAAATCAATTTGAAAAACTTGGTGTTTGGAAGCTGGTTGAATTACCGAAGGGCAAGAAGTCCTTAGACACACGTTGGGTTTTTAGAAATAAGCAAGATGATTTTGGGGTAATTATGCGCAATAAGGCTCCATTGGTTGTTCGTGGATTTAGGCAGATAAAGGGTCTAGACTACACAGAAGTTTATGCTCCGGTTGCACGTTTGGAAGCCATCTGTATATTCCTTACATATGCTTGATACATGAACTTTACTGTTTATCGGATGGATGTCAAGACCGCCTTCTAGTACGCCACTGTGAAGGAAGAAATTTACGTTGATCAACCTGCTGGGTTTGTCAATTTCAAGTTTCTGAATCATGTTTACAAGTTGGACAAGGATCTATATGGGTTACATTAGGGTCCCAAAGCTTGGTATGCAACTCTTACAGAGCACTTGCTTGCGCATGGGTATACATAAGGAACGATCGATCAGACCTTATTCATCAAGCATGTTGGTGCAGACTTGATTCTTGTACAAATCTATGTAGATGACATTATTTTCCGTTCGACAAGTTCCAAGTTGTCACACCCCAAAACCATGAATGGCGGAAATATTCTGGGGCGGAGGACGTCATGTACAATATCACAACAATCAATAGTAGTAAACAAGCAATGACATAATCCATTGCATTAATAATATAATTTCATACATGTCTGTTCTATCAAAGTTATAGACACCAAAAATATACATATCAAAATAAAAGATGAGTCTTGAAAGAACTCCATCTTCTCAAAAGCCTGGCACCTGTACCTGTCTAGTGGTGACCTGAGAATACAAGTTATTTTGAAAGCGAGTATCAGCTTAATGCTGGTGAGATCATAAGTATATTAATGTCTGAGTTTGTATGAAAACGTTTGTAAGATGTTTCTATAAGATGTTTTGTATAATGTTTGAACTCTCCTAGAAAACCCTATGTTTCCTACTAACTGTATCCTTCTACCAAGGCATCTCGTGTCTGTGTGTACGTCTCTTGTTAGAGTGTGTGTTTCCCAATTCTGACTATCATTAACCAAAAATATAGTTTCTACATTACCGTGCATCCTGTGAATATTCATGAAGTGAATGTAATGGGAAAATATTATCGTAGCGTAGTATTTGTAATAAGTGACTACCGTGGTACTAACTACCTTAAAACAAAAGGTGTTCCAAGTAACATGTGATCGACTTGTATCCTGCTACTGAATCTAGTAAAACGACGATGTAAGACGCCATAAGAAATGACATTTGGAACCCGTAGACTTGCAAGTCCCACTGTAGCGAGCAGCAAGGTGTAGGATAGTCAATCAAGTATAAATCTATACACAAACTCATACACTCCCCAATTAAGGAGATTCGTGATACAAGAGCGGTCACGGCAGGAAGTGCCATGACCCACTCAATGGTTCACATAACTGCATGAATGTATATGTAATGAATGTGCTAACTGAAAGTGTACTCTTTCTCTGTCTAGCATGTATGTACTGAAATGTTTTGCGTGTGCAAGCTGTAATGTATGTTCTCTCTATCTAGCGTGTATAGTAATGTACTGTGAGTACTACTCGAACTGACTCATGAATGAACTGACTCATTGTATGTTTCATTGTTCTAGTAATAGTATTAGTATCCTCCTGTGCTACCATTATGGTAACCTACTAGTGATGTAACTGGTACGTATGAACATGGAAGGATACCCTTGCTACCCAAGGGCACTGAATGAACTAGAAGAACCTTTATGACTATATATGTACACATGATATATAACTAATATTTAAACGACCTTCGGACGGGTACCCGATACCCCACCAGACCACATCTCAACGGCGAAAAGGAAATAAGGTGAGCAGGCCTTCCTAAGCCTTTTAAACATTGCTTAGATAACTATACATACATAAACATGCAATTGATAATAAATATAACAGAGCTTAAGTAAATGTATTTGATAAGTATAAAAATTGGTAAAACAGTTTGAAGCAAAACAGTTTGATAAACAATTTGAATAGTAAGAAAATCATTGGTTTTGTAGTTATTAATCACATGTAATTGAGGTAATAACTATAAGTATTCAACTTGTATTCCCCCCATAAAGCATTTAAAAACATTTAAATCATTGATTAAGGGGTATGAACTCACTTGTAGCTAGTGGTACGGATGAACTGAAGATGTAGGATTGCTAGGTGTCAAGTGAAGTCTTGAACACACTTTATGATCCTAGTTAACATATAATACCACATATATGTATCCAATTAGTCTTAAACTACTAATTGAAAATGTTAAGACATCCTAGAACATGACAAACACTTTATATAAGTGTTATAAGCCTTAAGGATTTCATCTAAGTTGTTGTAGGACAAGGCTAGTGGGTTTAGGGTTCCAAAGGACCCCATTCTTGAGTTTACTCCCTAAGAACCAACACACAAGGAGTTTACGGTCATAAACCATTGAGTTTACAATCGTACGCTCCTAAGCCTTAGGTTATTTGGTGCTTTCAAGCTTTACTTGATCCCTAGAAGCATTTCTACCTGATGGTTTAATCATTGGAAGGGTTTAGGGCATTAATACACTCCTTTGAGGAGTTTACGGCCCCAAGGCCATTTCCTTTTGGGTTTACTGCCCTAAACCCATATGGAAAGGGGTATTTTTATGCTCTCAAGTCCCATGCTCATCTAGGGTAGGTTTTAGGCAATTATCTAAGGCTAATGAAGGCCTTAAGCACACTTTGGTACCCTTATTTGTTGTTTACGGCCCACGAACCAAAACCCTTAGAGATTACGGTCATAATCTCTCATGGGGATGGGTTTTTGGTTATTTCAAGTCCTTAAATTAACTAGGAGTGCAACTAGGCTAGTGTCCAAGGCTTTTGTAGGGTTTAAAGCACCTTTTGGCCCTTGAGTTTGGAGTTCACAGTCCAAGAACTTCTTGGGACGTGAACACCTTACTCTTGGTGTTCATGGGTGATTTTTAGTCCTACATACAAAAAGATGCGAGTCTAGGCCAGTTTCATTGCACAAGGAAATGACTAGGCACTCATTTGTCCCTTAAAGAAGGGTTTACAGTCCAAGATGTTCTTGGACCGTAAACTCTTTAATCTTGTTGCTTAGATATGATTTCTAGGTTATTAAGCACATAATAAGCTCTATAATACAACTAGATGGAAGTACTCACGTTTTGGGACTAAAGTCCAAAGATCCGAGAGAGAGAATTCGGCTTTTTCTCTAGTTGGAAATGGAACTAATGAATAATTATGGCTCAGAATCATATATATACTCCTGGGATTTTTGGAAGAAAATATTTTATTCACGCAATGAACTCTAATATCATAGAGTTTTGAAATAATAGAGTTGCACAAAACGCTAGTGCATCCTCTCTCCTAATATATCTTTGAGAGTAAATCCTGAAATACTCAAACTTATACTAAAAAGTCTTAAAATTTATTGCAACTGTTCTAACTTCTATTGACTTGATATTGTTTGTACAGAATAGAAATTTCGGGTTGTCACATCATCCCCTCCTTAAAAGGAATTTTGTCCCGAAATTAGTTTTTAAGAAAATAATTAGTTACAAATAACTAAGTAAAAAGACGAGGATATTTTAATTTCATCTAATCCTCACGCTCCCATGTAAATTTCGGTCCTCGCTTTGCGTTCCAACGAACCTTCACTATCAGAATATGGCTTTGATTCGTTTGCTTGACCTCTCGGTCCATGATCTCTATTGGTTCCTCCACGAAGTTGAGGCTCTCGTTGATCTCGATCTCATCGAGTGGAATAACAAGAGTCTCTTCGGACAGACACTTTTTCAAGTTCGATACGTGGAAGGTAGAATGTATGTTACTGAGCTCTCACGGTAAGTTAAATTTGTAAGCTACAGGGCCGATTCTTGCGAGAATCTCAAAAGGCCCAATGTACCTTGGATTTAGCTTTCCACACTTTCTGAAGCATATCAAGCCCTTCCAGGGGGAGACCTTCAATAGAACGCGGTCGCCCGCCTGGAATTCCAACGGTTTCCTATGTTTATCAGCGTAGCTTTTCTGTCGGTCTCTGGAGGCTTTCAATCGTTCACGGATCTGAACGATCTTCTATGTCGTTTCCCATATGATTTCCGGACCTGTGAGAGTGCTTTCAAGAACTTGTCCTTTAGCTAACTGGGTATCACCCACCTCAACCCAGCACAAAGAGGATTTGCACTTTCGGCCATAGAGGGCCTCGAATGGAGCAGCCTTTATGCTCGTGTGATAACTGTTGTTGTAGGAAAATTCGAGAAGGCTTAAATGAGTATCCCATGCTTTCTTGAAGTCTATCACACAGGCTCGCAACATATCTTCTAAGGTTTGGATAGTACTCTCACTTTGCCCGTCGGTCTGTGGATGGTAGCCTGTACTAGTGTCCAGCCTAGTTCCTAGGAACTTTGTAATGACTGCCAGAACCTTGAAGTGAATCTACTATCTCTGTCCAAGATAATGGATAAGGGAACACTGTGCAGTCTTACAATCTCCCTAATGTAAGTTCTTGTAAGTTTCTGCATCTTGTCTGTTTCTTTGATCGGCAGGAAGTGTGCAGACTTGGTCAGTCTATCGACGATGAACCATATGGAATCAAGTCCACCCGTCATCTTGGGAAACTTGGTTATGAAATCCATAATTATCCACTCCCACTTCCATTCCGGTATCTCAGGCTGTTGTAGTAGACCGGAGGGTTTCGGATATTCGACCTTGACCTTTGCGCAAGTAAGGCGTTTACTCACGAAGGTAGCAATCTCTGCTTTCATGTTAGGCCACCGGTATAACTTTTTGAGGTCCAGATACATCTTATCTGATCCCGGGTGCACGGAATAACGAGTGTTGTGCGCCTTGTTCGTGACCAAGTCTCTGAAACCACCTAGGTTCGGAGTCCAGATCTGGTCCATGAAATAATAAGCTCCGCCACCCTTAACCTCCAAGTTCTTATCCATCCCTCTTAGAGATTCACCCGCCACATTTTCAGGTTTCAAAGCATCGAGCTGAGCTACCTTAATTTGTGTGGACAAGTGTGAATGGATAGTCATAGTCAACGACTTGACTCTACGACCAGAATATTTCTTCCGACTCAAGGCGTTAGCTACTACGTTGGCTTTACCCGGATGATAACGAATTTCGCATTCATAGTCACTGAGTAGCTCGACCCACCGTCGTTGTCTCATGTTGAGTTCCTTCTGGTCGAAGATGTGTTGTAAGCTCTTGTGGTCTGTAAAGATAGTGCTTTTCGTTCCGTTTAAGTAATGTCTCCAGATCTTCAGAGCAAACACAACTGCTCCTAGTTCAAGATCGTGGATCGTGTAGTTGACCTCATGTGCCTTTAGCTGTGACAACCCAAGTTTGTTCCGTTACATTTCCCCGTTACCGTTAACGGAATATCCCCATTTGTAAAAAGTTCCGTTAATTAGAGGCCGCCAATTAAATAAATATTTCATTATTTATATCTTTATGTCGTTAAGTCGTGATAAAAGAAATAAAAACTCGTAATACACATTTCCATTTAATTGGAAAAAGTTAGTTCTTATTTTCACGACCACTAAATCGGGTGCGACCAAAAGCCCCGTTTAACGACTGTATCGGGTAGAATATCACTGAGCTCTAACTTCCAACCATATATAAGGGGGAGTAAACCCCATTTGAGCCTTTTTCCACCCTCTCTCTGTATACTCTCTCTCTAGACTCGTTTTCGACCCAAATCCGCAACCAAACGCTTCCAAATCGTAAGTCCACTTATCCTAACTTGTTCTAAACATTATGGTTCGTGTTTATAGCTTAAAATTCGACCATTTAATCTGTTGAAAAGGAGTTCACGGCCTAAGATCCTCCTTAGGCCGTAAACACCTTAAATATGGCCAAAAAGACCCAAACTTGTCCCTAAAAGCTTGGAAATAAATTTAGGATTTAGCCTAGGAGTGTTTGATCATTTAAAACCATCAAAGTGAGGCATAAAAGAGAGTTTACGGCCCAAGCACCTTCTTAGGCCGTAAACACCTCTAAACGTTGTCAAAATGCCCCAAAAACACTCCCAAACCACCCTTAGGCTTAATATATAATTTAGGGACTTGATATTTCGGGTTTAGATAATTCAAACACAAGGATTTGAGGGACTAAAAGGAGTTTACGGCCCAGGCATGTACCAAGGCCGTAAACACCCTCAAACATGCCAAAACATTGATTTTTATTCCCAAATGGCCTTAGACTATTACTATAAAATGCTAGGAGTGATTTAAGGGCTTAAAACTTCACTTAACTCATGGCATAGGAGTTCACGGCCATGAACTCCCTTAGGGATGGTTCATGGGCCGTAAACTCCATAATGGTGCCCTTAAAGACCCTAAACTCATTCATACCATGTAGATTTGGACCTAGAAAAATCCTGCGAACAAGATTGAGCCCTTAAAACACACTAGAACCCCTCACCATGAGTTTACGGCCATAAACTCATGGGGAGTTGTCCCTGGGCTGTAAACTAAGTGTAGAGAGTTTACTCTCGGAGAGTAAACTCCATTCCTAAGCCATACACACCCTTAGATGTTATCTGGGACACCCCAAACGCTTAACCAAAGTATTTTCCGCTATTTAGGGTGCGTATACTTGTTTAATTAGTGTTATATGTACTAATTGTATGTAAACATATGTTATCATATATATTAAATAGGTCACTAAGTGTGTCCAAGTCTTTACTTGACACCGAGCACCCAACCGGCACCTTCGTCGGATCTACTTACACTATGTGAGTTCATACCCCTGAATGAACCTTTTAAATGTTTTTACATGTTTTATAGGGGGGAATAAAAGTTAAACATGCCAGTTACCATATCAATCACATGTGATTGATAACCCGCATGCACAAGATTTTACCACACTGTACACTGTTTTACCAAGTAGGATACTATGAAGGGGTTTTCAAAAAGGTTTTCACTTCTTCAATACTCTTACTTATACTGTTTTATCTAAATACATTTTAAACTGGTTTATAAATGTTCCAAAGATTTTTAAAGGTTTCAAACTTATCTTACCAAAGGATACCAAAATGTGATTTTCCCTGAGTATAAAGGTTTTTCCAAGGTTTTCATCAAAGTTCCCTTCACGTCTTACACTTTTACTTGTTAGTTACAACTGCTTTGCTTTCACTTATTTTAAACTCCTACTTGATAACGCTTTCACTTCTTGATACACTTATACCTGTTATTGCCTCTATTTCGCTTATACTTGTAGTCGCTTATACCTGTTGTTGTCTCTATTTCCCTTATACTGGTAGTCACTTATACCTGATAGACACTTTCATTTCACCAGTTGTCGCTTCCACTTCGTGATACACTTATACTTCACGATTCGGTTATTCCACACTGTACGATTACACACCACGATGATACGTTTCCACTTGTTACGCACTCAGTCGTAGTTCGATGTATGTCTGTGCTTGTATCGAAATATATAAATAATGATTGAAGGACTTAGGAAGGTTCGTCCGCCGTATTTCCTTTTCTTCATTGAGATGTGGTCTGGTGGGATCGGATGGCCGTCCGAAAGTCGTTTGGTTCATTAGTTATATATTATGTATATGACTATAGATGTATAGGTATGCTCTAGTCAGTTCAGTCATGAGTCTCTACCTCTAGTTCAGCACTTACATTAGAAACCCACTACCCTCTAGAAACCCACTACCCACAGTTTGGAAGTCATTACCCACTATTTGGGATGCATCATCGGGATACAGCCTTCTCCGTCGTCTAGTTGGTAACCAGAGTCTCCCATAGGGAGAGCGGACATTGTGTGTATAGATCTATACGGGATTGACACCCCCGCACCCTGACTGTTAGCTACATTCCACGGCCCACCAAGCCAAGGGGTGACAAATGTCATATTTTATAGACGCTTGTAGGGCGTCTGGTACTCTAGTGTCGGTTAGTATGGTTACGAGTATCCTGGGTTACCTTATAATTCATGGCCTTAAGGTAACGGTATTTCACTAGCAATTTACACTGTATGCTGGTAACTCATTTTCAGAGTCACACTGTTTTGACCTTGCTAGATGTATCTTTCATTTGATACTGTCTGCGGTCTGTATTCACTGTTTTGACCTTGCTAGATGTATCTTTCATTTGATACTATCTGCGGTCTGTATTCTCTGTTTTGACCTTGCTAGATGTATCTTTCATTTTATACTGTCTGCGGTATTGATTCTCTGTTTAGACCTTATTAGATGTACCTTTCATTTGGTACCGTCTAGGGTCTGTGTCTCACTTTGTTAGACTGAGCCAGGCATGTCGTTCATTCGATACTTTCCTGGAGTCTATGACCCCTTTTGCCTTAGTCAGCACTCTTCACTGCTGAGGCATATGTCATTTTCCCTGATCTCCCTTGCTTTCTTTAAAAATCAAATTCTGTATTTTGATAATGATAGCATTTAAGTGAAAAACTACTTTTTACCACATTAACTTCGTCCAGTCTTGGTAGAAGACTGCTTTTATTAAAGAAAATATAGGATTTTCTGGCAAGAACTCTAATACACTTTAAATTCTTAAACTACTACATTATAAGGTTATTTGAATAAAATGTCACTAAATACTTATGAACTCACCAACATTTGTAAAATTGTTGATACTCGCTTTTCAAATAACTTGTATTCTCAGGTCAGCATTAGACAGGTACATCCCCGGAGCTGTTGATGAAGATAGCTTAGTACCATGTTGTACTTATTATATTTGCTTGTATTACTTTGATGTACTGTAATGTGAATCATGTAAAACTATTACTATTAATGCAATGTTTTGTTGTACTTTGATGACTATAATGCATGTGTTGTGATACTTGACATGACGTCATCCACCCCAGAACGTTTCCGCCGTTCCGGTTTTGGGGTGTGACATTAGCTGTCTCGAGGCATAGGCGATGACCTTACCTCGCTGCATCAGAACACATCCGAGTCCTTGATTCGACGCATCGCAATAGACCACGAAGTCTTCTATTCCATCGGGAAGGGATAGTATTGGCGCGGTGCACATGGATCATTTGAGCATTTGGAACGCTCTCTCCTGCTTCTCTTCCCATTCAAAGGCCACGCCCTTCTAGGTCAGTGTTGTAAGAGGATCCGCTATGCGGGAGAAGTTATGAATGAACCTATGATAGTAGCCAGCGAGGCCTAGAAATTGACGAATTTCCGTAGGCATCTTCGGTGCTGACCAGTTCTCAATGGCCTTGATTTTGGAAGGGTCCACGTGTATACCCTCTTCGCTAACCACGTGCCCTAAAAATTCGACTCGTCGAATCCAAAATTCACATTTCGAGAACTTCGCATAGAGCTTCTCCGAACGTAATGTTTCGAGGGCTTGTCGCAAATGTTGACTATGCTCCTCCTTATTACGAGAGTAGATAAGTATGTCATCGATGAAGACGATGACGAATTGATCTAAGCAAGGAAGACACACCCTATTCATTAAGTCCATGAATACTACGGGCATGTTTGTCAATCCGAACGGCATCACTACGAATTCGTAGTGTTCATAACGAGTTCAGAAGGCTGTCTTTGGAACATCCTCCCCTAGCACTCGTAATTGGTGATATCCGGATCTCAAGTCAATTTTTGAAAAGAAGCTCGCCACTTGAAGTTGGTCAAACAAATCGTCGATCTGAGGAAAAGGATAACGATTTTTGACAGTCAACTTATTGTGCTCCCTGTAGTCGATGCACATACGAAACGATCCATCTTTCTTCTTGAAGAACAAGACTGGAGCTCCCAGGGTGAGAAGCTTGGTCTTATAAAGCCTTTGTTGAGCAGTTCGTTAGGTTTCCCAGACAATTCTTGCATCTCTGCAGGTGCTAGACGATAGGGCGATTTGGCTACTGGGGTAGCCCGTGGAACTAAGTCGATTCAGAACTCGACTTGACGTTGCGGAGGTAATCCTGGGAGTTCTTTTGGAAAAATGTCAGGAAAGTCGCATAATACTGGAATGTTCTGAATGTCCTTCGTTTCTTGGCTCACATCGACCACATGAGCAAGGAATGCACTACATTCCTTCCGCAAGAATTTCTGAGCTTCGATGCTCGAGATTATACGAAGGTTCGTGCCTGGTTTGTCGCCATAAACTACCAAGGTTTCGCCAGACAACAGATTAAGGCGAACAACCTTTTCGTAACTCATGATATCGGCACGATGAAGGCTCAACCAATCCATGGCGATAATGACGTCGAAACTTTTAATTGAGACCGGCATAAGATCGATAGAAAATGAATGGTTATCTAAAGTTAGGGTACACCCTACGAATATACTGTTAGTGCTCTCTGTCTTTCCATTAGCCATTTCTACAGTGAACGGTTCATTAAGTGCTCGTGATTTATGTTTAAGTAAATGAGCAAATTTTTGGTTCACGAAACTCCTCTCCGCTCCACTATTAAATAGAATGAATGCATAAGAGTTATCGAGGAGGAACGTACCGGTGACCACTGTGGGGTCGGCTACCGCTTCCTCATGGCCTATGGCCAGAACTCTTGCCGCTCCACGGGCAAACCCTGCCTTCGGGCAGTTTCTTTTGAAGTGGCCTACCTCGCCACATCTGTAGCAAGTTTGGCCCACTCCAGCACTGGGGGCTTGGTTGATTGGTTTTGCCGGAGCTTTACAGAAATGGGATGTGTGCCCCTTCCCATTGCAGTTCAGACACTGCATCTCCCGGCAGGCACCGACGTGATGGAAGTTGCACTTGTTGCACTTAGGCAAACTTCCAGCATACTGCTTTACCGGAGCAGCAGCGGCAGGTGCTATCGCAGCATGTACTGCCACGACTTGTCTCTTCTTGGCAACCTTAGCCTTTTTCTTGTCATCCCAAAACTTCCGCTTGGAATCAGCGGTTCTTGCAGGTTCTGAGATGGCCAGGGTACGAACCCCATGGTCTATGAGCCGTTGTGCCAATCGCTTGGCACTATCAAATGTAGAGGGGTGTGATGCCAAAACATTTCCCTGGTATGGGGGCACCAGTCCCCATATGTATCTCTCGATCTTCTTTCCCTCTGAAGGAATCATGTTGGGACAGAGGGCCACCAGTTCACAGAACCTGGCGGCGTAGGCGACTATGTTGGAGCCCTTCATGGTTAGGCTCCATAGCTCTTCCTCCAACTTTTGGATCTCGCCCCTCGGGAAATACTCCTCGATCATGAGGTCTTTCAAAGTTTCCAAGCCCATCGCATTAGCCACTATAAGAGATAGTGACTTAACATGGCCATTCCACCATGTTAGGGCTTTAGTTTCGAAGGTGCAAGCAGCGTACTTCACCTTGCTCTGCTCGGGACAAGAGCAGATTTCGAAAACCAATTCAGTTTTCTCGAACTATTGCAAGAGGTCAATGACTCCGCCAGTCCCCTTGAAGGATAATGGCTTGCAGTTCGTGAAGTCCTTATAGGAGCACTCTCTCGAGTGTACATGAGCTTCAACCTGAATAGACTGAACAGGGGTTCCTCCTCCAGTGGAACCTAATGAATGGTATTAAGCCATGGTTGTAGCCACAGCTGCAGCTACAGCAGCATTCAAGGCCATCGTGTCGAACTGAGGAGTTGGTGGTTGAGGAGGTGGAGGAGGTTGTGTTTTGTTATTAGGGTTTCTCCTTGGATTTCTGTGAGGCGGCATCTTTGATCTATAAGTTTATGAAGATGGAAGCATTGATAAGAATTCAATGGAAGAATTGATGACCATGACTCATGTACTAACTCTACATAGCCCAACAATACGATTGAATGGAAATCTAGAACTAATGGATGATCACATTTGGATAATAATTCCCATAAGATTAGGTACCTGTCAATATTACTGGACTTACATATGCAACAAGTTCGGAAAAACGGCCAACAGAAGTAGGCCTTACATCAACCAAAATAGGAAACTTTTGACAAAATTACAACCTAACCAAGACCTAACTAGGTTACATCCAAAACAGAGAAGTTGATGAGAATCTATCAGCGACGAGAACTACCAGAGTGAGTTCTTGATCCCGACAGAAAACGTTCTATGTCCCTCATGCACCTATCAACTCTTGCTTGTTGAGCTCTAATTTCTCTGACTTCAGCTTGCGTTTCAGTGAGTTCCCTCTGAAGAGCTGCATTGTGAACCAGAGCCCTTTCGTGAGCAGACTCTAGATGACGAATGCGGACAGTGTTGACACCAGAGTTGGCATCAATTTCCATGACTCGATCGATGGCTGCTAGACCCTGTTCAACATTACGAGCTATTCTGCAAACCATGACAGGCAGAGCTCGATCAGCAGAGCCACCTTCGCTGAGGTTGTAAAAGCTTCGATCCCCAAAGGGTGTAGGTCCCTGAAATGCTGGGCGAGGGTTGTTGTTAGGGGCTTGACCTACTGGTGGTAGGTTGTTAACTTCTGGCTCTGAGTCAGAACCATCAGAAAAGCCTTCAGCTTCATGATCATCCGAAGGATTTGGGTGATCATCTTCTGGTTCATCTTC
The DNA here is from genome assembly GCF_002870075.4 of Lactuca sativa. NCBI lineage: Eukaryota > Viridiplantae > Streptophyta > Magnoliopsida > Asterales > Asteraceae > Lactuca > Lactuca sativa. The sequence continues at coordinate 61,582,148 of NC_056627.2, read as the reverse complement.
TAGCCATCTTGCATTGTCGTGGTTGGGATAGTACGAGTCTCCGGGAATGTGGAATCCATCCATTAAATCTACGCGAGAAGGGAGGTATAATAATCTAGCACATAATTAACTTATAGTATGTGACACCCCAAAACCACGAACGGCAGAAACATTCAGGGGTGGAGGACGTCATGTACAGTATCACAACAGTGTAATATAATAAACAAGCAACAACATCATCCATTTCATTATAAGTAGAGTTTTAATACATGTGTTTTCTTTCATAATGTACGACAATAAAATGAATAATCAAAATAAGGCGAGTCTTGTCTGTGCTCCATCTTCTCCGGTAACATGGCCATCGCACCTGTCTAACTGATGACCTGAGAATACAAGTTATTTTGAAAGCGAGTATCAGCCTAAAGCTGGTGAATTCATAAGTATTTAAGTGTCATTGCCTTGTTTGGAAAACTGTCATGATTGTCTGGTAAATCTTTAAATGTAACAATTGATATAAGTTTGAAAATCCTAGAAAATCCCTTATCTCCTACAAGTATGAAATGTAGTCTTCTACCAAGACCCGAATGTTCTGTACGTAAAATGATAGTTTTTCCTTCCTATTGACTAGTAATAAAGTACTTAGTCTAACTCCTCCTTTATGTGAAAGTATCACAAAATAAAGTAAATAGGAAAAGTATAATCATGTAAGTGTTAGCCGGAGGTACTGGTGCTAACAAGTACTTAGTCTAACTACTCGTTTATGTGAAAATATCACAAAATAAAGTAAATAGGAAAAAGTATAATCATGTAAGTGTTAGCCGGAGGTACTAGTGCTAATCAATACATCGCGGTAAGCGAAATAAATGACCAAATGAACCTCCGAAGATGGTCCAATTGTCCTCTGTAGCAGTAGCAGGTTGGAGGAAGGATTAGTCCCGTAAAGGTACTCCTAGTATAAGTAATAACCGTAGGCATCCGTAGATGTTCATCACCCACTGTTGCTAACAGATGAGTTCCGGAATGGTTAGTCCCGTACATATATCCCGAGGTACTAGGGATAGAGACCCATCTAGGTATCCCGAGGTACTAGGGATAGGGTCCTGTCTAGATATCCCGAGGTATTAGGGATATGCATGAAGATTTACATAGAAGGTACTAATAATCATCCTCGCAATTCGAGATACAAGTATTCATGTAAGCAATACACAGGTAACTGTATCTACGTAAAGGTACTCATGTAAGGTATTCATGTATCATGTAAGCATATGTAAACGTACTCATGTATCAGGTAATGTACTAGTAAAGACTCATGAGTGAACTGACTCTTGTGTGATTCCTTGTAATAGGACTAATGTTTGATATCTTCAACTTATCCCTATGATAATTTACTGAAAGGTAATTAGTTGTTCAAGTAGGTTTATACACTCTTACTATTCAAGGGTGTGGGAAACTAAATGAAAGATGTAAACTATAATTTCTAACATATATATGAACATATGCATATAAATATAGTTTGGTTCAAGAAGGTAAAATTTATGGTTTTGTAAGATATCTAAGAGTTTTGAACAATAATTAAGAGTGACTTGATGTCATTTTAATAAACATTTCAAAATTAATACTTTTGTTATCAAGGTATTTTAAGATAGAAAACCATTTCATGTGTCACCTTTTGAAATATGTGAAATCTACTGAGTGAAAACACAATTATAAAATACATAAGATTGATTTAATAACATACTATTTTTTACTTGTATTCCCCCCCCCCATTAAAGCATTTAAAATCATTTAAAACATTGATTAAGGGGTATGAACTCACTTGTTGTGAGTGGTTCTCGCGGGTACGCGTGTAGGGATGAGAAGTTCCACGAATGAAGTCCCGAGACACAATAAGTCCTAAATGATATTTAAGGACACATAATGACATGAATATAGTGTTTTTAACAACTATATGAAAGATAACACCTTCCGGGACTAGGAAACACCTTGACCAAGTGTTGGAATCACATGTGATTCAACATAGGAAGGTATAAGGGCACACTTATGAGTTTACTACCATGAGTTCACGGCCGAAGGGAGTTTACGGCCGTAAACTCATGGTCACTCATGGCCGTAAGTATGAAAGCTAGGGAATGATTTAGGGACATTAGCTCTAGCATAGGATGAGAAAGACCACCTTCTTCGGAGTTTTTGAGGTGTTCACGGCCCAAATGAGTTTACTACCGTAAATCATGGCCAAATATACTTATGGGGGTCCTAAAGGTCATAAGGAAGCATTCTAAATTCATGCCTAAGCCCTTGGAAGTGTTTGTGGCATCAAAACACCCCTAACTTGAGTTTACGGCCCATGGACCATTTGGTAATGTGTTTGCGGCCGTAAACACTTGTGGGTGTTGGTATTTTGGTTGTTTTGGGTCTTAGACACATCAAGGTAAAAAGCTATGCTAGTCTCTTGGCTTAAGGGTGGCATTTAGGGCATTTTGACACCATAAAATGGAGTTCACGGCCCAAGAACATCCTTGGCCGTGAACTCACTTTCAACCCTTGATTCTATTTGTTTTGGATGTCTAACCATGTCATAGGTAGTCTCAAGGTTCATTTCCAAGGCTTTAAGGGTCATTGGGACACTTTTGGCCCTTAAAATGGAGTTTATTCTCCAAAAGGAGTTTACTCTCCAAGAGGAGTTTACTCTCCAAGATGTTCTTGGGGAGTAAACTCTCAAATCTTGTTGTTTTGAGTTTGTTTTTTGTCCCTAAACTTATTTGTGTACAAGTCCAAACTAGTTTCATGGCTTAAGGAAGGACTAGGCCTCATTTGGCTTTCGAAAAGGAGTTTACTCTCCAAGATGTTCTTGGGGAGTAAACTCACAGATCTTGTTGTTCTGTCGTGATTTTGATGTTATTAAGCACAATCTAAGCTATATAATACAACTAGATTGAAGTACTCACTTTTTGGGATAAAAACCCGAAGATCCGTGAGAGAGAATTTGGCTTTTCTCTAATTGGAAATGTAACTAATGAATTATTTGGTTCAGTTTTCTATTTATAATCCTGAGATTTTTGGCAGAAACTACTTTATTCCCGGAATGAACTCTAATATCATAGAGTATCGAAATAATAGTGTTGCACAAAACCCTAGTGCATCCACTCTCCTGATATCTCCTTAAGTGTAAATCCTGAAAAACTCAAACTTATACCCAAAGTCTGCAATTTCACTGAAACTGTTCTACCCTTTATTGGCTTGATATGGTTTGTTCAGAATGGAAATTTCAGGTTGTCACATAGTAATGTAAAATACTCCTATAGGATTTTATGTTTAGGTTCTATTGTTCTCATTATGGTATTGTGGGTAAGATTTTAGACTTGTTGCAACCTCACAACTACACTTAGGCACATGCTAGTCAACCCTCGGATAATATAGTTGATCAGGCTATATCTTCCCAGTTTTGACTATATGTCTCTAAGTCTACTTGTGTTGTTCAACAATCGTAATTCTTTTGTACTGTCCTAGTGACACTGATTTTAGTATGAATGCAGGCACGTATACTTAATTAAATATTTTATTATTTAAAAGTATAAACTCTTGGTCAGAGTATTTTTAATCCCATTGTATTTATAGTTAGTATATCTTTTATGGGTTGATATACTTAATTCACTATAAATAATGCTCTGATACCAATCTGTCACACCCCAAAACCATGAATGGCGGAAACATTCTGGGGCGGAGGACGTCATGTACAGTATCACAACAATGAATAGTAGTAAACAAGCAACAACATCATCCATTGCATTAATAATATAATTTCATACATGTGTGTTCTGTCAAAGTTATAGACACCAAAAATATACATATCAAAATAAAAGATGAGTCTTGAATGAACTGCATCTTCTCAAAAGCCTGGCACCTGTACCTGTATAGTGGTGACCTGAGAATACAAGTTATTTTGAAAGCGAGTATCAGCTTAATGCTGGTGAGATCATAAGTATATTAATGTCTGAGTTTGTATGAAAACGTTTGTAAGATGTTTCTGTAAGATGTTTTGTATAATGTTTGAACTCTCCTAGAAAACCCTATGTTTCCTACTAACTGTAGCCTTCTACCAAGGCATCTCGTGTCTGTGTGTATGTCTCTTGTTAGAGTGTGTGTTTTCCCAATTCTGACTATCATTAACCAAAAATATAGTTTCTACATTACCGTGCATCGTGTGAATATTCATGAAGTGAATGTAATGGGAAAATATTATTGTACCATAGTATTTGTACTAGGTGACTACCGTGGTACTAAGTACCTTAAAACAAAAGGTGTTCCAAGTAACATGTGATTGACCTGTATCCTGCTACCGAGTCTAGTAAAATGACAATGTAAGACGCCGTAAGAAATGAAATTTGGAACCCGTAGACTTGCAAGTCCCACTGTAGCGAGCAACAAGGTGTAGAATAGTCAATCCAGTATAGATCTATACGCAAACTCATACGCTCCACAATTAAGGAGATTCGGGATACAAGAGCGGTCATGGCAGGAAGTGACATGACCCGCTCAATGGTTCACATAACTGCATGAATGTATATGTAATGAATGTGCTAACTAAAAGTGTACTCTTTCTTTGTATAGGCTGTATGTACTGAAATTTTATGCGTGTGCTAGCTGTAATGTATGTTCTCTCTATCTAGCATGTATTGTAATGTACTGTGAGGACTACTCGAACTGACTCATGAATGAACTGACTCATTGTATGTTTCATTGTTCTAGTAATAGTATTAGTATCCTCCTGTGCTACCCCTATGGTAACTTACTAGTGATGTAATTGGTATGTATGAACATGGAAGTATACCCTTGCTACCCAAGGGAACTGAATGAACTGGAAGAACCTTTATGACTATATATGTACACATGATATATAGCTAATATTTAAATGACCTTCGGACGGGTACCCGATACCCCACCAGACCACATCTCAACGGCAAAAAGGAAATAAGGCGGGCAGGCCTTCCTAAGCCTTTTAAACATTGCTTATATAACTATACATACATAGACATGCAATTGATAATAAATATAACAGAGATTAAGTAAATGTATTTGATAAGTATAAAAATTGGTAAAACAGTTTGAAGCAAAACAGTTTGGTAAACAGTTTGAACAGTAAGAAAATCACTTGTTTTGTAGTTATTAATCACATGTGATTGATGTAATAACTATAAGTATTCAACTTGTATTCCCCCCATAAATCATTTAAAAACATTTAAATCATTGATTAAGGGGTATGAACTCACCTGTAGCGAGTGGTACGGATGAACTGAAGTTGTAGGATTGCTAGGTGTCAAGTGAAGTCTTGAACAAATTTATGATCCTAGTTAACATATAATACCACATATATGTATCCAATTAGTCTTAAACTACTAATTGAAAATGTTAAGACATCCTAGAACATGATATACACTTTATACAATTGTTATAAGCCTTAAGGATTTCATCTAAGTTGTTGTAGGACAAGGCTAGTGGGTTTAGGGTTCCAAAGGACCCCATTCTTGAGTTTACTCCCCAAGAACCAACACACAAGGAGTTTACGGTCGTAAACCCTTGATTTTACGGTCGTAAGCTCCTAAGCCTTAGGTTATTTGGAACTTTGAAGCTTTACTTGATCCTTAGAAGCATTTCTACTTGATCGTTTAATCCTTGGAAGGGTTTAGGGCATTAATACACTCCTTTGAGGAGTTTACGGCCCCAAGGCCATTTCCTTTTGGGTTTACTATCGTAAACCCATATGGAAAGGGGTATTTTTATGTTCTCAAGTCCCATGCTCATCTAAGATAGGTTTTAGGCAATTATCTAAGGCTAATGAAGGCCTTAGGCACACTTTGATACCCTTATTTGATGTTCACGGCCCAAGAACCGAAACCCTTAGAGATTACGGTCGTAATATCTCATGGGGATGGGTTTTTGGTGATTTCAAGTCCCTAAATTAACTAGGAGTGAAACTAGGCTAGTGTCCAAGGCTTTTGGAGGGTTTAAAGCACCTTTTGGCCCTTGAGTTTGGAGTTCACAATCCAAGAACTTCTTGGGCCATGAACACCTTGCTCTTGGTGTTCTTGGGTTATTTCTAGTCCTACATACGATAAGATGCGAGTCTAGGCCAGTTTCATTGCACAAGGAAAGGACTAGGCACTCATTTGTCCGTTAAAGAAGGGTTTATGGTCCAAGATGTTCTTGGGCCGTAAACTCTTTAATCTTGTTGTTTTGATATGATTTCTAGCTTATTAAGCACATTATAAGCTCTATAATACAACTAGATGGAAGTACTCACGTTTTGGGACTAAAGTCCAAAGATCCGAGAGAGAGAATTCGGCTTTTCTCTAGTTGGAAATGGAACTAATGAATAATTATGGCTCAGAATCATATATATACTCCTAGGATTTTTGGCAGAAAATATTTTATTCATGCAATGAACTTTAATATCATAGAGTTTTGAAATAATATAGTTTCACAAAACCCTAGTGCATCCTCTCTCCTAATATATCTTTGAGAGTAAATCCTGAAATACTCAAACTTATACTAAAAAGTTTGAAAATTTACTGCAACCGTTCTGACTTCTATTGACTTGATATTGTTTGTACAGAATAGAAATTTTGGGTTGTCACACAAGTTGTGCAAAGAGTTCGAGACTGTCATGAAGAAAAGATTTGAGATGAGTTCGTTGGATGAAATGACCATGTTTTTAAGGCTTCATGTTCGAAAAGATTCAGCCAGAATCTTGTTACATCAAGGCAAATTCGTTTATGACATGCCATAGAAGTTTGGATTTAAAGATTCCAATAATGCAATGACTCCCATGGCTGAAAGACCGTTGTTGTCGCCCAATCCTAAGGGGAGCCTGTTGATCAGACAGACTACCGCTGGATGATTGGTCCCCTGATGTATCTAACGGCCAGCAGACCCGACATCATGTTTGCAGTTTGTCAATGTGCACGTTATCAGGCTAATCCTAAACTTTCTCATTTCATTGCCATCAAAAGGATTTTTAGGTATCTTAAAGGTAGCTCTAAATTGGGTCTTCGTTATCCTAAAAATCCCGATTTCGATTTATTTACATTTGCTGATAGTAAATGTGGAGGATGTGAGCTTGACAGGAAATCAACATCGGGAGGGTGTAAATTTTTGGGAGACCGGTTGGTGTCTTGGCAGTGTAAGAAACAACAAACCGTGTCAACATCAACAATTGAGGCTAAATATGTTGCTGCTTCTTCCTGTTGCTCCCAAGTCATCTGGATTCAACATCAACTTCTCGATTATGGTTTGAATTTTCTTGAAACTCCAATACTTTGTGATAATGATGCTGCTATCCAAATTGCTAAAAATCTAGTCCAACACTCCAAAACCAAGCACATCGACATCAAGGTTCATTTTATTTGAGATTGTTATGAGTGCTCGCTCATTCGTTTGGAACAAATCCACACTGATAACAATGTGGCGGATTTTTTTACCAAACCATTCAACAAAGCACGATTCTATGTGCTTGTAAGCTTTCTTAAGATGATCTGTTTTGAAGAGTAATATTTTAGGATAAACTTTATTAGTTTAAATTTGTGCATTTTATATCTTTTCTTTCCTATACACAAATTTAGAGGGAGAAATAAAAACACAAAAAAATTAAAAAACACAAACCCAAAAATATTGTCTCATGATGGTTCGTTTGTAGATGCTTATTTGGGAAGTGATATCAAGCAAGTGATAACGGGCAATTTTAACTTGTGTAAAGTACCGAATCTGAATTGTTTAGGCTCTGTTTTCAATGCATTGGTAGTAGGCACGAAAAATTCAAACGAACTAGACATAGATTAACAATTAAAAGAACTTGACTTTGTGGACCTAGTTAGTTCTGTTTGGTCTGACAATACGATGCTCGGGTAGATTAAGCAGTGAGATATGCATGGTAACTTGTGGGATACACTAAAGTAATATGTATCTAGAATAGTGGATTAACTTTTCCTCGATGTGTGGTCTCATGTCCTTAATTTCAGTACTGATAGGGCGACTTGGGAATTCTGATAAAATAGGTCTATAGAAGATTATTTTCTTGCTTTCTTTCTGTCAGTCATATGTTGCCTCCTCTCCATTATTGGAAGAGATCCGACCTGGACTACAACATATGCAACTCTATCCCTATGCATCCACTTCTATATGCAATTCTTTATGTATGTTAATCATATGTTGTCTCCTTTTTGTTATAAGACATGATCCGACCTGGAGCACAACGTATGCAACATTCGAATTCTCAACCCCTCTATTCTGGTTAGTCATATGTTTTCCCTCTGCGTGATTGGAAGAGATTCCACCTGGGAATAAGACATATGCATTTCTAAATCTATCTTCTTTCTTAATAATTGTCTGCTCATCTAAAATAAGGAGTACTTTGGAAGTTCTTGATTGTCGGGATATATCAGGAAGTGGAAAACACATTCTAGTACATCAAAAATTGAACATTTAATAGGTTGCCTGTAGATCTCGCTGCTAAATTTAGGTGGACAACAATATCCTTGGTCATCGTCAGCCAAATGGTCCCTTTAGGAATATTATTTAGGTATATAGGGTCAAAAGTCTTGTCACTTATAATCTGTCAAATATTGTCTCAATCTTTCGTGTTTAAGTGGACCACAATACCGACGGTTGACCAGATCTATTCTTGAAGGTGAAGGTACTGAAAAACAGGTTCAGGTTGTCTCAAATCTATGATCCCAAAATTATAAAATTTGAAATGGTGAAAAGCTATTGGAGTTATTTTATTTTATTTTATTTTTATTTTTTATTTTATTTTCTAAAAATTAAAAAATATTAGTTTGAATTTAATTTTTTAGATTTTATTTTTATTTTTAATTTTAATTTTAATTTTTATGTCTTCAAAATGTTTTTTCGTTTTAATTAAAATTGGATGTATTGGGTTTGGATTTAAGGTTTTTGGTTTGCAGCCCATGGGTTTTTGTGCCTGATCTGGTCTAAGGTATAAAAGGGAGGATTTACGGCTATAAACTCCACTTTCCTCATTCTATCGTTTACAACTGCAAACTCCTCTTCCTTTTTTCTCTCAATTTCTGATTTTGATTCATCATTTGTTTATGTTTATCTCTGAAATTGAACCTCGATTCCACAAGGTGTATCGATTGCGAAGCCCACACCGTTAAATCTAACTTGATTCGATCGTATTTTTCAGGTTATAGAAGCCAAAATGTGTTCGTCGTCGAACTGGAAGCGTTTACAATCGTTAAGCTGTTTACAGCCGTAAACCCGTTTATAGCCATAAACCTGTTTATAGTTGTAAACTCGTTTCCAGCTATAATTATTTTTAATTGCTTAAATTCTGGATTTTCTCACTTGGCTCGTTTTGATGTAGATCAGATGGCTAACTTGAATTTTTTTGGAAAGTAACAACATTGCTGCATACTTGTCCGATCCTCCAGTGGGGAATCAAGAGTTTAGGTCGATGATTCATGGACTTAGAAATTGCAGACTTGCTCATGCTTTTCAATCGAATCCTATCATTTATCAGGAGTTGGCATGGAAGTTTTGGGACAAGGCTTCAATTAATGAAGGAGAAAATGGATAAAGCACGGTGGAATTCATTATCCAATGAATAAAGATTGTGGTGTCTGAATAGATTATTCGCGAAGTGCTTCAATTCAAGGACCAGCCAGGATTTCCAACTGAAATTCATATAGATAAGACCGAAGAGATTCTTGATAGAATGGGCTATGAAGGAGTGTTCCCTCCAACATTAAAGAAACGGTTGCCTCCGTATTGGCGTTTTCTTGCTCACTCCTTTGTGATTTGCATCTCTGGAAGGAAAACAAGTGCTAATGAAATTTCCCTTCTGAACAGTGGCACCAACGCTCCTTTAATCATGCATCTTGAATTCAAATTTTCAAAATTTGTGTTGAATGAAATGAAGAGCCATTTACAAGGGAAAAGGAAGGACAATTTTTTAATGTATCCAAGGTTTCTTAAGATGATCTTTGACAGTCAATATCCAGATTTAGAAAGGAGAGGTGAAACCTTGGATTTGAAGTCTCTAGGTGCAAACAAATTTGGTCTAATGAAGCAAAACCGCAAAGGTACAAAATTGGTGTTTCAAGGAAAGCATCCGTTGGAGAAGTTTGGTCAGTTTGCTGAGATTAATGAAGCCTCTGAATCAGAAAGTACCTCAAATGATGAAGATGATGATGTCACTGTTTCTAATCATGAAGAAGATGGTGTTCCTTTTGTCATAATTTTTGCAGAGGAACATGTGACCATGACTAATGTAGATGACAATGATGATGATGATAATGATGAAGGTGATGATGAGATGGGTCAAGAGGATAATGTCTTAGATTCTGATGATGATAAGGATGATGATGGAGCTGAAGTGGTTCAGGGTGATGATTTATCAGGTTTTCATAATAATGATTTTATGCTTTGATTTCGAGTAGACTATTGATTTCGAGCCAAGAAATGATGACCTAAATTCATTTTTTGATAACATCAATGATGTTGTAAATCCTTCAACGGGGACTGGGGGAGATGTTAATGTTCTTAAAATGTCACCTCCAACAAATGATCAGATGGCCGATGTTATTGCTAATTTGGATTCTACTGTGAGGATTCCTCCCCGAGCAGATGCTACTCCAACCATTACGCCATCTAAGATTAATCTTCATGAGACACAAGCCTCCCATCATCTAGTTAAAAGGAGAAGACTCGATCCAAGGTCAGGAGTGCTATCACGGAACAAGCTCAAGATATTCAACAGTCTGTTGCAGCCGATACTCCAAACCAACCAACCCATTCTGATAGCTAAACAGTGCATGAGGAGCTCATCACTATTCTCTCATTTTTTGAAGCAGGGAGTTCTTCAGCTCATGGTGGCTCATCAACTCCCCAACCTGCGCACGATGTTTCCTCGGAGAGGCTTGCCAGGTTCTTAGCTCAACAGGATTTTGACCCTGCACCCCGATGCAAAGGGATATCTATTAGTGCAGGGAGTTTAGGGGGGAAGATCCATTAATTTTTGAGCTCAAAGCAGAGATTGGAATTTTAAACCAGAAGATCATTATGAAAGATGTTTTGATAGGAACTCTAGATGTTAGAGTTTTTGATCTTGAAAAAGAAAACCTTGAAAAATCACAAAAAATTTCAGCTCTGCAGCTCAATCTTGACGCTCTATCTGTTGGATACATCGATCTGAAGAACAAGCTGATAAGTGAATTTGGTGACAAATTGAAAACATCCAGCAGCGAGATAAGTGCGGCCGAGACTCCTCTCAGTGCCCCTACCCAAGTATCTCAACAAGATCCACTTGATGATCCTCCACCTGTCAGAACCACTCGTATTGTTGAACTCTTTGAAGTCGAACCTGCTCAAGCTACTCCTAGAGTTAGTCTGAAGCTAGCCCAGAGGCAAGTCTGTACTCAAAAGAAGGGGAAATAACTCTTCATGAAGAATGCTGATAAGAATGTTTGTGGAGACTAGCCTCAATTGACCGTGACTGAGCTTAAAAAGAAGAGGTTCATAACTAAATATGGCTACCAGTCTGAAATTTAGTGTGGGGATTTCATGATAAACTAGATATTTGGGTGGTAAAAAGAAAGACCGAAAACTGGGAATACTATCGACACAAGAATAACTTTGGTTCTTGGAAAAAAGTAGATCTTACTGAACTTGCTAATGCTCATTTCTACAACCCATCAAATGATCCTCTAGGGAGTGACTTCAAACGCTTTTTAGAGAATCAAGTAAAGAGGAAGTTTGATGGAATGAAGACAACATAATCTTTTCTAGAGAAAGCCAAAGATGTTCTTGACCCAAAAACCAACAAAGCCATGAAAACTGTGATGTGGCCTCCTACAAAGAAAAGGAAATACATGATGGATCTCTTCACGATATAGAATATTGTGTTTTCGACGAGGCCACAACTACTACTGTAATCAAATTCCTAACTGGTGCCTTTCGTGTTGTTGAGGAGAATGATCTCCTACAGTTTGGTGAACGTGACATTCACACTTTGGCTCAAAATCAAATCGTGATCAAGAATGAGATTTTCGATTTTGACACCAAAGAGTTTACTAGTATGATCGCTGAGATTATTAACAAGAAGATGTGGTTGGGGGCCATGGGAAGATCTGATGTGCTGATCATTGAGAAAGATTGAGTTCATGCTAGCCTCAAACCAATGGGGAGACTGTTAGGTCAAGTTTAGTTGGTTTGAGCTAGGCATTCATTTGTATAGGCCATGTTAGTATTTGTTCATGTATTTGTATGGGTTTGCGGTTGGGTGGTGTTTACGGTCTGTTTAATTTTTATGGTTGTAAACGTGTTTACCGCTGTAAACAGGTTTATGGCTGTAAACGTGTTTGCAGCCATTATTCCCTATATATAGTGTCAGTAGATGTCAGATTGCGGTAGCAGCTTACAACCAAGTGTGTGTGTTTTGAGTCCATTGTACCTGATGTTTGCAGCTGATATAAACGTGTGCAATTTTGATCGTTTTGTCTTCTACTCCTTCTTGTTCTTATCATTTTGGCTTGTTCTTTATGTTGATCACTAATTGGTTCTTTGTTTTTAGGGACTTACACATATGTTTCATGAGTTTAGAATGATTTTTAGACTGAGTAGCAGCCTCACAGACACATTAAATATACTTAGTTAAACCATCAAATTCCTTCCACAGACCATCAAGTTTGTTGTAATAATTAGTAACAGACAAACCATTTTGAGAAAGAGAATTTATCTTTTGATGAACATTAAATACAACAGACCCATCTGCTTTGTAGTAAGTGTCACAAAGATCAATCCAAATATCCAAAGCAAACTCAGAGGAAGCATGACCAATATAGATAGTCTTAGATAATGAATTAAGAATCCAGGAAGTGACAATAGTGTTAAACCTGTCCTACCAAAGAGATCTAACATGATCCTTTTTATTCTGAACCTCAGAACCATCTATAATCCCTATCTTATTCCTTGCTTTTAAAGCTATAGTTATAGAGCTTTTCCATACCCTGAAATTCTTAGTACCAAGAAAATTAAAGCTAATGATCGTAGTAACTAAGTTATCAGACATATGTAGATAGAAAGGATCATCAAAATCAACAGTTTCGTTCTTAGAAGAAAACTCTCCAGGTGTTTCACCAGTCATGATTAACAAGAATCAAACACAAGAAGAATCACAAATCTATACCCTAATCTCAGAGGTTTACAATAAGTTTCTATATCCCAGTCCATATTCGAAACCTTATGAGGTCAGAGCAGGAGGAGATATAGATGTAAAATAAATAAGGTCAACAAATAGATGATAAATCCAAACACCACAGAGAGAGAATAAGAAGAAGAAACGTGTGAAACATACAAGGATCCACTTAAATTTCCACAGCAACCAGCAATGTCATTTCGATAGATCAAATATCTACCACTGATCACCTCATGGCATTTAAATGCCAGACAGCAACCCTGTTAATGATACCTTGTTTGCATGACCTTGATGTTGATCATTAGGATAACGTTGGCCGTTAGGTTTGTCCTAGAGTTAACCCTAAACGTTTAATATTATCTGAACATTTACTCTCAAGATAGTGACAGGATATCACCAGAGTTGATGGAACAAACAACCTTATAATCTGATAACAGATTGAAGAACAACTTCACGATCTGAAAATATATTGACAAACACAGATCCAGATCAAGACGAATACATAAAACCCTAATCTGAAACTCTAAAAAAAAATAGACGAATCTCAGATCAACGATAATGCCAAACTTGGCTCTGATACCATCTTAAGAAATTAGACATATAGAGATTCAAAAGATCACAACATCAACAATACTTATTTAAGTAAGAATTAGCTGGTTTTCATCTACTTACAAAACAACCTCACTACAAAATTCTCTCAACAATCTTACTGATTAAACCTAATCTAATACTCTCTAAAAATATGACAATCGAAGAAGAATGAACAAATGATGAAAAAACCCTAATCAATACGAATAAAACCTAACACAAGCGGAGAGAATACAGAGTAAGTGTGTGTAAAATATGAGCTATTAATGAAATAATACACACACAAACTCTATTATATACAATATATCAAATATCGGGTCAAATCCAACCCATCAGTAATCCAAGTAAAATCCGCGTGCACTCCTTGACCAACTTAGCAACAAGTCACCTGCAGCCGAAGAGAATCAAGAGCTTGACAAAATGTAACCTTCCTGCAAATATATAATCCAAACCAAAAAACATAAAATACACAATTTACCCTAGAATAAATAATAAATACAAAAAAGGATACAACACATGAATTATAAGTTTGAACTATGGAATATCAATAAACTCAGCAACATGTTTGGCGTTTGGTTTTTATGTAGAAAATAAATTACAATATTTGTACTTATAATTTATAGAAAATGTCTATGCATGGGTTTTTATTTTTTTTTTACAAAATGGTTCATATGGTTCATGTGTTTTAAATATTATATTTATTGGGTTTTAAGCTTTGGCCACAAAATTATTATATGTTGGCAGGTTTGAACACTTTGTAGAAAATAATTAAAAAACTGTCTCTTTAATTCATAAATTCATAGAAAAGGTCTATGTGTAATTTTTTTACAACCAATGATCTATGTGTTTAAAAAAATTAAAAAAATGATTTCCACTTAATATAAAATTTACAAATTAAGCCCCTGTAAAACGGATAATGGAACTTCATAATGCATATTTAATAGTCTATTTAAGATTTACTGTTTTTACACTTTTTCAAAAATTCACGATTTTTATATATTATATTTTATTTATAAATCGTTTTTAAATGTTTCTTTTACATATTTTTATAAAATCTTTTAATAATTTTTATATATTTATATGTGAATTTCACAAAACTCATTCTTGAATAATCAAAATATCTCAATAATATAAGTTGAAAATGAATCTATTTTGATTTAAATGTGAATGTGTATTCGAATTCACATGTGAATATAAGAAAAATCGCTTATGAACTCATTAAATTAGTATGTAAATGATCAAAGCATTGAAATAGGATGTAGAATTTTTATTTTTAAGGTTAAAAATTGTATTATATTCAATTCATACTAACTACGGATGAGCAGCGGAATAGGTACCTGCTTTTGAAACAAGAACTGTCGGTTCTAAAATCAAAATTGTCGGTTCTGGAATCAGAACAGCCTTAAGTGGTTCTGGTTCCGGTTTTCATTTTTACGGAACCACTACCCGTTGGGTACCCGTCAGAACCGTTATATATATATATATATATATATATATATATATATATATATATATATATATATATATATATATATATATATATATATATATATATATATATATATATATATATATATATATATATAGAGAAAAACATTATTCAAAATTCTAAAATTTAGAGTAAATTGTTTTGAACTTTTAAATCTCCAAGTGTTACTATTTTTCATATTACGTGGATTTGAAGACCGAAGTGATCTTGAAGTTTTGAAGCCACGAGATGATGCAACTGGAAGTTCGGAAGTGATGTATTCGAAATGGGTTTGGTTTATTGAAGATTTTTGGGGTGTGTTTTTATGCGCAACTTTGGGTGATTATTTGGAGTTTGGAATACTCTTGATCATTCGTTGCTGCTCGGATTGTATGGTCTCACATCCTAGAGCCCAAATTGAAGAGTCATGGAAGATTTGAAGATTGAAGTTCGTTTCGACATGTGTCACCTTTGAGGCTCGAACTGCGTAGTGCTTGATTTTGGAAGATTTGAAGTGGGTCATTCATTCCTAACTTTGAGGGGGAGAATGTTGGGGTGCAAAGTTATTCATTCATGACTTTGTAAGTGTTTGACTTTTGTAAAACCCACTTGCATGTGGTGCTTTAGCCTTTAGACCCATTTGTTAGAGAGTGAGAGAGAGACATCTAAACACCTCTATAAATAGTGGGTTCATACCACTTGTAGAGGTGTGCTTGAGAGATGTAAAAGTGAGTGTGTAAGTGTGTGTTAATTATGTAGTCTAGATCTAGATCTTTTTTGTAAACACCATATACATTCAATATATCTCTTAAACACCCAAATCACCATGTTCAATTGTGAAAGCTTTAATTCCGCATGTCAAACCATGTTCTTTGTCTCTACAATTGGTATCAGAGCCTGGTTTTCACGATCAACGTGACTTTTGAAGAACGATTCTCGGTTTGGCAACATTTGTCGCAATTTGAGCAATTTTGGTGAGTCTCTCTCTATGATCTCTTGTAATATTTGATTCGTGCGTTACGTTCTTGATTTTTGATCATTTTGATTCATTGGATCTAGTTCGTTTCAAATCTCATTGTTGATCCAGTAATTTTTCATTGATCAAAGCCCGATCCAATCATATTTGTTTGTTTGAATCGAGATTTATGCCCAAAATTCTTTTATAATCTACAATTTTCGAATCATGTATTGTTCATAAACATTTTAATTGCTACCAAAAGAAACTCGTTACGGTTTCATGTCCGATCATTGAGCCCAAGAAATTTTCAAATCATTTAATATCCGATATACTTCCAGTTTGAGCCCAATTTCTATTCATTGTTCGCATATTCAAAGTTTAAGCCCAATCCATAATCTAATGAGTTGTAATCGGATCATATCAAATCCATTCTCAAGTTCATTCTCATTTATATGGATATGATACGCACAAGCTTTAGGTGGTTGTACATTCTGGTCGAACATCTATAATTTTTCCTCAGTTGATCATTTACGAATCGATTGTTCTGTGTGATCTGAATGTATATCATCGTTTTTAACAATCATTTGTTGTCGATTGTTAATCTGAATTTAGAAATCGATTTCAGTCGATTTGTTGTATGATGATATCGGTTTTTTACTCAAAAATCGGTAAATGATTCATTGATTTTGATAAAATTGATCAAGAAATTTGAAATTGTTGGGAAGAACAGATGAGGAACAGTTGTTTGAACAACTTTTGATCTGAAATCAGACCTCAAAACCATTGATTTAGTGTTTATGATTCGTTGACTTTGAAAAGTCAAACTATGAAACACTCAAATCTGACATTCTGGAGCTGATTCAGTGGATTGGAGATTGATTTTGCTCAATATAATTTGTTTTGGGGATATAGATCTTGAAATCAAGTCCAATTTGGAGATTAATTTCGAAATCGGTTGGATTTATGATCTTATTGACGAACGATGGATGGGAACGAACTGAGAACTGATATGCTCGATCAATTGTTGTTTGCGAAATCGGTTTGATTTTCGAAGATGATTTGGTTGATTGTGTGAGTTCGCAAGTTTGGAATTGAAAAATGATGTTGATGGAACGAAGTCATGAAAAGTGTTTACAGATAATCGACTGGGAAATTGATGTTTACAAAAGAACGAAAATTCAATATTGAATCCTTATAGGGTGATGGTCGATACTTGTGATTTTGATTGTTGATTTGGAGACGGGAACTCGATGATGTTTAACTGTCGTTGGTGAAGAACTGGAAGAACTGGATTCGCATGTGTGAATCAAAATTGGGTTCGCATATAAAAATGTTCGCATCTGTGATATGGAGGTCAAAAATGTTTGCATCTAAAAAGGATTCGCATTTGAGACCAGTTTGCATATGAGTGACTCAAATTGTATTCGCATCTGGATTTCAAACATAAATTCGCATTTGGTGAGAAAAATGTGTGGTTAATGGTAAAACAAGATTCGCACATAAGGTTGTAATATTGTTCGCATTTGGGAGCAGTTCCATATAAAAGCAAAATCAGGTTCGCATTTGTGTGAATGGAATTTGCATTTGGTGATTAGTTCGCATTTGGAGTCAAAATGTGAAGTCATCTCATCCATGATTCGCATTCATGAAATTTTCTTATAAATCGTTCGCATTCATGATTCACAAATGTGCGAAGAGTCAAAATGCGAAGTCAAAATGTGCGAAGTCTTTACTGTGAAACATTGGTGAATTGGGGAAGACAACATAAGTTTCAAAAAGCGTCCCTGCAGTTTCGCATTTTTGGCAACAAATACCCAACTTCGCATATGGGTAATAAAAGCTGAAAAAATGCAGAATTTTCAGTTCTGGTCCTTGCAGTTTGTGCGAATTTACGCTTTATGCCCGGTTTCGCAAATGGGCTAGAGTTTCGCATATTTGACTGTTTTTAGTGCACCGGGTCACTGTAGAATTTTGGAATTGACAATTTCTACCCATTTTTGAGAAATTTTGTCAAAGACGATTTGTGAACGATGATAAAAATTGGTTATTTTTTGGGTTTTCCGGATTGAAGCATAAAGTTTATGGCACATGTTAAGGAGATTTTTGACATTAAAAATTCCAAATAGAGCACGTTCTTTTTCCTTTGAAGTTTTATAATCAAATTTCGATTATAAAAACGGGGAGAAGGTTTATATGGAAATTCGAACTTGAATTTTTCATATTACGCGGATTTGAAGACCGAAGTGAACTTGAAGTTTTGAAGTCACGAGATGATGCAATTGGAAGTTTGGAAGTGATGTATTCGAAATGGGTTTGGAATTATTGAAGATTTTTGGGGTGTGTTTTTATGCACAACTTTGGGTGATTATTTGGAGTTTGGAATACTCTTGATCATTCGTTGCTGCTCGGTTTGTATGGTCTCACATCCTAGAGCCCAAATTGAGGAGTCATGGAAGAATTGAAGATTGAAGTTCGTTTCGACATGTGTCACCTTTGAGGCTCGAACCGCGTAGTGCTTGATTTTGGAAGATTTGAAGTGGGTAATTCATTCCTAACTTTGAGGGGGAGAATGTTGGGGTGCAAAGTTATTCATTCATGACTTTGTAAATGTTTGACTTTTGTAAAACCCACTTGCATGTGGTGCTTTAGCCTTTAGACCCATTTGATTGTTAGAGTGAGAGAGAAACATGTAAACACCTCTATAAATAGTGGGTTTGTCCACTTGTAGAGGTGTGCTTGAGAGATGTAGAAGTGAGTGTGTAAGTGTGTGTTAATTATATAGTCTAGATCTAGATCCTTTTTGTAACACCATATAAATTCAATATATCTCTTAAACACCCAAATCACCATGTTCAATTGTGCAAGCTTTAATTCCGCATGTCAAACCATGTTCTTTGTCACTACAGATATAATTTATTATTATGTTCAAGTTTAATTCTAACTCACAAAAATATTGGTTTAACTATGAAATTCAATTTGAAATTTTTTATATTAAAAATATCAATTTTGGATACATAAAATTAGTGGAGTATAATTATAGGTTTTTGGAAAGTTGAACAAAAATTTTCATCGTATCATCAAGCTATTGATATTTTCTAATCCTAATTTTTAATACGTAGTAAGTTACGTATATGTTATCATAAGCTTCTTGTAAGTTTACAATAGATATATTTTTATAAGTCTTAAAAATTCAACTAATCTAACGAACTGGGTAAACGGTTTTAGAACTGCTATTAGTGTCGGTTCCTATTCCAAATAATTAGGAAATATAGTTGCTTATTGCTCATCTCTAATATTAAAAATATTAATTTGAACGGGATCAACATAAAAAAAACTCAGTAATTATTACAACATGTTGCATGTGCGTCAAACTATTAAATATACATCGTCATTTGTGCCCATTGTTGGTTCGTAGTCAAACGCTTATAATTGGTTGTTTGGTTACTTGTTTAATTATTGTTTTTATTTAACGTAACATTATATATATATATATATATATATATATATATATATATATATATATATATATATATATAGAGAGAGAGAGAGAGAGAGAGAGAGGGGGGGGGGGGGGAGGGAGGGAGAGAGAGAGAGATTTTTGTTCAAATTTATTTATTATTCTAAAGAATCATATTTTCAATAGTATATGCACCAAATGTTTCTGTTGTAATACTTAACAAACACGAAAATAAATAGTGTTTATAAATAGTTCATATGTGGAAACCTAAGAAAAAATAAACACATTTAAAAGTTATTTTAATATATAAATAGTTTTTATAAATTATTCAAACGTGGAGACCTAATAAAATAAATATATTTTAATATACGGATTTCTCAAGGGGCCAATATGTTCTATACCTCTAATGTGGCGTTATTAAAAGTTTAAAACCATAACATCAGCTACAATATGGGGGATGGAGGTATTCATTCTTTTTGGAAAATAGACCCACCTCTCATCAAATTTATTGAAGTGCAATTATTTAGGACATACTAGAAAGAAACATTTTCTTTTAACGGTATCCCTTCTGGGCCCGGAAAAGTTAGAATTGAAGTTGTCATGTTCTTGCAAGACACTCGTTAATTGTAATTAAAAAAAAAACGTCAGATCTTTATCAAAATTTCACATATAACTATTTTAGACGAAATAATAAACTTAATGGTTATTGCATAAGATGCAAAGTTTAATGTTTTTTGTTCATTATGATGAACTACTTTTCACGATAAATAGGATTTCTCAAAAATTTATTTGTATCAGAATCTTCCAATATACAAAATCTGAAGGTGTCTCTCTTTTGTTGAACCATGTGCTCTAGCATCCCATCATTTTGTCCATCTTTTGAGTTAAAAAGAAAAAAGAAAGAACGAAAGCAAATACATCTTTTGCAGAGAACAAAAAGTCTCATAAACAAAAGTTGAAAGTGCAAATGAAGTGAAGGTGGACCAATATAGCTGGCACTTTATATAGACAAAGAAAACAGACCATGGGGGGAATTAGTCCTTGCTTTTTTTTACTTGCTGACACACCATTTTTATTCCTAAGATTTGATTCCCTCTTGACTACAGGTTACAAGATTGATGTTCCATATATGACTTTTCTAGAGAGAGAGAGAGAGTGTGTAAAGAGCCTTTGCTATTGACTTTGGAAAAGATATATCTAATTATGCTTGCTTACTTTGGTTTTTGCTTTGTGCATGGTGTATCTGTGATTAGTAGCAAAAGTTGATTCCATTGATCACTTACCTCGCACCGCATTTTCCATTCTATTGTTTTTTGTCTTCTGTTTTATTATATGAATCTTTCCTTTCCTCTTTTATGCTTTTTAATATGTATATTCATCTCTCTCTCTCTCTCTCTCTCTCTCTCTCTCTCTCTCTCTCTCTCTCTCTCTCTCTCTCTCTCTCTCTCTCTCATCATTACAACAAATCATTCTAAAATTATCAAATAGTAATTTCGGTTTGCGCATATATATATATATATATATATATATATATATATATATATATATATATATAGGGGATAGGGAATATATGGCTGTTGAGTATAGAAGATTAGGTATAGAACCCAAAAACGCTGTCGTATTACTTCAAAACTTATAGTCTTGCTATTCCTTTCTACATACCTTCTTCCTTTCACTTATCCTTCCCTTCAGCTATTTCCTTATAGAGGAAATTGGTGTTTCTGGGTCGTCGTCTTCTTTCAACTTTCTCCACCCCAGATGTTTCTTCAAAAACAATTTAAATTTCATAAAAAAATGAAAATCGAATTGCATAGGCTATAGTTATTAAATTCTATGACTTTCTTAACTTCAGTTTTCCTCGTTGTCATTCTCCTTTCTCAATTACTGCAAACGTCTTTCACCATTTTGTTGCAATCAAGGCCTATTTTGCCCCAAACTCCCGACAAAACTAATTTGGTTCTCATTCCTATTCCTTGTTAATTTCCCCCAAACTATTCGTCAATTTCAATCTTGTCCTTCTCCATCTTCGATTTACAAAGCTAAAATTTTAGTGGTTGACAAGTATTGTGACTTCATTGGAATTCTACTTATTGGTTTGCTGAAGCGTTGACTCACCAATCACTTGTAATAAGCTTTTGCAATTTGTTGGCTTTACATGTGGTATGTGTTTTCATATATGGATAGAATTAGAATCGTATTGACGATAATGAAAAAAAAAACTATCTTTTTGTATGTTCATTCCATTTGAGTCTTAATCAACGAAACCAAAACAGAAATTAAATGTACTTATTTCATAATTAGCTTGAATTTCATGTCCATACTAACCAAAATAGAGAAGCAACGGTGTTTACCTTAAATCAATTTCATTGTTCGTGGAGAACCACCTATCTATTTGAAGATTCGACTTAGATATTTGAGATTAGAGATTATGATAATTACGATTGCAGGTTTGTTTAGGGTTTCGGATTACCGATCGCTGGTGAAGGAAAGAAACGATATGCATGTAAAAAAACGAACGAGATTTTAAGGATTTTTCACAAAACGATGTAGTATTAAAAGGTTCTATACCTAAGCGTATATACATGACAGTCATATATTCCCTTTTCCCATATATATATATATATATATATATATATATATATATATATATATATATATATATATATATCCCTATTCTAATAAAAGAATAGTCTTATTCTCCTTTTGACATGTGTCACCCTATTATGTCTCTTAATTAATGCATATTTTATTCTTCTTTTACCATGTATCATCCTATTAAGTTTCCTAATTAATGCATCTCACTTGTCAATCTATTAATTCTTCATTTCAAATTTCAAAATTTAAATTTTCCACTCTAATTACATTAAATTAATAACATTAGAATAAAAACTACAATAAAATAAATACAAATTATAAAGTGATGTAATTTCATATATTTATTTAATTCGATAATTATAATTTTATATAATAAAAAAACTCTTAATTAATAATTTATTTAAAATAATTGATTAATAATTTTGAATTTTTATACTATGAAAGTTTAATTAATTTTGTAACCGTGGTTCCCACGGGTTATAAACTAGTATATATATATATATATATATATATATATATATATATATATATATATATATATATATATATATATATATATATATATATATATATATGTATGTATGGTTAGGTTATTTTGTTTTCACTATCTATTGTGTGAATGTATGATTGATTCTGGACCAATCATTTTAGTTATTTTAAGAAAGTAATTAATACATATTACATGTTGAAGATATAATAGGTATTAATTACATCTTCAGCATTTAATATGCATTAATTACTTTTTTAAAATAACTAAAATGATTGGTCCAGAATCAGTCATACATGCACACAATAGATAGTGAAAACATTTGAACCTAACTATATATATATATATATATATATATATATATATATATATATATATATATATATATATATATATATAAGAAAAATGAATATACCCCTAAGGGTATATAAGATTGTGTACCCTAATTCTTGAAACTACGTAGTTTTGTTTAATAATTTTAGTATTTCCTTAATTCTTTCCTTATTTTTATGTACATCAATTCCTTCCCATGATTTTCAACTTCTTATCGACGTTTTGAAGAAAGAAAAATAAGTTCAAACATATCGAAGATGCTCTGACTCAACGGAATTCAACAAATAACCATCGACATAGTGCTCACCATGTTCTACTCAATCAATCTTACCTCTTCTTAGTCACGATTACAAATCAGAAGATTTTTTAAAACGATGTTTGCTAATGAGAGCCTTGTTTAGCTTTTCTAGTAACTAGTAATATCCAAAATAATCCTTCCTTGCAAGAATTTAAGTAGACCAAATTTGCAAAACAAAAAAAGCTATGATGTTTGTTTTAGAAAAAAGATTCACATCAGGTTACTTTGAGAAAAGAAATTACGATTGTACAAAATCCTTCGCTTTTGATAGTATTCAGACTTAGATTGTGGACTAAAACACAACCTTTAGCGATGTTTTCTGATATTAGGTTGTTTTAGAAAACCTTGTGCAAAATCTTATTTATTTGCAAATGTATTAAAAGAAGCCCACCTGGTGTTCGAAAAATGTCATCTCATAAATTCTAACAGTTTTTTTCATTTTTGATATGAATCAAGTTTTTTGTTTTCCTCTCTATTCGAAATTCCCCAATCCCCAACCTCACTTTCTCACCATCTCATCTATTTTAGCAGTTTTTTTCATATATTTTAACAGTTTTTTTTTTCGTTTTTAACACTCTTTTTTCATTGTTTCATAGTCTCTTTGGAAAATAAAATGTTATGATATGTACAGCTCAAGACATTGGAGACCGGCCCTATTATTTGTTTTCATCAACATAAAGGTTAATAATACATAGGTCTAATTGCATATGCATTCTAGTTACTCTCATGTTTTATGTCTTTCACATCAATTTGTGTTGGTCATTATGTAAAATGTTTTTAGTTAGTGTTTCACTAGCATGCCTCTTAAGAAAATAAACTTCAATGGTCATGGTAAGAATATATATGTTTGTTTCACGATTTCTGCCATTTGATTGTTGATTTATTTGCCGTATGAAATGGCGCTTTTTGGCTTATTGAATATGTTGTTTATGGGACGGAAGATTTATGGGTGTTTGTTTTTGTCAGATTTAGCAAGGAATACTAGAGGATTAATTATTACTTCAGTAATGCTAAAATGGTCATGTTTTTCAGGAAATCATGTTAATGCTCAAGGGGAATTGTTGAACATCAAAACATACCTTAATATGCATAACATATTAGCAATTTTGATAGAATTTTTCCTTGTAGCAGTTTTGTTTCTAATTATTATAGACTATGTAACTAGGAAATTGTAAGAAGAAAACATGGCAAATTGATAGAATTTTGATGATAAAAATGATGAATAAGCTTTTGATCATAATTAATGATAACTATGATATATTATACTCCGAAGGTTCTATTTGTGTCTATTGTGTAAATAAATCAGCCACCACTTCAACTGAAATACCTTTTTTAGCACTTTTTCATACCACCCTATGTAGGAATTATGTCGAACACCTGGTGGGTGGGCTACATATACTACAATTGCAACTGAAACTGAAACCCCAAACTGTGAATTGAAAGCAAGCAACCTAAAATACCCAAAAATCTGAATCAAATTTAGATATCAATCCTAAAAACTTAAAAATGGGGAAACTTTAGTAAGATATGAAAGAAAAAAAATCTTTGATTGTTGTTGGGATTTAGATATCAATCCGAGAAAAATAAAAATGAAGGAAATTTGTTGAATACAATTAAATTGATGAACCCGGATGGTAAACTTGAGAAATAAAATGAAGAAACATGTTCTACATGTTGGACGTTCTCTCCCTCAGTCCTGTCGTTGGGTAATGGTCGGCATGAACATTGAATCTCATAAAACTCAAACTAAAGAACTATGTGTAATCAGTTTGTTTTGGATGAATATTATCGGGACTGATTAGGTTTTTATGAAACTAAGGTAGATATCAAGAAGGAGAATGAAAAAAAAATCCAATTTTGATCGAGGGATGGGGGACGATTGTAAGCATGGAGATCAGAGAGGAAAATTCGAAATGGTTGTGAAGTTGATTTCTGTTAAAACGACATAGTTTAATATCTGAGTACCTAACGTTAGATACCCTTAAGGTATATTCACTTTTCCATATATATATATATATCGGTTCAAATGAGAACCCAAAAAGGTTAACAACCTTAATAATCATTTTTTTAATTGTTTTGATTAAGGGAATTTTAGAAAAATTAAACATTAATATTATATTAAACAAACTTTTACATTCTCTATTTACAAGTGGTTGCCACTTGTTATTGGACAGCCGCTATGCATCTATCTTACCGTTGTCGGACCATCGTTGGACTAACACCAAATGCAATGGAATTTTTTAGTCTTATTCACAGCTTAACAGAACAAACATTGTAAATTTTATTTCAATTGTATTACTTATTAATGCATAACATTTTATTTTTTCAGCCAAATATAAATTTTTTTAATAAAAAAAAATTATGCCTTCACAAATTTAATTTTCTATGTTTTCTACTTATATATTTTTAAAAAAAATATATAATATATATAATATATTCACACTTTAAAATATCATATTCACAATTTAGTAAACATATAAATTCATTAATATACAATTTAATACAGTCTATTTTTAGTTTATTACATAAAACTTTCAACATAACATAATACAATTCATTATACACAAATCCATATATTCAAAGAAGTCAAACTCAAACGCTACCGCCAACATCACCAAGTACTACCATGTGCCACTAGTAACCACATGTACTACCGTCGGAACAATCTTTCTTTCCAAATCGGATCTGTATATAATATAATTTACTAATAACTTAAATACTATATTTACAATTTAATAAACTAATTAATTCATGTATTTAGAGTTTAATGCAAACTAGTTATAAAAACTAATACATTCTTACATATTTATACAACACAAAAACTAGATATATTCACAAGAAAATTAATACAAAAAATCATACATAAATCATTCATATTTTAACACAAAATCCATTGAAAATTCACATCTTAACACATTCAATTCAGAGTTCGGTACACAAAATTCACAGCTTAATGTAATAAATTCACAGTTTAATGCATAAAAATTATATAGACATAGTCATATTCTTAACTTAAAACTTACATTTATATCTTCATACCTATATGCTAGTGTTTCTTTTAAAGTTTATTTACATAAATATTCACACTTTAAATTTTACATATTTTATTCAACATTAGGTAAAATCGTATTTGTGTATATTATTTCTTCAATCTTATTGAAGGGCTCAATTAATGGTTTGGTCTAGGCTTTGCATTGTAATAGTGATTTTGGGTTGATAGAGTATTTTGGTAGGTTTACTGTTTGTTTACGAGTCTGAAATGAATTTACGGCCATAAACACCTTACAGCCGTAAACTGTTTCCGGTCGTGGTTCCATATATATAGAGGGTTACTCGGTCGTGTTTTGGTTGTTGATACCTAGTAGTTCACGGTCGTATATCGAGTTATACCAGACGTTTTCAGTAATAGAACGTGTGCAAGCTTGATTTATTTCCTTTTCTACTCTTGTTCTCTTTTATTCGATTGTGTTTGCTGTTGATCACTGGTAAGATCCATTCACAGAACCTTACACTTATATTTCACAAGCAAACAAAAAAATTATAAAAAACTACATAATACTAGTCGATTTACTGCTTAATACAATCAGTTTATAGTTTATTAAAAAAATCATAGCTTATATGGGTAATTCACAATTTAAACAAAAAATTTGAATCTTAATGCAGTCAATTCACAGTTTAAAATACAAAAATAATAGCTTAATACATAAAATTCATATTCCAATACACAAAAAGCATGTATTCACAACTATATTATCAACTTAAAACTCTTACTACAATCAATTGACAATTTAATGCACAAAATCCAGCACTTAATGCAATCAAGTCACAGTTTAATACAAAGAATTCACACTTGATATTTGCAATTTATAGTTTAAACAGAAAATTCACATCCTAATGCAGTCAATTCTCAGTTTAAAACACAAAAACAATAGTTTAATACAACAAATTTATACTTTAATACACAAAAAGTATGCATTTACAAATAAATTATCAACTTAAAACTCTTAATATAGTCAAAATTCATAGGGTAATGCACAAAATTCATAGCTTAATGCAATCAATACACAGTTTAATATACAAAATTAACAACTTAATATAGTCAATTCACAATTTAAACATAAAATTCTCAGCTTAATGCATTTAATTCACAACTAAACACAAATATAACAACTTAATAGACAAAAATCACAGCTTTATACAATAAATTCACAGTTAAATACGCAAAAAGTATGCATTCAAAGCTTAATAACTTACCAAATTTCATTGAGGCATTTCATCAACTACCTTGTGTAACACCCATAAATTTAAGCCAACATTAAATTTTTTCAAAACACTTAAAACCATTCAACATTACATAGTTTGTTTTCAAAATAATAATTATCAGAGTATCCCAATATCAAATCATAAAATCATAACAGTAGGAGGAGCGGTACGATCATGCCTTTGGCTTCCCGCGATCACGAGAAGTACCTGAAACAACAAACTAAAACTGTAAGCCCGAAAGCTTAGTGAGCTACCCCTAAAATACCCATACCCACGATCATATACAAACAATCATAAACAACATACTATGGGTCCAGTCAACCATCGGGTTGGAATACCCCAGGCCCACAACCAACAGGTTGGAATGCCTACCTACTATGAGTCCAATCATCCTCGGGATGGAATACTCACGGCCCACAACGAACAGGTTGGAATGCCCAGGTGTGTTGACCTCTGCACAAAGCAGGAAAGCCTCAACCACCAAACAAACATGTGCACATATATACAGATAAACACACAATAGTCTATAGACAACAATTGATCAAATCAGACCATACAAAAAAACACATAATACCATCCTGTCTATCAGGATACCAGTCTAATAGATCCTACTAACATATTGCACAATACAGTCCTATAACAAGGACATTGACCTAACCAGGCCATTAAGCATAACATAACTCATCCTAATTACTAGGATGCAAACCAGTAAACATATCATGCCATAACCATATACAATCCATAAGGGTCGATCTTGGTGCCTTAGACCCTATTAATAAAGTGAGGATAACTCACCTTGCTAGTAGTGCTGAAATACTACAAATCTCCAACTGTTGTCTCACCAGGAATCCCAAACTATTACACAATAAGCACCAAAATTAATACCCAAAATAATCTTCTTGACCAAAACTCCACACCATTCATTTAGTCCACTCACGTTATTGGGCCAAGGCCCAAATACCCAATCCTTGACTTAAAAGTCCATATCAAAGCCCATTATCGGCCCAATTTACCAAATTCGGCCCAACCTCCTAATTGGGCATAACCCCATGATCAACTATAAATGCCTGGCCCAAAATGTCTCATTCTCATAGTCCAGCAAAGGCCCAAATCCATTAGACCATAACCAGCCCAAGTCTGAATCCCATTTGACAAAACCCAAACAGAGGCGTACTCATCCGAACATTGACCACCATCGGGGTGTTTGACCTAGTACGCTAGGCGTACCACATTTATGCTGGGCATACTGGATGATTTGGCAAAGTCTCATTAAGTGCTTAATGGCTTAAGCACTTCAGCCCAAACTTCAGATCCAGAGACCTAACATGCCTAGGATCCATAAAGTTGTGAACTTTATCACTTTGGACATCCATAAAGCTCTAAATTCTTGGTCTTAATCCATTAAGACCTTATTTTGCATGCATAAGACACATTCAGCCGATGGGACCTCATTTTTATCATTCAAGGTCCCCTCAAGAGCCCAGAAGAACAGTCATTTTCGTTCAAAGCACAACATGCACCACCTTGTGCTTTTTGGGACAAGAAATGGGCCTTTAAAAAGAAAAATGGAGAGATCTAATCATATAAGCATAAAGTTTGGAACTTTATACCTTCTGGAGCTTCTTGTGCACATGCTAACTTCAGATCTGCAAGCTTGGTCTCTTCCTTCAACACTTTGATGCGTTGGTTTCCTCCTAAGGCACTCATGAACACCAAAATGATCTTAACACACAAAGGGGAGGCTAGGGTTTGAGAGGGACAAGTTTGATCTATGGAGGCTGAGGTAAAATAGGTGTGGGTGCACATTATGTTACTTATATAGGCCCCAAACCCTAAATATTAGGGTTTCACCCAGACATTAGTACGCCTAGCGTACTCAGGCGGTCCTTAGTACGCTTAGCGTACTCTTAAGTACGCGCGGCGTACTCCCTGTTGACCCAAGTTTGCAAACTTGGTCCTTAAACTCACCTTGGCTCTTCACTTCCAACCCCAAGGACCATAATGGAAAGGTAATGATAGAAGAGGGTTCGGGATACCTACGAAAATCTAGGGATGTTACACCTTATGTGCATCTTTTTTCAGAACATCCTTTTGTAAACACCATCACTAGAGACCATATTTGATGTGGTGGTAGAACCACGACCAACCACCAACCACCATGAAATACACCATACACATGCACACCATATATCACCTAAAAATGCACAAACAGATCAGATTTGATGTCGATTTGATGGTGTTTCGACCAAATATAAAAGAAATAGAGTTAGAGACGAGTTAGAGTAGAAGAGGAGGGGACACATAACAAATCTGGTAAAAATCCAGCAAACATTTTACCAATGATGGAACAGATCAGAGAAAAAACAAGTTTAGGAGTTCTAGAACAAAAAGAGTTCAAAATTAGCACCTTTAGGTTGCGATGTTGACTGTGATTTGTGATTTGTGATGCTCCGACGGCAACACCAACGATGGGAGAACAAATCTAATGTAGATCTAACGAAGGAATGATGAAATAGAAAGAAAAACTTTTGTAAAATAACATTAAATTATCGAATCCACATCATATTTAACCAGATCTGGTGAAAATGAAGATAGAGGTGGTCACTAGTGGTTGTCTGAAGAATGAAGTAGATCTGGAGGTTATTGGACATCTGGAGGCGACAAAGAGCTTCATGCTTTGTCAATTGTGTTATTCTAGCAAAGTGGATCATAGAGTTTTCTCGTGGTTCATCAGATTTGAATGTTAGTGGTATGGAGAAGAAGCACAAATCATAGCTCTGAAGGTGAACAAGGTCATATCTGGTGTTTCATTGATGATAGTTAGAGTTCGATGGTGATGGTGGTAGATGGAAGCAATAATTACATATTTGGTGGTTCTTTGGTGTCGTTTGCAACATCAGTTCATCGGAGAAGTGTTAAAGGACATGCAGCGACGATGATGATAATCATCGGAGATCGTGGATCGTAGATCTAGACCTGAGAAGGTGAAGTCGCTAGATAACTTCAGATATGTGAGGCTGAAGGCATTTGGTGAGTTTTTTGGTGGTCTAAAGTCGTAGTTAAGAAGTGGATGGTGGAGGGAGGTAACGACGGTGTAGGCAGGAGGTTGTCGATAGTAGTGACGGTGGCAATAGTTTGTAGAGTTGGTAGGAGAGTTTAAGATATTTTCTTGCAAAAGTATTTGAGATATGTTTTACTAATCTGAATGTTAGGAGATGTGTTTTTAGAAAAAAAAAACAAAAAACTTGGAATAGACAAAAAAAAAGTTAAATGTAAATGTGTCACAACTAGCATTTTTGGCTAGGAAATTCCATCCCCAAGTAAGCAAGGACTATTGTGAGACTTGTGCTAACACATTTAAGTGTACAATATGAGTTCCTAATGAACCACATAGTGTTAGAATGCAAATTTCTCCAAGTATATCAAATCTCTCCCAAATCTCTATAAGTATACCAAATCTCTCCGAAATCTCTCCAAGTATATGAAATCTTTCCCAGTATATGAAATCTCTCCCAAATCTCTCCAAGTATATGAAATCTCTCCAAGTATATCGAATCTCTCTGAAATCTCTCTAAGTATGTGAAATCTCTCCAAGTATATCAAATCTCTCCAAGTATATCAAATCTCTCCCAAATCTCTCCAAGTATGTGAAATATCTCCAAAATCACTCCAAGTATATCAAATATCTCCAAGTATATCAAATATCTCCAAGTATATCGAATCTCTCCCAAATCTCTCCAAATATGTGAAATCTCTCCACGTATCTCTAATCTCTCTCAAATCTCTCTATGTACCTTCCTCAGTCGAAAATAGCTCAAAACTTAAGGAGAAAACCCAAAAGGACCCTCTTGGTCCGGAACCCTCTCTACTTCGAAGCTTCTGATGGATTCCGAAATGCCCTAGTTCACATCGGAACCCTTCTTGCATCGGAAAACGTCGCATGCTCTGGAAGGTTAACTCTGGATGGTCTTGCTTAAGGCTTGCTTCGGAAACTCCTAGCCGACTTTGGACCTCGGACCGGACCTGATGACTCTGCCTCCTGACTCCGGAACCGAGGGAATGCTCCAAAACTTGAGAATTGCCTTCGGAACTCACCAAGCGACTACATAAATTACCCAGTTAACTCTGGATTTTGCTAAGAGGCTTTGGAACTCCCCTAAGCACTTCGGACCATCGCAGGAACAAGGCTACACTCCAGGTTTTTGTCCATTTCGGAATTTTTCTTCAGTTTAGGATATTTTGACGTCGGGAATTCCTCCAAACTCGTATTTTTCATATCTTAAACCCCTTAAAGCTTTGTTTTAAGCCAAATTTGATTATTTAAGATAATATTTAAAGATTTCAAAAGATATTATTTCAAACCACGAGATGTGAATAAGACAAATGCCTTTGACTTTTTAATGCAAGATTTCAACAAGTTCGAAGGTGTTCACGAAAAAACAAGTAATATCTTCCAGACTTCCAAGCACACATCAAATCAACTCCCCTTCCTTTATTCAAAAGAACTTCTTACTGATCCTCACTTTTACTCCATTTTCCCCCTGGAGGTTTCATCTTTCTTCAAGATCTTTTCCTTCACCCAGTTAACAAACTCCTCTCATGAACAAGTGGATTCTTCCAAAAATATTTATCATCAAGGTGGTTCTTGGAAATTAGAATAATCTAGGCTTCAAGGAGTTCAGCAAGGACATTCTAGTGCTTAGAATCAAGATCTCTTCACTACATTCCAAAGCACCCACAAACTAACTCAAGGTGAGCTTCATACACCTACTTTTTCGAGTTTTTTTATTGTTTTTGGGGGAGGATACAAGTTAAAGTCTTGTGTAAATCACGATCTATTTGCTTATTGTCTATGCATGCCGTCTTACATGTGCTTAAGTATGAAACCCCTTATAAATAGTCCAAAGACTCGAAATTTTGGTTAAGTCTCAAGAGTTGGATTATATTTCACAAATCATGTTTGGAAACAAGAACTAGTATGTTACCAAGTATAATTCACGAATTTTTATAACAACAACTATAAGGATTTGCTTCAAGATTAACTTAAACAAGTTGTGGATCAAAATATTTTGAAAGTGAGTAAATTATGGAAATAATAATATTTTGGATCACTTTTGGCTAAACATAAATATAAGGGTATCTTAAAACATTATGTCATGCTCATGACTTCTTACCAGATTAACAAACTATTTTTGATTATATATAAATATTTAATATAAATAATTTTATCAAGAAAAATATACGAAGACAGAGTTTTCATGACAAGAATATTTGCCTGTCATAAACTACTGTCGTAAAACCTTCAGAAACATAAGTGATGATTTGTATGTCGTAAAACAGAAAATGCGTGTCATAAACTACAGTCATTAATGTACCCAAATTATAACTTGACACTTTTCGTTTTGACTAATATGGACCTGATCCGATGATTTATAGAAGGGAAGGACCATTTTTACGAACTCCGATAATTTTGGGTCATTTTGATAAATGATCAAAATGGGTTATTTTTCAATAAACGAAACGAAACGAACACGAAGCACCCAGTCAACAAGCACAATAAACGATATGCAATGAAAACGATATTTCTATTCAATGAGTACGAGTTTTCATTATTTATCTAACAAATAATGTATCTCAACGATTGCTCAAAAGTTTCTTAGTATTATAGTCAGATAAATCTCAAAGGTACCTAAATATAAATATATTAGTGTACGTCTAAAGTCCTGTAAGGAGTTATAGCCAGAGTCTCCTGCAGGGAGAGCGGGAATTTGTGTATAGATCTATACGGGATTGACACCTCGCACCTTTGCTGTTCGCTACAACTAGACCGACCAGTCTAGGGTGACAAATTTCTTGGAACAAAACAAGGGTGCCTGAGAAACGCCAAAAAAGGTCTCGGTCATATTAGTATGGTTATAAGGACTCACTAGAATACGTTATGTTATCGGGAAATTTATGCAAAGAAAACCTCATAAATAAATTTTGGCACGTTGTGTTGACTGCCCTACGCATGGTAGTGACGGTTCGCATTTGTTGTGTTGACAGTCCTTTTTCATTGTGTAGAATGTCCACAATCGCCATGATGATTTCTTTCACCTAATGAGTATTAGAGTCTTAATACTGCTATTTTACCAATAAGAAATCATAGGATATTTTGGGGGAAAACGTCCGTAAACAAGTTTGAAAACGATAATCTTACACACACATATGCAAGTATACATAGTTGGAAACAGAACTTACAAATATTTTATAGCAGAAAATATAGGATTTTCTGGAGCAAACGATTTTATAAGATTTTGATAACGATAAACTAGAATGCACACTCAATTATACTCGATAAGCAAAACAAGACTTACAACTATATTCTTTTTGAAAATAGGGGATTTTCTGGAAACTGTTGGTTATTACTACTTAAAAGAACTATTCTTGAACACAGCTCACCTTTACAAAATTACACTACTTTTCAAAATCACTCCTTATAAGGATGAACAAAAGTAACGACATGCAAGCATATATCCATAATTTTCAAAGCAAGACTTAAACGATTTCATAGAAAATATCGGATTTTCTGAAAGCATAGTGAGAACGATTCTAAACAAGTGTGAAACTATTTTATACAAAAATGCTTATGAACTCACCAACTTTTTAGTTGACGCTTTTCAAAACGACTTGTATTCTCAGGAATCTAGTAAGCAGGTGAAAAGGAGCGCGAATGCAGGACTATTTAGCTGTAGTTGGGAATTTTTCTGCTATGTCTCTTTTGTGTAACTTGAAGGACCAATACAATATATAAACAATGTAAGTTTGATATCTCAATGTATGATGTTTGGATTTACTCTGATTCAATTATATTCACTAGAATACGTTATGTTATCGGGAAATTTATGCAAAGAAAACCTCATAAATAAATTTTGGCACGTTGTGTTGACTGCCCTACGCATGGTAGTGACGGTTCGCATTTGTTGTGTTGACAGTCCTTTTTCATTGTGTAGAATGTCCACAATCGCCATGATGATTTCTTTCACCTAATGAGTATTAGAGTCTTAATACTGCTATTTTACCAATAAGAAATCATAGGATATTTTGGGGGAAAACGTCCGTAAACAAGTTTGAAAACGATAATCTTACACACACATATGCAAGTATACATAGTTGGAAACAGAACTTACAAATATTTTATAGCAGAAAATATAGGATTTTCTGGAGCAAACGATTTTATAAGATTTTGATAACGATAAACTAGAATGCACACTCAATTATACTCGATAAGCAAAACAAGACTTACAACTATATTCTTTTTGAAAATAGGGGATTTTCTGGAAACTGTTGGTTATTACTACTTAAAAGAACTATTCTTGAACACAGCTCACCTTTACAAAATTACACTACTTTTCAAAATCACTCCTTATAAGGATGAACAAAAGTAACGACATGCAAGCATATATCCATAATTTTCAAAGCAAGACTTAAACGATTTCATAGAAAATATCGGATTTTCTGAAAGCATAGTGAGAACGATTCTAAACAAGTGTGAAACTATTTTATACAAAAATGCTTATGAACTCACCAACTTTTTAGTTGACGCTTTTCAAAACGACTTGTATTCTCAGGAATCTAGTAAGCAGGTGAAAAGGAGCGCGAATGCAGGACTATTTAGCTGTAGTTGGGAATTTTTCTGCTATGTCTCTTTTGTGTAACTTGAAGGACCAATACAATATATAAACAATGTAAGTTTGATATCTCAATGTATGATGTTTGGATTTACTCTGATTCAATTATATTCAATTGTTATGATACTGCACAAGGAAGTCACCCGCCTTCGGATGTTTCCACCATATGGTCTGGGGGTGTGAAAAAATGGTTCTTATGGTTCTTAACTTTTAATGGTTCTCATTTGAAGTTTTACCTATACACACACACACACAGAGAGGCAAGTTCTTTTGAGAAATTAATTATTTTTGATAACTTGAGAATTCCTAATCCGATCATCATCTTTTCAAAACAAAGACCACAAATATTAACAGAAAACAAAAAAAGATTTGACGATTTTTTTTGAAATACACACACACACAGAGAATGAGAGAAAAGTGAATATAAATTACACTCCCACCTAAACTTAGGTACTAAACCTTATGAAACTTTGTCATTTTATTATGAAAGAATTTTCATGGAAAAAAAAATACTATGAGATTTCCTAACAAGTTGTATCCTTCATAAAACACTACATGATTTTCTGAAACAAGTTTACTCCAAATTTTTTTTTTCTCATTATTCATTGTTGCGTACAATGTGAATTATATTGAATTACTTGTTGCCAGTGATTGGTATGTGAATTAATGTATAATGGAGGAAAGAATTGTTATGGAGATTGTATATTTACAAAGTGAAAACCAAACCGGGTATATTTATTAAGTTAAAAAGACATAATTTAGAGGTTTTATACCAAAGCTTAGGTGAGGCTGTAATGTATATTTTTTGGGGCCGAAATTGGTGTGAGGTGTCGAAGAGTCCTTGGTCTTGTATTAGTTTCGAAGTTAGTCTTGTATGTTTTGCATAGGGTTATATGTATGTCGAAGCTTTAACGCTTAATCCCTTATGTATTTTTTGTATGCTTTTGTAATCCCTATAAATAGGTGATAAGAACTAGAGTTAGAGTAACTTTTGAGCCTTTGCTACTTTACTATAAAATTTCTCTATATCCTTTAGAAGCTATAATCGATCCATCCATATCTTATTTACCTTTCTGCGTTCATAATTCAATCTAATCTCTGATTATGTTTCATATACTCGATCTATAAATACTATATTTGGTATCAGAGCAGGATTATTATAGTTGATCTCTGATTTTCTCTACTTTCAAAAGTTTTTGAATCTCATTCTAGATTAAAAATTTCCGCACTTTTGATTCTGAAAATCTTTTGAGATCATATGTTTTGATTTGATTCTAATCTTAGTTAGTTAATTGAGTGTTCCGAATTTGTTCTCTGGAAATTTCATCCATCAGATCTTAAATTTCTGAAGCTTTTCACACCTCTCGCCACCGAAACACCCTTAATGCCAGCGTGTACCACCGAAGCCAACCACCACAATTTTTGTTGCCAATGATAGCGGAGATCAACGATACTGTGGTTACTATTTCCTCTCTCTCTCTCTCTCTCTCTCTCTCTCCAGTAATGGCACAACCCTTCCACTCCTCGTTTCTTCTTTCGTTCCTCGCGTTCCGTCGTCACCGCCGCTCCAGCGACTATCCCATTTTGACACCATTCTACCGTCTATGGCATGCGACTGTGAGTGGGTGGTTGTGTGGTGTTTATGCTTCATGTGCGTGTATGTGTGTTACGACTGAAACCCCCTCTCTTATACATTCCTTCTGAAACAATGCAGTCGTCCAACCGCTGCCGATGCCACCATACGGCTGTCACACTATCACTCTCCGACCATCGCCTGCCACCAAATGGGTGGTTGTATTGTATATGTGTGTGTGTTTCAGTATATGTCGATGTGTGTATGTTTCATTCAATTTCGCACGTGTGTGTGTTTTGTTGGCAAGAAATCGAAGAGGCACCCACCATGGCAGCTGCCACCGCTCTACCACCACTAGCCGCCACCTCGGGTGGTTGTTTGCGTGTGTGTGTGTGTGGGTGTTGGATTAACGTTCTGTCTAAACCGAGAGGCTTTGGATGCTGTTTGGACGTAGAAATTTATAAATCCTACCATTAAAATGGTGGTTGCCGCCTCCTGTCACCATGGACCGGCACCGACCACCATTGCCCAAGGTGGCAGTGGGTGGTGGCCGATTCATTAAATATTTAATTAGCTAAACATCTAACTTTAGTCCGAGAGGCACGAGTTTGGGGTTGGAAACCCTAATTTGGGTTTATAAAACCCTAATGTCAAGATAACCTTGGTTTTGGAGTTTTCTCGGGACCCATGTTAAAACTGTTAATTGAACTTTAAATAATACTTAATAATGCCCTATGATTAACTTAATGCAATATTGGACTTAATGAATTAATACCTTAAGGGGTTTAGTGTGGAATACTAACCCTAGTTATGATTTCATGTGGAAAACCCCATAATCGAGGAGCCCTATTTTGGAGAATGATCGGGCGCGTATTTGGGCTATTGACTGGATTATTATTACACCCGAAAATGACTATGTCAAACCTTAATCAGTCCTACCCTTAGGTGATTAAGTCCTTAATGGCCTAAGTTTTCTTACTTAACCTTAATCGTCATTTTACGTGAAACCCTGATCGTCATTTCATGTGAGGTAGTCACTGTAGCAAGTGACTATGAATTGTGATCAAGTATTGACTCAAGTATCTTCCTATAGGTGATTGGAAGTGAGTTGAAGCTAGTAGAGTTCTTCATTGCTATAGTGGTTACCTATACGCATATCGAGGTGAATTTCACCTCAATCTACCCGTGGGTGGATAGCACCAATGCGGGCCCACTAGTTTTGGGTATTTGTTAGTAGAGGATACCTTAAGGACTGTATATAGTCATGTAGGATAGACTGAGGACTCTTAATCCAATCTCCCTTACATGTTTCTTGTATGGTTGTGGTTTTAGAGTAGGATCATATGTCCCAGTGACTATCCCACCTTTGAGTATATACGACCATGCATTCCTTGGATTGTTGATATTGAGTATGCTGCTATGTTGTAGTAATCTATTAGATATTTGTTCTAGTATTGAGTATGCTACTATGTTGTAGTGATCTGTTAGATCTGTGTTCTAGTATCACGTATGTTTCTATGCTGTAGTGATCTGTTAGATTTTTCTCCAAGTATTAAGTTGGTTGCTTTGTGGTAATAATTTGTAGAACTATATGTTATCTATGATTTTTGGTTATCATCTATGGAGTTCCCTTAGGGATTATCTGTGGTCATGTAGGATAGCCTGAGAACTCTTGGTCTAGATTGTCTTTCCTGTTCCTTTTTTGGTTGTGGCTCTAGAGTAGGATGATCGGTTCGGTAGCTATATCACCTCTGGTTACTTATGGTAATACCTTCTATGGAGGTTAGCTAGTAGCGGGACTGTATGTTGTGAGAGGACTAGTAGGCGGTAGTAATTTATATGATTGTTGTTTGCCTATATTATGTCCCTACTTGATCTTGACTGTTTATATGTCGACATGTTGTGTTTGGGTTGGGTTGAGGCAGTCATGCTTTGTGTTGTAGGCCAAGATACCCAGTACAAGCCGGCTGTAAGCCGTAGGCATGAAGGCTCTGGAAGAGTGGTAGGCTTGAGGCGACAAGACAACAAACCATGGGTATTCCCGCCCGATGGATGATTGGAAGCGTTGTATATTGGAATTCCAACCTGGGGTATTCCGTCCCGAGGATGAATAGAACTGGTGGTAGACTGGGCCTGGGGTATTCCAACCCGATGGTTGATTGGAACTGACATGTTTGACCGTATATGTTATCCGTTTGTGCGGTGGTATTTTGGAGGAAACTTACTAAGATTTATGCTTATTCAGTTGTTTATTGTTTCAAGTATCGTTGGTGTATTTGGGAAAGCAAAGGTGGGACTGTACACGCGCATCAACAACTTTAAGGATTCCGCTTTTTGCATAAATCTCTAATTTTAAATAAATGTAATTTGGAATAAATGGTTTTCTTAATAATGGATTTATAAATTGGAAACTTTTACCTTAATAAAAATGAAAGATTTTGGGTTATGAAAATCGGACGTGACAAGTTCGTATTAGAGCCCTGGTTTGAGTGAATTGGAGGAGCACTTGTGTGAATCTAGTCTCAAACTAGGATCCAAGAATTTTTGTAAAATGTTTTCGATAGAGATAATTTATAATAAAGGGGTTGGGTTATGGCTACGGGCTCAGTCTTTTGTCATGTTCTTGTTTGACTGTTGACCTGAGATCGATAACGTGGGTGTTAACTTAACTTTGGTTTTTCAAAAAGATGCGGTGTGTACAGTCAACCAGAGCCTGAACAGGAGAGTGGTTCCAAAAATACCTATACATGTTATGTTTGCTTAATTTTGATTTTTGTTGATATATGAATTGTTAGAAAAATATGCTATTAGATAAGGTTCTTTTAGAAACTGTTGGATATTGATGCCTGATTTCTATGATGCCTTTTGATTTAGGGAGTTGCTTACCTGATATATACTTTTGATTGTGTGATTGTTGCATGTGTTTTGATTAGTTGTACATGATTGGGATTGAATAGCTTTAGAATGATCGAATTGGCCTTAATTCATGTTCTTTGTTTAGTTGTGGATTTAGGGAAGAGCTGATTATTCGACAGTCTATTTGACCCCCTATGATTTCTTTTGCCTTAGTCAGCAGTATTACTGCTAAGGCACATGTTATTTTCCCTTAGTATTTTTACTAGTGATATTCTCATATTTTCTTTAAAGTCAATACCGTATTTTGGTAATGATAGTATTTCGGGGAAAATTACTCTTAAAAACATAACTCTGTCGGGTCTTGGTAGAAGACTGCTTTTATTTAGAAAATATAAGATTTTCTGGAAAGGACGCTATTACACCGTAGATTCTAAACTACTATCTTTCATAAAGTTATTTTGAAGAAAATGCTTACTTACACAAATGACACTAAATACTTATGGACTCACCAGCATTATAAAATGCTGATACTCGCTTTCAAAATAACTTGTATTCTCAGGACAGCGATAGACAGGTACATCCCGGGAGCTTTTATGAAGACAACCTAGTACCGAGCTGCATTTATATTAGTTTATGTATTACTTTGATGTCTCTGTGAAATGTAACCTATGTAAAAATATTACTATTAATGCAATAGTTGTTGTACTTTGATTACTATACTACATGTTTTGTGATACTTGACATGATGTCATCCACCCCAGAATGTTTCCGCCGTTCCGGTTTTGGGGTGTGACAGTCTTACCGTTAGTAGGGCTCATTCACGAAGCTGGTCTATAAGGGGTGTTTAAGGAAATTGCCTATAAAATGGCGATTAAATGGGTATCCACTCTTACCCACCGCACTATTGACTAGTGGAGGGTCGTTAGCCGAATAGGTAGGACAGGACAGAAACCTTCCATTATAAGTATAATGAAGTACAAAAGTAGCTAAATGCTTTTACAAAATTCCCAATCTAGTTACTTTAGGCAAAAGTGAATTGATGCAATTCCATGAAATTACACTTTGTGCCCTTGCGAAGACGTTAGTGGAGCGTGTGTGGTTAACTGGCACACTAAATGGTTCTAAGCAAAGGTAGCAAAAGGTGACTCGATGTTTGTCATAGTTCGGTGGAGCGTGTGTGGTTAACCGGCACATCGAATAGGTGACTGTAACATTGGGGGAACCATGTAAGTTTGCATAGTTATTCACACCCTGTTTTGTGATCCTCGACATCCCAGTCACAAATCGAGGGGCATATCGAGATTTAAACATGCCATTGAAAAGTTCAATGAATCTCAAAAGATCTAGGAATTTTCAATAGATTTAAAACTTAAATTTCTTTTTCATTTTTCATGGTGGAAATTAGTGAATCGTCATTCACTTACCTTCAAATGTTCTGCAATTTGGGTTACGCCATCCCTCTCCCAAGTTGTAGAGTATTGTGTTGGGTCCTAGCCTTAATATCTCATTTGGGTGATTTATTAAGGATTCAATCAATCAACTAACTTGAATTTTTCTCCCGTTTTGTAGATGTCAAAGTATGACAACTATGGTCTTCCCAAATCCCGTGGAACAAGCTTTTCACATGAAGATGATATTTTACGATTCGATCAAGGAACACGAGATCATGCTTCACTTCCTCCACCTCCTCCTATTGTTCTCCCTAACCCACAAATTCAAAATTTCAAAAAAATTCAAACTCACTCAAGCCCTTTTGGCAAGTAAACATCAAGAAGGAAAGTCAGTGTGTGCACACGTCCTAGAGATGAAGTCACACATTGATAAGTTAAGAATGTTGGGGTGTGTTGTCTGTGAGGAGCTGGCTGTTGACTGGGTTCTTCAGTCACTTCCTGACTCATATAGTGAGTTCGTAAGAGAGTACTATATGATGAACCACGACGTAACCCTCATTGATCTCACCTATATGCTTATTGCTGCTGAATCAACAATGATTTGGCACACTGGAAAAGCAAAGTTGATTGGTGGATCTGCCTTCTAGACCTCTATCGATATAGGCAATGGCAACGAAAGGCATGCCATGATCGAAAAGTTTGATCATAAGAGAAAGGCAAAGTCAGAAGTAGTTCCGTGTGCTGTTCCAAGAGAGTCAATTTGCTTTTATTGCCAAGAGAAGGGGCATTGGAGATGAAGCTGCCCTATTTACCTAAGAGATCTAAGAGATGGGAGAGTCAAAACGTATGACTCGACTTTAGGTAAAATCCATTGACTAACTCTTTTAAGTTCCTATTCTAGATTCTTAATACATGATGTGATAAGATTACATTTCGATGTTTTATAGGATCGAAGAAAAGAGAGGAAGCTTAAGGGAAGAAGTGAGTGGAATCTAATCATGAAGAAATGGATTTCGGTTGCATTACTTGAAGATTAGAATCTTGAGCTACTACTTGGAGTTAGAATAAGATTGCTAAGAAATATGTATTAACATAGTTTTTCAATTGAATTGCATTTTAAGGACAAATTTTTCCGCAATAAAATAAATTTTGATTTTATATTATTTATTTATCCTTTCAATGGCATGTATGAAAATTGATGTTTGTAAGTTTCAATTATTAGCAATAATGGATTTGATTCTTAATTACGTTATTTGTGTAAAGGTCAAAAATTTACCAAATAGGGAAAGTTTCTCATCGCCCAAGTTTCAATTGGACAGAAACTTGGAATCATACAACTTGTTTGCATGATGAATGAAATTTTTCATATTTGAAAATTAGACTAATTCGTTGACAAAGTGTCAAGTGAAGGACTAGGAGATTGAGTACACAAGGTTGTGTGTTGATCAAGTACACCACAAGAGTAACAAAGATATTCGTCATGATTTACTAAGGTTAAGTAAATATGATTATACTTATGAGATTAAGTGTAATTCTCAGTTAATTGAAAGAGTTTCAATAAATAGCAGAACAAATAAAGAAGAATCAAGTAGGCAGAAAGATAAAAGTTTCTGTATTCTATGAAGAAGGGAGAGTACCTTTTATTATGTTTCATGATAGGTCTTAATGATTAAGAACCATATCTATATTGATCCTCTAAGTGAGTCTTAGTGCAATTGTATGTCTGAGAAGAGGAATCAAGAATTGAAGAAATGGTTAAATCAAGAAGTCAATCATACTTCGTTTCAATATCAAGTCTTAGAGTTAAGATTGTGAATTGAGTGACAAGTCTTAAGAAGGTTTATAACATTCATCAAATGTGGAATTTGAAAATGGTTTTCCTATTCTTGTACATTTGTAATTGGAAGGTTGTGATGTCTTGGATAAGACAAAGACCAACTAGGACCAATTATGTGAAGTGTTTTGATAAGAACTACACTAACTCTTGAATATTTGTTTTGTCAAGGAATGTTTCTTGAAAAGAGAATCATATATGTCAAGAAGTCAGTGGGAGTCTTAATGCTCTTGAAAAGTTTCAAGAACTAATCAAGAATAAACCTTATCGATCATCACTACCACACGAATTGAGGTTTACAACCTATCGTGTTGACATTATTTTGTTTTTGTGCCATTCCAATTGAGTTAATTATGCATGTGAGTGCCATGACTTCTTAT
Source organism: Lactuca sativa (assembly GCF_002870075.4). Classification (NCBI taxonomy): domain Eukaryota; kingdom Viridiplantae; phylum Streptophyta; class Magnoliopsida; order Asterales; family Asteraceae; genus Lactuca; species Lactuca sativa. The sequence goes on along the minus strand of NC_056627.2, from coordinate 61,538,808 downwards.
TTCAACATGTAAAAGGCTAGCACCTTGATCAATGAAAAGTACATTGATAGGAAAGGGTGAGCTGCTTAACTACTTGGAAGACATGGTGCGCACTCGTGTTACCATAAGGCAAGAAATCAAGATTGAGAAAGTTCGGTCCATATGAGTTTGGATTTGCCGCAAACTTTGGTTTTGACAAATTCGCATGGATAGGAACACATACACCATTAAAATCTAAGTGTCATAATATTCCCTCCTTCATGAAAATGATTGTGAGGAAATCCTTTCTCTAAGAGAGATTTTAAGAAGATAGTGATTGTCAAAATTGTATCCTCGAATTCGATTATGGTTACGGTATCCCTTTCCATAATTCGAATTGTGAGATTTGGAAATTAGTCTGAATTGTTTAGACACACATATAAGCTATCTAAGGCAAAGGTGTATAAGTTTGAGAAGCTTAGATAAAGGATTATCAAAGCGTTAGGTACTAGAAATATGAACTTAAGAAATTCAATAGGTATTGTTTTCTAGAAGTTAAGTTGTTTTCTGAATACATGTCAAAGCTAGTGGGAGCATAAGTGTTATGCTTATATGATAATAATCATCATGATAGTGAGAGCATAAATGTTGTGCTTGTATGATTATTAAGGCAAGTATTGCAAGTTAGCAATATTAATTATAGAAAACAAGAGTTATACTTTGCAAAGTCGTAAGGATTGAATAGTTGCTTTGCTATAATTAAAGGAGAGAATATTATGCTTCATTTCAAATCTAAAGGCTTAGGTTGTGGAATGTTAATAAATTTAGTCAAGGATACATAGCATGTAAGACATTATGCATCGTATCCCATACGCTTCGGGTAAAGGATCGATTGCAGATGCTATAAAATTTGACCATTCTAAAATTTTCCGAATGTCTAGCGCATTAAGAGGGAAAAAGAACAAGAATCGGTTTTGACTAAGATAATTAAACAACTATCAAAGGACGATCCAAAGCTCGCTAAGGATTAGTCGCTTGTGAGTAGTTGGATGTATGGTATTGGATGGAACATATCGACATTATTATGAATAGATAAGATTCTATTAATAATGAGTTGTCATATGGCAAGTATGGAAATGTTTCAATATTGGGAGTTGGATATTGAGAATCTATGTCTAGATTAGAAACTTTTATGCAAGAAGGATGTTCAAAGGAATGTACTTTGCGTAAGAGACATCATATTTATAGAATTGTTTCTGATAGAGATTGGCCAAGTCTTGATGATTTTGAGTTATGACTTTACGAAAGAATCATTGCATAAAGTGTTAGAATCTAGCATAAGTAACAAGAATTTGATATTCATATACTTATGATAAGGATTGGGAGTTGTGAAATGACTATGATTGGAAATGGTTTCATTTGATCTATTTCACAAAGTAAGGACTGTAGATAAACATTGTGTGCATGCTGAGAGCATGGGACAAGTGTAGTAATAATTCAAGTAAGAAGTTGATTACCTAAACAACAAATAATGAGTAATCGATATGGTGATTAAATAAAATGTTTTATTTATACCCAGAGTTTGGGGCCATATGGGATTAGTATTATTCTTGTGTTTCACTTTGCATGTTTTGACTTCCTGAATAATTAAATTGGTTCAGAACAATCAAATTATTCGAACAGACCACAGCCGTTCATATCTTGGAAGTAGGTATGAATGAAGACTGTCGTGAATTGGTGTGTGGATTGTCTAAAGTGTATTAGACATAAGCAAATGTTTGCTGCAACGTTCATGAGTGCTTATGAATATGATTTGAGCATTGGATTAAACCCACGCTCACTTGGATCACTTCATGGATTTTATCACGAGTGATTGGTGAGATGATAATATCTTATATTCTTGAAACCGAGATGTGTGAGTTGTATCTTGCGAGTCGGTTACACATTGATAATATGTAAACGCACCAGTAACTTGATGTTATAAAACATATTGTTGTGTGTGATTCGGTGAGTGAGTGCAAGCAAGCATTGAATCAAAGTTTATCCATTCCTTTTGTCCAAAGTGGGATGAAAGCGATATATGTGGGCCCCTCGATGATTTAGTGATTGCACCTGAGTGCTTGGCCAAGCCGAGACTAATTCGATGTGTTCAATTGTAGTCTGTTGTCAGTCGTCATAAATCGGAAATCGGGAAACAGTATGGAGAGAATGATTGAAATCCATGTCTCATGTCTATACGATATCTAGAATGGAGGAATATATGATCCCTTATCTAAAGGACACGCTTCTGATAGGATCAGAGTTGACAGCGGTTTTTGAAAGCTACGATTGCAGATCAGGATCTAAAGTCATACGCAGAATAGTTATTAGACTTATCCAAATGGGAGACTATTGGATTAGTGTCTAAGTCCATAACTATTTTGGTATGTACTTGACCCGATGGTGCATGGTCCTTTTGGGTTGCATTCACCAAAGCAACTTGATAGGATGAATTTGTTGGATTAATGTCTAAGTCCATAACTATAATTGGTAAGACTTGACCCGACCCGGCATGGTCCATTTGGGTTGCATACCACCATGCACTTGGATAGACTATAATGATAGAAATAAGACACTTATGGTTATTAATATATTATAAGTTCTAGTATATTAATAATAAGAATAATAAGATTATTTAATTAGTATTGATCAAGAATTAATCTAGGATTAATTAAGTGATCAAAAGAAGACTAATTAAATATATGGGTTGATTGTGTAAATCATCCGTACTTGTATAGTGGGCTAATGCTCCATGGATAATCAATTTGGGCTAAAACCCATAGGATGGTCCATGGATGCTCCATGGTGTATTTGTACCCATGGATCCAAGGAAATGGAAAGTCATGACAATTAGGGTTTACCCTAATTGTAACACTATATAAAGATCTTATTCTTGACAAAATTGGAAACTAGTATCACACTAGAGTGTGAAGTGAAAGGGCTAGCCGATTTCATAAGTTGTAGAGTTCTCTCAAGTTAGTCCAAGTGTTTTGGTGATTGTGATTCCATTTGAGGCTTCCACACTATTGGGGCTAAGCTCTTAAAGCTTGAAGACATCAAGCTACATCAAAAGGTATGTATTCTATATTGTTACATTCATTGATTTGTATGCTAGATTAGGATAATACCTTGGAAGTTCTTATTTGCATGTATAATAGAGAAAACATAGATCCAAGGTATTTAGGGTTGCATGTACACTTAGGAGTGTTAGAATGCTCAAAACCCAACAGAATTATGAAGAGAAAGGATTAATTATGATTTATTAATATATTATGAGAATAATATATTAAAGTAGAAATCATATTGTTTAATTAATATTAGTCAACAATTAATTGATAATTAATTTTGTGGCTAAAAGAGATTAATTAAACTTAAGGGACTAGAACTATAATTATAAGATAATTGCATTTGGGCTATGGATCACCTTGGAATAATAGGTTGGACGAATTCTATGGGGAAACCCATTAGAAATCATCCAAGGGATATTCTAAAAGGGTCCATGGGCTGCTTAGGGCTTAAGCAGTCAAATTAGGGTTTCCTAGTTGAAAACCTTAATAGCCTACATGTATATATAGTACCCTTAAACCCCATAAACGTGGCCAAGAGTTCCACTAGGGTTTCTGGACATTTTTGGGCAGCCTCCTCTCTCCTTATTCTTCATCCTCTTGCTCTTGGTGTTTGAGAGCCATTAGAGGAGTGACACTTGTGACTGTAAGCCTTCTAAAGACATTACAAGGAGGAATTGAAATTTTTATTGCTGTATAACAATCAAGGTAAGTTCTAAACCCCATTCTTATGTTAATATGATTAATAGTATGCTAGATATAGGGTTTAAAGTCTTGGATGAATTGCATGTACAATAGAGAACCTAGATCCAAGCATTAGGGTTTGCATGAGCACATATGATGTTCTTATGGCTAAAACCCATCAAAGGCACCCTCGGATAAACCACAGATCACCATTACGGATCTGGGGGTGCATCATTTCAGAGATATGCATGGCAATAGGTCAGGAATCAGCTCGTGGGGATTCCATGACACCATGAATATGTTTATGGTGAGGAGAAAGAGCGGAAATAAAGAACTGTACAAAGATGCTCACGACTTTCATTCTTTTACTAAGATTGATCTTATTGAGCTATCCAATGCTCCTTTCTTAAATCCATCAGGCAATCCCAGGACGAGTCAGTTTAAATCCTTCTTGGAAGATCCGGTGGCCAAGGGCTTTCCGTTAATGAAGACTACATAGTCTTTTGTCAAGGTCCACAAAAAGGTCATTGATCCCAAAATAAGTCAGCCACTTCGGTCATTGATGTGGCATGCTACTGCTCAAGTTAAGCATGTTCCTATTCTTCAAAACTATTCATATGGTTCTCTCGCATCCATGCAATATTGGGTGTATAATGAATCCACAGATGCTGCTGTTATCAAGCTTAACGAAGATTGCATCTATCTCTATGACAAAAGAGATTTGCTTTAATTTGGCAAGCGGGACATACATTATCTCGCTGCTCATCAGATTGTGGTGGCTGAAGATATCTTTGTGCCTACTGAAAAAGAATATACTTCGATGGTAGCTGCAATTATAGAGAAGAAAATGTGGAACGGAGCGATGGGAAAGTCCGATGTACTGGTGGTCAACAACTGAGTCCAAGCTAGCACTAAACCATGGGGGAGATTGAAGAGTCCAGTTAATGGTTTGGTCTAGGGTTTCAGTGTATTTTGTTTGGCATGAGTCTGTAATACAGTTTATGAGTTGTTTATTCCATTTTGGTCATTTTGTGTGTTCACGACCGTAAACCCTGGTTACGGTCGCAAACACAGTTTGCGGTATAGTTGAGTATAAATAGTGGAGGAGTTGGTCTTTTGTGGTTGTTGATGCCATAGAGTTTACAGAGCAGTCCATCGAGTTGTACCTTACGATTTATTGAATATAATCGTGTACAAGCTTGGTTTCTTTTCATCTTGTTCTTATTCTGTGATTGTTTATTGCTTAATTGTTGGTAAAGAACCTTATTTGACCTTATAGGTGGAAAAGCATGTCCTAAAGTATTTATGTTTGTTGTATTTATTTTGACCCGTATCAAACTTAGTTGCTATATTTTCCATGTATGTGTATGTTACTCTAATTCATGAGGCATGTATCGCGGTTAAGTCCCTGGAAACATTTGACACAACTCATAACGCTTTTTGAGCCCATGGTTATTATGGATAGCGCTATCAGGAGGTAGACAAATCCTCACTCGCACGATTCACTTGAGGGCATTTTACCATTTTATTCTCTATGTTTGTAATACACATAGTAGTCAATAGGGCACGATTCGGTCATTAGGCTTGGGTTGTGAACTCAAGAATGGTAACTTGATGCACATACGAATCTTTATGCATATACGAAACTTGTATTCTCATGTTAGCAACGACACTTCTATACTTATTTTAGCAATGAAACTTGTATACTTATTTTAGCAACCAAACTTTTATGCTTATTATAGCAACGCACTTTGTTTCTCATTATAGCAACGAACTTTTATTACTGAAAACTTATATACTTGTTTTGGCAATGAAATTGTTTGCACCTTATAACAACGAATATTATTTCGATTCTTGAAAACTCATTTTAGCAATATACTTTTATTTATGAAACTTTTATCAAAACTTTTATTTCGATTCTTGAAACCAATATTATTTTTAATCTGTGAGCACTCACAAACTATTTTTATAGTTGACGCTCGTTTTACATGCTTTTTCATGAATCATCGAGTACGTGGCACTTAGGGACACATCACTTTTAGGAGCATTCGCATGTGTTGTATTTCAATTTCAATTTTCATTGTAATTTCTTTTAAAAGTTGTTCAAACCCATTGTAAATTTGTAATGATTTTTAATACTATGGTTGGTGTTGTCTTTTAACTTTTGCTGTGAAACCCTTTATACTGCCATGCCTCATATTTTAGCATTAGTGGGGTGTGACAGAAATGGTATCAGAGCTGAAGGTTATAGAGAATACCAGTTTTCATTTGGAGAACTACAACTATAGCAAAAAAAGTCAAAATGTTTTTGAAATACTGAAGATACTACCGGTATAACTAATTTGAGTATGCATTATTGGACATTAATTAAGTATAGCATGGCCAACGATGCTTAATTAAAGAAAATTAATGTGAGGATGGAAACGGTTATAGTAGAATTATGTTCAAAACAATTTTCAACTTAAACATTTGAAAAACTAAATTTTTCAGTGTGCGTACGGGCATTGCATATTATAGGCATTCATCTAGATACACTTAGAAACTAAGTGCACTTTTATAACAATGCCTTTATTTAGAAATATTCTTATCCCTAATAAAGTGCTAGGTTAACCACTTAGGTTATATCACTAGCCACTCTAGGAGAAAAGCACATAGTACTAAGAATGGGTATTCCTCAGTAGCTATTGACTTTAGATGTAAGGTTAGTAGCTAGATATTCACTAGTAATAATTTTCAGTTGAAACCTATACCAATTATTCCTCAATACCTCTTCATCGTCTTTGTACTAGAGTTACAACTAGGAAAAAAAGCGTTCCGATACCGACATGGATGAGAATTGGAGAATTGTGTAAAGAGGTAGATGAGTCACCACTAGTAATCACTTGGATACCATTGGCGAGCATTCCTGATTCGACTCACGAGGAGACATGAAGGTTTAACCCATATGTGAAACCTTATTTCTACGCTACAAGTTAGCTCTAGGTTGTTTCCACCTTGAGCTTAAAGCTTAACATAGGAAGTCCCATTGACCTCTATAAATGGTCGTAAATTGCATTGACACCATAAAATGTTTTTTTTTCAAACAATTTTTCTTGTCCTTTATCATGGGGAAAAAGACATCGGTACTCGCCTTATACTCGACTTGTACTCGCCTTAGTATTTAGGTACGATCATCTACATTAACATACTAATTCCTTACTTCTTAATCTTCCATCGAAAAGTTATTTCGCTTTGTTGGTTTTACTTATCATTGATAAAATATTTTATAACCACTTCATACAACTTATTAGATCTTTCCTAACAATGTAAGTCATATTCTCGCTAAAAATGTTTTGACAACTTGCTTTAACTTAACACTTTTCTTCAAAACTCAATTTACCCAATATTTGTTTTAACCTTGCTATTTTAATTTCATTTCAAATCCATTTCAATGGATAGATGTGATTTTAAGCGCATATAAACCATTTTAATCCTTGCTTACCATTTTGACACGTTTTCGAAAAACTTAGAAATATTTTCTTTTATAAAAGTGTTTAAACTCTATATACTATAAAGATTAACATATGACATTGAAGTTCATATTATGTGTGAAAGCTTCATCAGATCTTTCAAACCACTTTTGTTTTGTCTCTTTTGACCACTTTCTCATTTATGCATTGTACTTTGCTTAAATGTGTTTTCTTTTAACCTAACATGATATTTATGAAAATTTCTACTTCAAACATGTTTACAAGACATCACTGATGCCTACATTTCAAAACACACCTCAATTGTTTATTTTAATTTCAAAGTAGTTTTATAACCTATAAAGTTTCTAAAATTTATAGTATTGCAAAACTTAGTGTTCACTATTAAACTTCCAGTGACGCACTTTCGACAATACACAATTATTCATCTAAATATATTGAGTCTTTATCTTATCCAATTTACCCATTGTTGGACTTCAATCTAAAAAGTCAAAATTGTCAGATTTTCAATTACCATTTATAGTGATTCTTCTTTTTCACAAATGGAGTTTAACTTAATAAGATAACTCATGATTTTCAGCAAATACTTTAAAACTTCCACATGTCAATTTAATCATCAACATATATCAAGGATTGAAGTTTAAATTACATCTCATCCTAGTTTTAAATCTACATATAATAATTGATCTTAAATATTTAATAGGGGGATGCCTGAATACCGCCATCCCTCGTGTTTCAGCTTTAGCGGGGTGTGATGGAAATGGTATCAGAGCCGAAGGTTATAGAGAATATTGGTTTTCCTTTGGAGAACCACAACTATAGCAAAAAAAATTTCAAAACATTTTTAAAATACTGAACATACTACTGGTATAACTAATTCGAGTATGCATTATTGGACTTTAATTAAGTATAGCATGGCCAACTATGCTTAATTAAGGAAAATTAATGTGAGCCTGGAAACGGTTATAGTAGAATTATGTTCAAAACAATTTTCAACTTAAACTTTTGAAAAATAAAATTTTTCAGTGTGCGTACGGTCATTGCATATTATAGGCATTCATCTAGATACACTTAGAAACTAAGTGCACTTTTATAGCAATGCCTTTATTTAGAAAATTATTATCCCTTATAAAATGCTAGGTTAACCACTTAGGTTATATCACTAGCCACTCTAGGAGCATTGCACTTAGTATCAATAATGGGTATTCCTCGGTAGCTATTGACTTTAGATGTAAGGTTAGTAGCTAGATATACACTAGTAATAATCTTAAGTCGAAACCTATACCAATTATTCCTCAATATCTCTTCATCGTCTTTGTACTAAAGTTACAACTAGGAAAAAAAAACATTCCGATACCGACATGGATGAGAATTGGAGCATTTTGTAAGGATGTAGATGAGTCGCCACTAGTAATCACTTGGATACCATTGACGAGCATTCCTGATTCGACTCACGAGGAGACACAAAGGTTTAACCCATATGTGAGACCTTATTTCTACGCTACGATTTAGCTCTAGGTTGTTTCCACCTTGAGCTTAAAAGTTAACATAGGATGTCCCTTTGACCTCTATAAATGGTTGTAAATTGCACTGACACCATAAAATGTTTTTTTTCAAACAATTTTCTTGTCCTGTATCTTGGGGAAAAAGACATCGGTACTCGCCTTATACTAGACTTTGACTTGCCTTAGTATTTAGGTACGATCATCTACACTAACATACTAATTCCATACATCTTAATCTTCCATCGAAAAGTTATTTCGCTTCGTCAGTTTTACTTATCATCGATAAAATATTTTATAACCACTTTATATAACTTATTAGATCTTTCATAACAATGTAAGCCATATTCTCCCTAAAAATCTTTTGACAACGTGCTTTAACTTAAAACTTTTCTTCAAAACTCAATTTACCCAATATTTGTTTTAACCTTGCTATTTTAATTTCATTTCAAATCCATTTCAATGGATAGATATGTTGGGCATATAAACCATTTTAATCCTTGCTTACCATTTCGACACATTTTCGAAAAACTTAGAAACATTTTCTTTTATAAAAGTGTTTAAACTCTATACCAAAAACTTAAACATATGAAACTGAAGTTCATATTATGTGTAAAAGCGTCATTAGATCTTTCAAACCACTTTTGTTTGGACTCTTTTGACCACTTTCTCATTTAGGCATTGTACTTTGCTTAAATGTTGTTTTCTTGTAACCTAACATGATATTTATGCAAATTTCTACTTCAAACACGTTTACAAGACATCATTGATGCCTACGTTTCAAAACACGCCTCATTTGTTTATTTTAATTTCAAAGTAGTTTTATAACCTATAAAGTTTATAAAATGTACAGTATTGCTAAACTTAGTGTTCACTTTTAAACTTCCAGTGATGCACTTTCGACAATGCACAGTTATTCATCTAAATATATTGATTCTTTATCTTATACACTTTACCCATTACAGGACTTCAGTCTAAAAAGTCAAAATTCTAAGATTTTTAATTACCATTTGTAGTGCTTCATCTTTTTTACAAATGGAGTTTAACTTAATAAGATAACTCATAATTTTCGGCAAACACTTTAAAACTTCGACATGTCTATTTAATCATCAACATATATCAAGGATTGAAGTTCAAATTACATCTCATCCTAGTTTTAAATCTACATATAGTAATTGATCTTAAAAATTTAACAATAGCAAATATTGCTGCCACCTTCATTTTTTCTTTCCCCCGCACTTGATTTCTTGCTCTCCTTTTGATTTTAGATCTCGAACACCCATAATAATAACATAATACAATGTCTAACTTTGTTTCTGTCTATTTTCCTTCTGATTTCAGACATAATTTGATTTAGTCAACTTTGATATATTCAATTACGCCTTTTACCACATACATTTTATTTTTATTATGAAATCTACAGTAAGTAAGTAATTTGTATTTACATTTGCTATTTCGTTCTAAATTCGGAAACTTGATATAAAATGCAACTTTCATAGTATTTTTCCTTATAATTAATACACAAGATAAATACCCTTATGCTTATCATATTTTTCTAAAACCGGAAAGTATATGTGAAGGATAAATTTTCTTATGTTTCTTCTCCTTAAAAAAATAAATATATTTTTTAAAATATTATGATTATCTATCGTTCAAATGATTGTTTTTTTTGGAACAATCATTGAATTGAGAATGCACTATTTTCGATGGTCAATATTCTTACTCACTTCTTAAAATAACATTCTACTTTTCAATTTCCAGTGAGTTCCTAAACTCTCAAACATGTTTTCATAAATACTCTTACTCCTCATAAACTTGTATTTGTCTTGACTTATACAATTAGTCAATTTTTCAAATAACCTAATATCAATATTTCAATAAAAAAAATTCCCTTAACGATGACATAAAACTTCAACTTTAATTTATCTTTTTATTGTTTTACTACTTCGTTTGATCGTCACTCATGTATCTTCATCATCTTGGAATTATTAAACATTTTGATAATAGTGAGATTACTTATCGTTTCTAATCACTCAAATTGCTATCTAGACAAAGTGATTTAATTTATGATAAACTTGCATCGCCTACATTTGTGACAATGACTTTCTAAATATATATATTCTTCAAATATTTTTTATTATAGTAAGAGTAACCCTGGTAGTAAATATTGCTTCGAAAATCCTCGATCTTTTCGTAACTTATTTTATAGACGACACTTAAATAGTCTTTACATTCGAGATGTACCAAAACTTTGTTGTCTACCCTTAATAAGCATCATTTGGAACTTACCGTCGATTGCTTCTCTTTCATTCGTGCTACCCCTTCTTATTTCAGAATATATCTTTTTCCAGATTTAGTAGCCAACCCGGAATGGAACAAATTGTTCCTAGTATCTTCTTTATTAGGCAGCAAATTTACACTTAGTGTTGATTTAAAACACGACTTAAAGTTCAATGCGGACTTAACACTTAATGCAGTTGGTGCTTCAGCAAAACTTATAGCACTCTTTTAAGTTAAATAATATCAAATAAAATAATCTTTTCATCAAGGTCGCCATGGTTGGATCATGATTTCCATGATCCTAATTTCTCGCAATCTAGACTGTAGAACTCGAATTAGGGAAACATTAATTTGATTATATCTAAAGAGTTGGGCTCTTCCATTAAGGCATCAACCCAAAATAATCAAAGAGCTCTTCGAGTTACCACCTCTCCAACTAAACAATTGTATTCGACTGAGTTCTAATAGAATATGTCACGAATTGAATTTTGGGACAAAATTCTTTCAACCGGGGGAGACTGTGACAACCATCAAAATTCGAGTTGGTTATAGAGTTAAATAAACTTATTTGCACATATAAGAACGACACATACTAGACTTTGTAACTAGATGACAAGCTATAACCTACTAGAAACTTGGAAACAATTAGAATCAATGGATAGTATACTTAGATTTCACATTGATATGTGAATTCTACAACTACTTAATTGTAGCGAATATCCATATTCGAGTCGCCCTTTGAATCGAACACCTTTTCATGTATCATATACACACATCATGCACTTGACCTAGTGGTATAAATTAGGTCCGAGTCTTGTAGGAACTTAAGTCAAAGTTGAAAACTAGGACTAGTATACTTGATTCCTCAATTTCGTTTGAATCTCGGAATCACTACATAGAATGCTAATAAACCGATAAAATAAGTTACAAACATTATTTATAACTCTAAGAGAGTTATAGTACCATAAAATAAATTGAAGTCTCAAAGATTCTATTGATTTTGATATCCAAAGATTTATTAAATTTCAAAACCTTAAAAGCCCTAAAACTTAAATTTTATAAAATTTAACATCAAGAATCTATAAAAAATAGTTATGAAACTTATAATATTATCTTAAAATAATTAAATTTAGTTAAATATAATCAAGGAAAATAAAAATTTAAGTCATTAACATTCACCCTTAATTTATAAGTCAAAAATCAAGGTTTCATGAATAAAAAGTAGGTTAGGGTGTATATTTTATAAAAAATTGAATACTTTTATAAAAGATTTGAAATCTTTATAAAAGTAAAAGAGAAAGAGGGTATTATACCTCAAAAATTCGGATCCCTCTCTCCCCATATCTCTCTCTCACACTCAAAAGGCACGCACTACTCATTTTCACTCACTCTTCACTCCACCTCTTTACATCCTTCAAGAACAAGTTTTTCTCTTATCCTCTCTCTTCCTCTCTCTATACCCATAAAATTTTACATAAAATGGCCCCAAGAACACACCTTAAACTCTAAATATTCATCATTTGAAGTAATCTTGAAGGTAATTCCGAATTTTCTTTCATTCACTTCACTTTTCCTTCAAGTTTTACTATTTCTTCTTCTCCATAAACACTTTTCTTTGAGTTTATTCACATGCATGTTCATTACCATGATTTTTCTGATTATGGTGATATTATTTCACCCAAAAACCAACATGCATGTGATGATCTTCAAGCTTAGAGGCTTGATCGTCAAAGTTTGTTGTTAAAAAGCATTCAAATAGGTTCATAAAGGATTTAGTCCCAAGTAAATATCTAAAACTCATTTTCTGATCAAATCTGATTTCTCCTAGAATTCCATCAACAAAATGAGACGTTCTACAAATTTCAGAAAGTAATTCATTTTTCTCGAATTATTATAATTATTGCAAGAAAATAGGGAAATAATTCATATAAAATAGTTTCTAAGGTCTATAAATCCTAGGTAAATTCTTGGATGACCCCTAAAGTGAATGATGACATCTCAGTGAGTTTCATCGATATTTGTTAATGTTTGCTATGGTTTTGAATTTTCTTTTTGTTTAATTCAAATAAATCGTAAACCACTTTAAGGAATGTGAAAAGGCTATATATACGATTTTTCACAGATCGTACCTAACGTGGAGTACTCATCATATTATTTTCAGAATTTTCATAATGTGTTCCTATTTTTCCCTGATTTTTGTATTTATAATGGACTAATAGTGGGAAAAATATTTGTACTTATCTAAAATTCATGAAAATTTACCAGAAGACCTTAAAATATATTAGAACTCCAAATAAAATTTTGATGAGTTTTCTATTCAGTATACTATTTTTCTCCTATTTTCTAAGATTAAATACACTTAAATCCACAAAATCGGATTTCAATATATATATAAATCACTATTTGGTAATTATTCACCATTTAATGATTATTCAAGAGCATAAAACAAAGAAAAATAGCAACACTAATTGAAAAATATGTTTTATATTTATCAAAGCTTCTATATGTATTATAACAGTGTTAAACAAAGTTTGGGCAATTTTGGAAACTGTCTTCTATTTATTTCCATTTTTGTTAGAATAAATACATAAAAATCATAAAATCGGGATAACCTGTTTAGAAACCAATTTTTATATTTTTCCCAACTTAGGTATGTTTAGTGGCAGTAATATCAAAAGTTTTAGAATTTTTATTATCTGGATACTATTTTTTACGAATTTATATTGATATGAAGGCTTAAAATTTTGGAAAAATAGTTAATCACATCAAAACTTCAAGAGAAAATTTCTAGAAGACACCTACTATATTTTGAACAATAATGTAAAATTTGATGAATTTTGGAAACTTTTTGATAATATTTTTGGATTTTTAAGAGTTTAAAACATCTTTAAATGTATTGAAATGCCCTCAATTAATATTATAAAAATATGGAAAATAATACCCAAAATTATCTTAATCACATGAGTTATAAAATTTCACCATTTCAGAAAAATGTTTGAAACTTATCAATATTAAATTTTGACACAATATTGGCATAATTCTATTGTAGTAATAAGTATATTTGCATTAGATTTTGACTAGAGACTCACTAGCATATACCATTATTGTAGGATTCGGTAGTGGTACAAGGGGAACTTAGATCAAGGCATCATTTGCATCATCTCAATGCATGGTGAGTATTCACCACTCCCTTATTTTCGGTTTTTAAATGTTTTTGGGTGGAAAAGCATGTCCTAAACTATTTATGTTCGTTGTATTTAATTGACTCGTATAAACTTGATTACTATATTTTGCATATTGTGAGTATTCAGGCATCCCCCTATTTTCGGTTTTTAAATGTTTTGGGGTGGAAAAGCGTTTCCTAAAGTATTTATGTTTGTTGTATTTATTTTGACACGTATCAAACTTAGTTTCTATATTTTGCATGTATCTCTATGTTACTTTAATTCATGAGGCATGTATCGCGGTTAAGTCCCTGGAAACATTTGACACAACTCATTAACTATTTTTGAGCCCATGGTTCTTATGGATAGCGCTATCAGGAGGTAGACATATCCTCACTCGCATGATTCGCTTGAGTGCATTTTACCATTTTATTCTCTATGTTTGCGATACACATAGTAGTCAACAGGGCACGAGTCAGTCATTAGGCTTGAGTTGTGAACTCATGAACGGAAACTTGATGCACATACGAATCTTTATGCACATACGAAACTTGTATTATCATGTTTGCAACGACAATTGTATACTTATTTTAGCAATGCAACTTGTATACTTATTTTAGCAACAAAACTTTTATGCTTATTATAGCAACGAACTTTGTTTCTCATTATAGCAACAAACTTTTATTACTGAAAACTTATATACTTGTTTTAGCAATGAAATTGTTTGCTCCTTGTAACAACGAATATTATTTTGATTCTTGAAAACTCATTTTAGCAATATACTTTTATTTGTGGAAACTTTTATCAAAACTTTTATTTTGATTCTTGAAACCAATATTATTTTTAATCTGTGAATACTCACCAACTATTTTTATAGTTGACGCTCGTTTTGCATGCTTTTTCAGGAATCATCGAGTAAATGGCAGTTAGGGACACATCGCTTTTAGGAGCATTCGCATGTGTTGTATTTCAATTTTCATTGTAATTTCTTTTAAAAGTTGTTCTAACCCATTGTAAATTCATAATGATTTTTAATACTATGGTTGGTGTTGTCTTTTAACTTTTGCTATGAAACCCTTTATACTACCACGCCTCGTGTTTCCGGCTTTAGCGGGGTGTTACAAGAACCCTATAAGCTTTTGGTTTTGTATAGTATCCCAAAAAGATAACTTCATCAGATTCCATTTGTAACTTGGTGAGTTGATCATGATTGTTCTACATGAAACATCTGCATCCGAAGATGTTTAGGAATGAGATACTAGGCTTCCGAACATTCATGACTTCATAAGGAGTCATGCTGAGTTGTCAATCGATGATGCTTCAGTTTTGAGTGAAACAAGTTGTGGAGATTGCTTCAACCCAAAGATAAAGAGGTAGATTTGCAAAGTTCAACATCGATCGACCAACTACAATAAAATTTTGGTTTCTTCATTTGATGACACCATTTTGTTGTGGAGTGTAGGAGAAAAAGAGTTATGTTCAATGACTTTTTCAACCAGGATCTTTTTGAGTGTGGCATTAGTGAACTCGGTTCCATTATCAATGCGAACTCTTTGGACTTGTATCTTTTTTAGAACTCCAATTCCTTTGATAATATTGATAAGCTCAGATGTTGTTTTCGACTTCGATCTCAAGAAGGAAACCCAAGTAAATCTAGTGTAGTCATCGAAAATCACAAGGATGTATTTCTTGTGATGCAACATTTCAACCGCAGAGGGACCGCATAGATCAATATGAAGAAGTTCTAGTGGTTCAAATATATACTTTTCGATTAGAACTGGATGACCTTTTTTTGATTGCTTCCTATATTTACATGCATGACAAAGATGATCATTGTCAAACTTTAGGAGTGGTAAAACTCGGACCATTTCTCCAAAAACTAGACCATTCATGTATCCAAAATTCAAATGAGCGAGTCTTCGATGCCATAGCTAGCTGACATTAGGAACGGTCTTTATAAGAAAACACATTTGAGAATTTCCGAAAATCATATTAATATCTAAGGGATACATATTTTGGATATGATCTGATTTGATTGTAACACCCTGATCCTGAGATACATTATGTTTTCATTTTTGGCATTTTATAGTTTGTCATGACGTAGTGGAGGCACCACCATGACGTTGGCAAGTCGAGATACATCATGTACTACATTTAAGTTGTCATGACATAACAGTATATATGGCCACGACATGGTAGCTGGCAGATAGCAAACCTTATTTTCTGGGTTTGCTCCCTATTTAAAGGAATGAGGAGGGTATGGTTTTCTCACCCTCAACCTCCTTTAGACTCCTTAAGATCTGAGAAACCCTAATTTCCTTCATCCTTTATTTAATCCCTTTTTGGTGTTCTTTGAAGTCCTTAAAGGAACAAAGAAGAAGTGAGCTAAGATTTAGCAAGCAAACCCCCATCCTTCGTTCTAGCATTATTATGGATCGTTGCAAGATCATGAGTTTTGTCCCTTAATCTTCATTTTCTATTTAGGTGGGGTGGTGAGATCTCAGAAAGTTTGCAACTTTATGAATCTATGAATCATTTGGTATGATTGTGGGTTTGGATATGAAGTATGGGTGAGTTTTTGAACCATGAATGTGATTTTTATAAAAGACCACTTATTTTGACTCTTTATGGTTTCAAGACATGCATTGGACATGCATGTGCATAAAGAAAGACTTTAATGATGATTTTGATATTAGAAACCTTTCTTGAGTAAATGAGCTAAAGGATTTTTAGAATAAGCGTTTAATGGATGAAGTCATGTCTTATTTAGCCTTTTTGGAACCTAGGGTTTGAGATTTTGACCTTTTGGGTGCTCTTGATGGGTAATCTTGGAAACTTTATCCATCTAGACCATGTTTCAGACCAGATCTGAGCTTTGGAGCTCTTGCGATCGAATAAAATAGCTTAACCTATTAAGTTGTTGGAAACCCAGTACCTACAACATGGAAAATGAAAAAACTCATTTTTCTGGATAACTGACTGCCATGGCGTAACCAAGGATGGCCACGACATGGCGGTTGACTAAAGTCAACATTAACAGTTGACTTTTTCCTTGAGTTGATTTTTGGTCAAACATCAAATTTTGGAAGAAGAGCTAAGGGTTTATCTTGTAAGGCTGCATAGGTGGAGCGTAGCCTTGGTATTCTGGCAGTGAGAGCAGTACCAGTTGAGCATTAACCAAAACGTGCGTCTTCTTACTGTACTTATGAGTTGAAGGCATCAATACCAGCCCATTAGGTTGTGTTATGTAGGAGTTTAGCTGTCTTTATAACTCTTGCCTATTTGTAGGATTGGGTTGAAATAAACCCTAGGTTTGGGCCTATAATTGTATGCTAGGCCCCAGGACTAGGCCCATGATTATATGTTTGGGTTAAAAGAAACTCCAGGGCTAGGCCCATTATTATATGTTAGGTTGGAATATACCCCAAGGTTGGGCCCACTGACTTGTATAGTATGTGATACTTTGGGGAAACTCACAAAGCTTTGGGTGTATAGTTGATGTTTATGGTTTCAGGTACTTCCAGTACAAAAAGCAACGGCCCGACATGATGGCACAACATCGCCCTCATGTTTCTGCACTTGTGATTACTTTTTGTAACAACCTAATTTTTCAAAAGAAAAATTTTCATTTTTAAATAATCAAAACATTTCTAATAAACCACAAAATCTCAAGAACAAATTTTTTCAAATTCATAACATCAACAATTTTATTTCAAGTATCAGAGTGTCCCATAAAAACACCTGGGAGAGTGCATGCCGCGCCATACGGCCTTGCCCTTGCCCTTAGGCTTAGAAGAACCTGAAACAAACCAACAAACTATAAGCTAATGCTTAGTGAGTTCCTCAGAGCATACCCCACACAATCCACATAATCATATAATCCATATTAGCTATAAAAGCTACATAAACCATATAAGTCATGCATACATCATACAAGGATGCCATGGAAACCCTCCAAGGTCTTACACGTAGTGCCACTGGAACCCACATGTTGTCTTAACTACCTGCCATGGGAACCCCTACATGGTCTTCCTGCCAAGAAAATATCATACAAGCTAAACATGAAAATATACTAGGATTCAATGGAAACCCTCCAAGGTCTTACACCAATGCCATGGGAACCCCCACATGGTCTCCAACTGCTACCACGGGAACCCCCTGGGGTCTTCCATGCAAGTGTCATACCCACATAATGCATAATCTATCAACAATCCATGTATCATAAAATAGGTCGTACTTGGTGCCTTAGAACCATTTGTATGGTGAGAAGACTCACCTCTCAAAAATGTTGAACTGATAAGATAAGGCCAGATAAGTCCAAACATGTAGCTCCAACTCAACTGCCTACAATCATCAAGTGACTAGCATGTAAAAATTCCGGAATACCAAAAATACCCTCAAGGTCAAACTTGGTCAACCCTTGTAAAAGTCCAAGTCAACATTCAAGGTCAACAGTCCATGTTGACCCCAACTCGTCGAGTACATCTAGCAACTCGTCGACTTCCTTCAGAGTCCCGAAAATCGAGACAAACCCTAGCCAGCTCGTCGAGTTGTCTCCTCAACTCAGCGACTTCACTGAATATCTAGTAGAAAGGTTGATAGTAGGGAATCTAGAACCACTCTGAATGCTCTTAATGCCCTTCACAAAGGTTGGAAATCTCAAAAGCTTAACCCTGTGGTTCAAGACTCTAGAGATCTGGAATCCTTCCTTTCTAGAAGAGGTTCTAATCCTCCAAATGTTCCAAATATGGACACTTTATTGACATGCATGTCTTGAAGTCAAAATGGCCAAAGAGTGAAAATATACCCTAAAATCCATGCATGTCATCCATGCTTGACCAAAAGCTAGATCTAGCCCACCATGGGACCATTTTGCCCTGGAGATTCATAAAGTTGCAAACTTTATGAACCCCATACATGCAATCTAGACTATTGATAGGAAAGGAAGGGTAAACTCAAGATCTAGTCATACTCTAAGATAAAAATCGAATGTTGAGTGCTTGGAATAGTCCACAAGATCGTCAAGCTCAAGAGTGAGGGCTTTGTTTGCTGGATCTTCTTCTTCTTCTCACTATCTTCTTCTTCTTAAGCTCCAAAAGTCACTCTAGCTCACAATAATAGAGAAAATGGAGATTAGGGTTTAGAACTGACGTTCTTAGGGTTTGGAGGCTGATGGAAGGTCAGCCTCAAGGTTTTAAGGAGATTATATAGGGTGCAAACCCTAAAATTTAGGGTTTTCCTTTATAGTGCCTACTCATCGAGTTGGTCCTGCCAACTCGTCGAGTAGGTCCTAAATCCCGCATCAAAAATCGATCTCTACTCTTCAATTTGGACTCCCTAACTCGTCGAGTCCCAGTAAAAAACCCTAAAAACTTAGAAAATCAAATGATACCTAGAACAGGATTTACGAATCTCCCCACTTGAACTACACTTCATCCTCGAAGTTTGCTGACGCAAACAAATCTGGTTAGTGATATCGCATCTCCTTTTCCGGCTCCCATTTCCATTCAGAGCCTCTTCGATGCTACCATTGCACCTTCACCAACTTCACCTCAATGTTCCGAAGGACCTTCATCTTCCTATCCAAAATCACAGCGGGCCTCTCAATGTAGTTCATGCACTTATCCACCAGAATGTCATCCAAGGAAATAACCGCGGCCTTGTCCGTGACACACTTCCGAAGTTGAGACACATGGAAGGTGTTGTTTATTTGGCTGAGCTCGTCTGATATATCCAAACGATAAGTCACCTCGCCCACCCGGGCTGAAATCCTAGACAAGCCAATATATCGGGGGACCTAACTTGCCCCTATTCTGGAACCTAATGACCGCCTTCCATGGCGACACTTTTAGTAAAACTAAGTCCCCCATCTAGAACTCGAGGTCTGATCGATGCTGGTCAACATAGGTTTTCCGATGGCTATGTGCGACTCGTAGTCGGTCGCGCACTTGCTGAATCAGCTCGGTAGTCTTGAGCACTACCTCACAGCTCCCCATGGCTCGGTGTCCAACCTTACCCTAACAAACAGGGGTCCTACACCCCCGACCGTATAACATCTCAAACGAAGGTCGGTCGATACTAGCATTATAACTATTGTTATATGAAAACTTTGCTAGTGGAAGGTATGTATGCCAACTCCCTCCAAAATCCAACACGCATGCCTGAAGCATGTTCTCGAGTGTCTGGATCGTCCTCTCACTCTGGCCATCTGTCTGGGGGTGGTACACCGTGCAAAAATGTAACTGAGTGCCCAATTCCTTGTGGAACTTCTTCTAGAAACTAGATGTAAATCGAACATCCCTGTCAGAGACTACTGACACTGGCACCCTGTGCCTAACCACCATCTCTTGCACATAAATATCCACTAATTTCTCAGCGGAGATGCTCTTTGAAATCGGAATAAAGTGGTCACTCTTCGTCAATCTATCCACAATCACCAATATGGTATCCATACCCCTTGCTATCCTCGATAACTTCATGATGAAGTCCATGGAAATATCTTCCCACTTCCACATAGGAATGGGTAGCAGATGAACCTTGTCATGTGGCCGCTGATGTTCGGCCTTGACCTTCCTACAGGTCAAGCACCGCTCCACAAACCAAGCGATCTCCCGCTTCATGCAGGGCCACCAGTAACTCAGCCTCAGATCTTTATACATTTTTGTAGCTCCTAGATGTATAAAGAACTTGAACTTATGTGCCTCCTCCAATATCTTTTGTCTCACTCTCCCAGTCATCTGTACCCAAACCTGGCCACATTGTGTCAAAAGTCCCTGACCATCCCACACAAATAAGGGAAACTGCCCCAAAATCCGCTCTATCTTCTAGTTTTCATTCTTCAAACCTTCCACTTGAGGCTTTTTGATCATATCTAGCAGTTGAGAGACCATCATCATCCTTAGAAAAACGTTCCCAATTAGAGGATCTGTCGTCTTGCGGTTCAAAGCATCAGCCACTACATTGGCCTTCCCTTTATGGTACAAGATCTCGCAATCATAATCTTTCAGTACATCCAACCACTTCCTTTGTCGCATGTTTAGGTTCTGTTGATCCATCAAATACTTCAAAATTTTGTGATTAGTGAAGATGGTGTACCGAACTCCATATAAATAGTGCCTCCAAATCTTAAGGGCAAACACCAATGCCCCAAATTCCAGATTGTAAGTGGGGTAGTTCGCCTCGTGAGGCTTCAATTGCCTCGAGGCGTATGCGATCACATGCCCTCTCTACATAAATATAATGCCTAACCCCGAGATAGATGCATCATAGTACACTACCAAATCATGCAGTGTAGAGTCCCAAATCCAGGAACCAAACCAATGATCAAACAATTGAACAATCAATCATAAGAACAAGAAGAAGAAAGAATTGATCAAGGAATGCACACATGTTATAGCTGGGCTGTAAACACGTCAGGTACACGTTTATAATACACACACATACCACAAGCAACAGAACCAAACCCTACCAAGACTTATACATAAAGAACCTAGCCCAAACCACATAAATATGATCTATCAATCTCCCCCTTGGTTTGGGGCTAGCATTGATTCAGTCTTTGTCGACTTTGAGCACATAAGACCTCCCTATTGACCCAAGTGACATCTGCTTCTCTATAATCTCAGCAATCACCGTAGTATAATCCTTAGCAGCAACTTCAAAAATATGTTTAGCAACCTGGATTTGATGTTGAGCCAGATAGTGTATATCCCACTTTCCAAACTGAAGCAGATCCTTCTTATCATATAACTGAAATACACCTTTAGGGAATCTGATGACAACAGAAGCTGTGGTTTCATCATAAACCCAGTAAAGCATACTTCTCAGTGAACCATCATGGAAGTTCTGCACAATAGGGATCTGTCTCACTTGGTTAGTAGGAGGCCACATCACCGTCTTGAAAGGCTCGTTGGTCTTTGGATCCAGTATATCTGGGAAGCTCTTGATGAAGGATTCAACAGTCTTCATATCAGTAAAGCCCCTTTTCAGTTGATTCTCCAGAAAAAGCTTGAACTCTTTTGCCTTTGGATCGTTGGATGGATTAACAAAGGGAGCATTAGCAAGCTCAGACAAATCAACTCTCGTCCAAGAACAAAAGTCATGTGTGTCCTTGTAATACTCCACATTTGAAATTTTTTGCGCTTCACAAGCCACATATTCAACTTGTCTTGAAAACCCCACGATATAATTCCTACTTGCTTTTGGTCCTTCCACTTCATTTGTTTTTAAATTATTGTTTCCACTTTCTCACTTGATACATCAAATTTTTTAAAGTTAAAATCATCATTTTCAAAACATATCTTCAATGTGTTAAGTTCTTCAGTGATAGCAGCAAGTTCTTTCTCAAGGTATTTATAGTTGAAACACTTATTGCTGTAATCCTCTTCCAATTTTCTAAAGTCCTTATTCTTGGCCTCTAACTGTTCTTTCAATGGTTTTTGGCCTTTCCTAAGGGTGTATCGCTCATACTTAAGTTCCTTGTTCTCCCTCTTTTTTAATTCAAATTGCTCATATAATAATTTGACAATGTTAATACAAGTTTGAGAACAAGAAATTTCACTGACCTCTGGCTTTGCAAGCTCAGGGGTGGTCTGCACCATAAATGTGAATTGCAGTTCCATCATCTCCGCCTCTGGGTCCACTTCAGCTTCTCCTTCTGGGATGTCATTGATCTGGGCAAGATGCGCATTTTCAGGTCCTGAAATGTTCAGGGCCTGTATTTGTTCTTCCCAGTCAAACGACTGAGACACCATAACAAAATTAGTGGTTTAGTTGTTGATGGTAGCTCCCCTGCTGCTTCCCACGAGCATCATTGTTCTTTCGCTATTTTTCCTCTTGTCTGGCTTCGGGCAATCTCTGAGAAAATGACCAGGATCATGGCAGTTGAAGCATCTAAGTTTGCCCTTATTGAAGCGCACTTTCTTTTCAGCATTCATTCCCCAATTGTTTTTTCTAGTCTTTTTAGAGAACTACTTTGCTCTAAACAAGACCATAACGATTTGCCATGTAATATCCATCTCTTCAACATCCTCTGGATGTATTTGATCCAAGTCAACAAAGGATGGTTGAGGAGGTATCTCATCAGCCACGAAAGCATTGTAGCAATTGACAAGGCCAGTAGCTAAATCCATGTTTTCATCGCTTTCTTTGGGAGCAGGAGTTGTAGCAAATGATTTCGAAGAAGATGCAGCCTGTGGATAGGACATTGACGATTGGACATTTTGCATGGGTTGAGTGACATAAGATGGCGGTTTAGAAGCACCAAATGGTTGAACTTGTGGGGTAGTGAAAGATGAAAATGCATCGTTGGATTGAATCCCGAGGTTGGCAGTTGAGTATGAATTCACGTGATTAATCTCCCTTTGCTTGTCGTCAAGATCACATGCTTTGATAATGACCATTGTTTCAGCGAAACTGAGTCGGTTAAGATCTTTTGTTTTCTTGATGACAGCAACATTCATATCCCATTACTTTGGAAGAGAATTCAACTGTTTCTTGTTGATTTCAGATCTTCGCAATGAAATCCCAATCGAACTCATTTCAGTGGTCAATGTGATGAATCATTGAAGTTGAGCTTCCAGGGTTTCTCCAAGAATGTAGTTGAACATATTGAATTTTTTCCTGAGCATATCCTGGCGACTTTGTTTCATGTCCCCATTGCCTTCATAAACCTCGATCAGTGCCTCCCATAGAGCTTTTGCAGAAGTATACTCTTGGAAACCGTGAGCAATCTCTGGTGATAGGGCCATAGTGAGTGTGGCAAGTGCTTTCTCTTGCTGTTCAGCTCTATCAAAATCTTCTTCAGTATAGTCTTCAACATCCTTATCAATAATTGTTTCATTCAGTAAAGTTTTGGTGATTCGAACGGGTCCT
This sequence comes from Lactuca sativa, assembly GCF_002870075.4. NCBI lineage: Eukaryota > Viridiplantae > Streptophyta > Magnoliopsida > Asterales > Asteraceae > Lactuca > Lactuca sativa. The sequence goes on along the minus strand of NC_056627.2, from coordinate 61,514,776 downwards.
TTTAAGATACTTCTCTAGATTTTGAAGTCTTTCATTTTTATGTATTTCTCCATTTGGTATTTCCATTATGGGAAACCCTCAGCAGATAACAGTCTTGGAATGTGTGTAGTTGTTCCCATAATGGAGTCAAGTTCTTTATGAATGGTGTTTTGAGATTCCATTGTTTTTGTTTTTCTTGTTTTTTTTTTAATTTTTTAAGTTTCTAAACAACGAAACAAACAAAGAAAATACAATTGAAGTTGTTCAATGACCAAAGGGGGTTTATGGCCAAATATGGATCACGACGGTACACTCTTCACGGCCGTATACATCAGTTCACGGCCATACACGGTAAAGAAAATAAAGTTTCACGGTCAAGGATGGATCACAGTTAAAACTCAGTTCATGGTCAAATAACTTTGAATGGTTCATGGTCGTATATTAGATCACAACCATAATCACTTCAACTGCTACAACCGTAAACACTTAGATTTCGATGAAAACAACATATTTGATCATGATAGCCTTGCATACTCGAACAAATGTAGAAATCCAACAATCAAACTTGAATCACACTCGAAAATCATGAGAACCTTGAGACGTAAACACCAAAACGAGTTTGACACCAGATTAGATCTGATACCAATTGTAGAGTCCCAAATCTAGGAACCAAACCAGTGATCAAACAATTGAACAATCAAGCATAAGAACAAGAAGGAGAAAGAATTGATCAAGCAATGCATACATATTATATTTAGGCCATCAACATGTCAGGTACACCTTGACAATACACACACATACCGTGAACTCTACCTGACAATGTCACTGACACAATACCGACACACACGTATTTATAGGGACAGATCAACCACAAACTAGGTTCACATTGTGAACACCTACATAGCCGTAAGCACACACAAGCAACAGAACCAAACCCTACCAAGACTTATACATAAAGAACCTAGACCAAACAACATAAATATGACCTATCATCCAACCCCTTAGGTAGTATGAGAATTGTTGCCTCACTTAACCTCTGCCTCAAGGTCTCAAAAGCAGACTACTGGTCCGGGCCCCACCGGAAAATCATGTTCTTCTTGGTCAAACGGGTCAGTGGCACGACGATGTTGGAGAAATCATGGATGAATCTCTGATAATACCTCGCTAGGCCCAAGAACATACGAATCTCAGATGCATTCTTCAGCACTTCCCACTGCATCAGTGCCTCAACCTTGGCTGGATCAACCGAAATCCCCTCCTGGTTGATGATGTGCCCTAGAAACTGCACCTCTCACAACCAGAAATCATACTTTGAGAACATGACATAAGTCCTTTCCGTTCTCAGTGTCTCCAATACCTCCCTTAGATGCTGATCATGCTACTCTTTGGTCTTAAAATAGACCAGGATGTCATCAATAAAAACGATCATCGACCGATCCAGCATCGGTCTACACAGCCTGTTCATGAGATCCATGAACGCTGCTGGGGCATTGGTGAGCCTGAATGGCATCACCACAAACTCATAGTGCCCGTACCGAGTCTTGAAGGCTGTCTTCGGTATATTCTCATCCCTAATCCTCATCTGATGATACCTCTACCGAAGATCAATCTTGGAAAACCAAGATGCACCCCGCAGCTGATCGAACAAATTGTCTAACCTCGGGAGCGGATAACGGTTTTTCACCATTAGGTTGTTCAGGTCTCGACAATCAATATACATCCTATGTGGCCAATATTGGTGCTCCCAACAGGGAACTACTCGGACGACTAAACCCTCGGTCCAGTAGCTCCTGAAGCTGCGTAGATAGCCCCTGCATCTCGGGCAGAGCTAGTCGGTATGGTGCCTTGGCTATTGGAACAGCCTTCGGCACCAAATCAATGTGAAACTCCATCTGTCACTCCAGAGGCACTCCAAGTAACTCCTCGGGAAAGACATCCCGGAACTCCTATACCACCGGTATACTGCCCAAATTTGTCGTGGTCTCCAAACTTTTATCTGAGATATAAGCCAAAAATCCCGAACAACCATGATGAAACAATCTCCTAGCCCTCGCAGCTGAACAGAGGGTTCGCCCCTACGAGGCCCTCTGTCCATGAATAACCAGTTCTCCCCTACTTGGGGTTCGAACACTCACGAACTGATGCTCTCAATCTATAACGACCCCATTGGCCCCCAACCAGTCCATCCTAACGATCACCTTTAGCCCTCGCAATGGTATCAGGACTAGATCAACACGAAACCTCTCCCTAATCACATTCAGGACACAATCCCGATACACCCTCGTAGCACTCACGGTACGATCGTATGCAATCTAAATCTCAAGCGTAGTATCCAAGGTCCCAGGAGCATCCCAGAACTTCTTGCTAAGTGTAAGAGATACAAACGATCTGGTAGCACCCGAGTCGAATAGAATGTGAGCCGACATACCATTGACCAAAAAGGTTCCTATACGCGAGCACAAATATACACATGAGCAAAGCAAGTGAATATAGAGCAGGAAGATAAAAATACGTACCAGCCACAACGTCTGGCACTGTCCGAGCCTCCTCGGTGGTCAACTGAAATGTGCGACTCTTCACCGCAGAAGTATCCGCCTTAGCAGGGCGGCCATCAGTAATCCTCATCGTGGCGGGCGCATGCGTCACCACCGCTCGTCCTTCTCCCTACAACCTCGAAAAACTAGCCTTTTTATGGTCAGTCTGGTTGCAGTGTAAACAAATCAGGCCCTTTTTGGGGTAATCCCTACTCACGTGGCCCGACTGACCACACGTATAACATACCGGGACCGTCCCCCGACAAGCTCCGCCTTGAGATCTCCCACACTTGGCACACCGGCCACGGCCCTACTGGCCCCTATTGGAAGAATCTGAGGTCTTAGGCTTTTTATCTTGACCAACTACTGTCTGTGCCTGCTCTGGTTTCTGCTTGGTGCGGAACTCCAACTCCATCTCCTGCTCACGGGCCTTCTCCACCATCTCGTTCAAGTTCTTTCACCTTGTAAAGCTCACGAACTCATGGATATGATCCCTCAACATGGAATAATACCTCTCCCTCCTCATATCCTCATCTATAGCATACTGCAGGATCAATAGTGCTAGTTCCCGAAACTTGGTGGTGATCTCCAACACAGTATTAGTGGTATGTTGAAGCGCTTGAAACTCCCTCGCTAACCGTTGCACCTCAATAGGTGGTGAAAACTCTAGATCAAAGCATCTGACAAACTTATCCCATGTCATCTCAGCCACGCTGGCTGCCCCCACCTGGCTAGTCACCTCTCCCCACCAGTCACGGGCCCGATCCCTCAACATACACGAAACAAACCCCACCTTTGCCGCATAAGGGAAAAAAATCGTGCGCTGGGCGTTCTCCATCTCTGCCAGCCACCAACGGCTAACTATGGGGTCCCTGACCCCAAAGAACTCCGATGCCCCACACGCCTTGAACTCCCGAAATGAGGGAGTTCGGGCTCCGACCTGGCCAGCAACAATCTCAGATCTTAAAGACCTGAGCCTCTCCTCCATAATATCCATCATACCTTCCTTGACTATCCCAAAAATCATTGGGGTAGCGTCAAGGATGTCACTCGTAACCTTGGCTGCAACGAGCTCAAGTAGCCTCTCATCAATGGGCTTAGTAGTGTCGACCGATCCAGATCCGGATCCTTATCCTGATCCCCCTGCTCCAAATCGTTTCACCACCAATCTGAAATACCACAAGACAAAATGATCAAAATGTCCAAAAAAAGGGATCTTCCCACACCGTTTCTCCTCAGAGCTTCGAGGTCTAACATTAGTTCGGGTACAGGTCCTGTACTTTTAGTAGTACGTGCCCAATACTACCTTCCAAACCTACCTGTACCTTCCCCAAAGCTTTACGTGATAACTCCAATTCATTCCAGAACAAAACTAATATCATAGCTACTGCGTAGCTCAAATCCTAGGTTATCCTAAGATTTTCTCCATTCATATCAACTTAGAACTTAATCATAACGGGTTGCCTTACGCATGCAAATTATACACAGAACATGATCAAATAGACTTTCGAATAAAAAACTCTACTCTAAGACCACAACCAAACAAGGAATAGGAAATAAGGCCAAATCAATCATTCTGAGGCTACAAGACCCTAACCGTACACAATTTTGAAAGTATACACGTAGCAAGATTCATACGATTATCATAACTAAATTATTAGTATAACATGGCTAACATATTGGGGAACTACTTACTTGGCTGAGCCGATCACGTGCATTGCACTATCTAATTTTCCATTTTAAGAAATTTTTAACTATTATTTTTGAAAACAATTTTACCATTTCCATAGTTTGAGTCTTGACACACCCACGAGTGTGCCCGGATCCCTCAAACCAAGTCTCTAAAACCAACTTGTAACGACCCAATTTTTCAAAAGAATTTGTTTTCATTTTTAAATAATCAAAACATTTCCAATAAACCACAAAATCTCAAGTACAATTGTTTTCAAATTCATAACATCATCAATTTTATTTCAAATATCAGAGTGTCCCATAAAAACGCCTGGGAGAGTGCATGTCGCGCCATCAAGCCTTACCCATGCCCTTAGGCTCAGAAGTACCTAAAACAAACCAACAAACTATAAGCTAATGCTTCCAGACAATCCACATAATCATATAATCCATATTAGCTGTAAAAGCTACATAAGCCATATAAGCCATGCATACAACATACAAGGATGCCATGAAAACCCTCCATGGTCTTACACCTAGTGCCACTGGAACCCCCATGTGGTCTTAATTACCTGCCATGGGAACCCCCACATGGTCTTCTTGCCAAGAAAATATCATACAAGCTAAACACACGAATATATTAGGATTCCATGGAAACCCTCCAAGGTTTTACACCAATGCCATGGGAACCCCCCACATGGTCTCCATCTACTGCCATGGGAAGCCCCGAGGTCTTCCATGCAAGTGTCATATCCATCTAATGCATAAGCAATCAACAATCCACTTATCATAAAATGGGCTGACCTTGGTGAATTAGACCTATTGGTATGGTGAGAAGCCTCACCTCTCAAAAATGTTGAACTGATAAGATAAGGTTAAATAAGGCCAAACAAGTAGCTCTAACTCAACTGCCTACAATCTTCATGTCACCAGCTTGTCAAAATTCCAGAATACCAAAAACACCCTCAAGGTCAAACTTGGTCAACTGTTGTCAAAGTCCAAGTCAGTAGTCCATGTTGACCCCAACTCGTCAAGTGCATCTAGCACCTCGTCGATTTTCTTCATAGTCCAGAAAACCAGGACAAACCCTAGCCAACTCGTCGAGTTGTCTCATCAACTCGGCAAGTTCACTTAGTATACAGTAGACGGGGAAATCCGATCCAACTTGTCGAGTTAACAAGGCAACTCGTCGAGTTTTCCCCTTTTTTGCTTATTCAGATGATACGTTGACTGCAGGGACTCTAGGGTTTAGATCTGAAACCTAAAGGTGTCTAAAATGATAAAGTTTCCAACTTTATCCTCTAGAACCACTCCTTATGCTCTAAAGCTCTTAAAAAGGTTGGAAAGCTCAAAAGCTTAGCCATGTGGTTCAAGATTCGAGGGATCCGGAATCCCTCCTTTCTAGAAGACGTTCTAATCCTGCAAATGTTCCAAATATGGAGACTTTGTGGACATGCATGTCCAATGCATGTCTTGAAGTCAAAATGGCCAAAGAGGGAAAATATACCCTAAAATCCATGCATGGCATCTATCCTAGACCAAAAGCTAGATCTAGCCCACCATGGGACCATTTTGCCCTAGAGATTCATAAAGTTGCAAACTTTGTGAACCCCATGGATGCAATAAAAAAGAATGATAGGAAATGAAGCGTAAACTCAAGATCTAATCATACTCTAAGATAAAAAAAATCGAATGTTGAGTGCTTACAATAGTCCACAAGATGGTCAAGCTCAAGAGTGAGGGCTTTGTTTGCTGAATCTTCTCCTTTTTCTCACTATCTTCTTCTTAAGCTCCAAAAGTCACTCTGTCTCACAATACGAGAGAAAATGGAGATTAGGGTTTAGCACTGGCATTCTTAAGGTTTGGAGGCTGATGGAATGTTAACCTCAAGGTTTTAAGGAGAATATATAGGGTGAAAACCTTAAATTTAGGGTTTTCCTTTACAGCGCCTACTCGTGGAGTTGTGCCTTCCAACTCACCGAGTAGGTCCTAAATCCCGTGTCCAAAATCGATCTCAACTCGTCGATTTGGGCTCCCCAACTCGTCGAGTCCCAATACAATACCTGGAACAAGCATTATACACTTTTAGTATGATTACTATGATAGTCTATATCATGGTTGATTTTGAGACATCTGGTGTATAGAATTGATGACTTTAAAATGAAGAAATTTACACTGTTTTTGGGATGTTACAAGTTGTTATCAAAGTCTTGGTTTGAGAGTTTCGGGCACACTTTCGGGTGTTGCAGAACTCAAACTAAGGAATTGATAAGCATTTCAAAAGAAAAATGAATTTCTAAAAGATGTTTACAAAGTAGAATGGATGTCCGACTCGTACAATTAGTTGAGCTCAAGTAAATGGTTCCCAAAATACCTATACGCATGTGTTATGATTATTATGTCTGATATATGAACCGCATACTAGAATATGGCTAAGGAGGCCTTCAGGAATCGTATATTATAATTTCCTAATTTGTGTGATGCTTTATAGCGTAAAAGGATGGGATAATATGTATTACTTGGGTTTGATATCGGCCCAGTTAATTGTTAAGTGTATGCTTCAAAAATTGTATATAATTATGTTCATATAGCCGTATACTTGGTTTGCCTTATTTTTTGATCCTTGTTTGGTTGTGGACTTAAGGAAAAACCATTATTCGTCAGGCTATGTCAATCTCTTTTATGTATAATTTGCATGCATAAGGCAACCAAGAGTGTTGATTGAGCTTCATGGTATTGCAAAGGTGGTCGAATTAAGGATTCCTAGGAGAGAGCCTAGAAAATGTCATAGTAGGATACATCTATCACATTATGAATAAATTCAGTTGTAAATATTACAAAGGTACTTTTCAAAAAAAATCACTTCGTTTTGTTGTTTTATTTTAATATTTAGTTTTATTTTTATCGGAAAAACAAAATACATCTATCAAAAATCATATTTTTGTGTACTCTTTACATAGACATTCATGTTTATGTATAAAAACAACTTTTTTTTAAAATACTAGCTCAAATTCACTTTGTGAATGTTGAAAACTAAATTATATTTAGTTCATATTCACAGTGTAAATAATAGTAAGTCACATTCACATTTCGAATCCTAAGAATTAAAAAAACTATCAATTTCGGCACATTCATAATTTTTTTGATAAAAAAATAGTCATAAAGAATGAAGAAAAGAAGTATGTTTTTTGTTATGATTTGATGCATGCACGTTCATCCTAAGTGATGAAAATTTATGGATAAGACTAGTTCATTGCTTCCATGATTTAAAATATTTCTTATTGAACTTATCTCTCTCTCTCTTTATATATATATATATATATAGGCTTAGGTTATTGTATTCTAACTAATTATTGTGTGAATGTAAGATTGATTGTGGACCAATCATTTTACTTAATTTAGAAAAGTGATTAATAAATATTATTTAATTAAAAAATACCATCAAATTTCACTATAATGGTATTTTAGTGAATTGAGATAAATTTAAAAAAGGAAAATTCCAAATTTTTAGGGATAATTAATTCTCTTGATTTAAAAATTGTTATTTTTTTTAACTAATTCAATTTTAATTCTAACGTAATTTGTAATTATACTAAATTTTATTCTGGCATAATGACATTATGTAAGAAGACATAAATAACAAGAAAGCATGAATAAGTACATTATGAAAGAATACACAAAATCAATTCTTAAACTAATAATATATCAAATAATTACATTGTATGATAGTGTTACAAAAAAAAATCTTGAAAAATAATATTCTGAAAAAATAACAAGTGTAATTCTTAAAAAAAAATAACAACATTCTTAAACTATGAGTGTGATGAATCTTTGATTCATTCTTCAAATCATTCCTATCAGGTCTTTAAACCATTCTTCGAGTTATTCATCTGTGTCCTTGATCAAAACATTTTATAAGAATAACTGTCATGAAATCATATTATGTCAGAATAAGTGCCATTTCAAGATTAACATCTATTACAAAAAAAATAAGCAAAAAAAAAGAAAAAAAACAAATTCTAATCGAATTATTTAATCTAAAGTGCAATTACCATTTAATTCTAACATAATATACATGACATTTTAAATTTTGGCAGAATGCATACAACATTTTCAATTAGCAATGTGGGTTGTAATTCTAATAGAATATTTAAGGTAATAAAATATGATCATAATATGTGAGGATAATTCTAGACCACACGGGTTGCATATATGCTAAGTAATAAAATACAAAACTAATGAGTTGTAATATTGCAGTTAAAATAAAATTTTGAATAAGATTAAAAAGTCTCAATAAACTAAAACATTAAACAACTGAAAATCAAACACAATCATAAACCATACAATGATACAGCTGAAACCCAAAAGCCAATGAAATAAATTATAGACGGAATCATATTGAAGGTCACACAATTGAAACAAATAATTTATGAGGACACATACCTGTAAGACTCCCTTGAAAAAGCTTTGTCTTGATATTGTAAAAATGTTTTGGAGTTGATAAAAGCTCTAGATTATGATGTATTAATCTCTTCAGAATTTGGCATGGTTTTAAACCAACTTCTGTCATATTTTTAATAATCAATACCTTACTGTAACATCCATAAAAATCATGCCAAATTTAAACTTTTTAAAACATTTTCAAAACCAAGATTATTCCAAAACATGTTTCCAAAATAGTATATTGTCAGAGTATCCCAGAATCAAATAATAGAAAATGAGATATTAGGAGTTGTACGATCACGCATTCGCTTTCTCGCGATCATCAGAAGTACCTGAAACAATAATCGATAAATGTAAGCTCGAAGGCTTAGTGAGTTACCCCCAAAATACTAACACCATACAGATATAACCATATCATATAACATATAAGCAAAGAACATGCGTAATGAGCCATCAGTCTGACTGGACCGACTCCCGGTCCTCAGGCTATATGGACCGCTCTCCTAGCCCTCGACACATCTGGACAGCCCTCCTCGAGGCCTCCAGCCTATCCGGACCGCTCAATGGGCCTTCGGTCTGACTAGATTTGCCCGGTCGGGCCTTCAGTCTACCCGGTCCGCCTAGGGTCTCTTGGCCTACTGCACACAGCTGGACCTGCCTCAACCCTTTTCCCCAATCTAACAAACATGTGCACATACATATAAACAAGAAAACATGCAGATCTAACAGATCACGAATCATGGTAACCTTCCTATAACCAGGATACCGATCTAACCAATCACTAACATATCAACCATCCTATAACCAGTATACTGATCTAACCGATCTCTAACATAACAACCATATTAACTACCAGGATGTAAATCAATCAACATATCATGTAATAAACTCGGATGCAAATCCGATAAGGGACGTCATTGGTGCCTTAATCCCTGTTGATATAGTGAGGAGAACTCACCTCCTAATGTCGATCTGAACTAACCAATCGAACTCCTGAATCGTTGTCTCACCATAAATCCCGAACTATCAAATAACGAATATTAAGTCAATAAATAGGAATATCAATCATGACTAAGGGCCCACATAATCCGTTTTGTCCTTTCTCTTTATTAGACCAAGGCCTACTTGCCAAATCCATAATCTTAAAAGTCCATAATTCCAAAGCCCATTAATGGCCCAATTTTCCCAATTAGGCCCAACTTCCTAATTGGGCCTTATTATAGGATCCCCTATCAAAACTCTCCTAACTACTATTTAGAGGGCCCAACAAGGCCCAAGTCCAGTTAGTCCAAAAGTGGCCCAATCCCGAAGCCCAATTTGACAAAAGCCTAATAGAGGACGTACGCAGGGGGTTCTCCTATGGTACGTTGGGCGTACTCTCCATGACGTTAAACACCATCGGGGTGGTTGACTCCGTAAGCTGGGCATACAGGATGTATGCAGGGCGTACCCGAGGTTTTGCCAAAACCCTAATAAGTGCTTAATGGCTTAAGCACTTTAGCTCAAATTCTAGATACATCGACAAAATGTGTCTTTGAACCATAAAGTCGTGAACCTTTCTATTCCATGCACGAGACACATTTACCTATTGGTACATTATTTTTGCCACTTTGGACCTCTTCAAGGGCCTGAAAGGACAACTCATCTCGTCCAAATCATATCATGCATCAACTTGGGACTTTTGGGACAAGAAATGGTTCCTTAAATCTAGAATTTTAAAATCTATAACATACAAGCATAAAGTTTGAAGCTTTTTACTTTCTGGAGCTTTTATAGCACAAGGAAACTTCAGATCCACAATATTGCCTTCTGTCACGCCCCAAAACCAGAACGGCGGAAATGTTCGGGGGTGGAGGACGTCATGTTTAGTATCACGAGATATGTATATGGTAAGCAAGTAATGAACAACCATTTCATTTAGAAAGAAAGTGTTTACAATGTGTGTGTTCACAAAACATAGAAGTCATAAACAAATAACAAAACAAGACTTGAAGCTATAATGCTCCATCTTCCGATGTCCCAACACGAGCACCTGTCTAATAGTCTCCTAAGAATATAAGTTATTTGAAAGTGTTGATCATCAATTAAGCTGGTGAGTTCATAAGATTTTAGTGATGTGAGTAAGTTGTAAAACGTGGATAAAAATGTATATGTACATGTGATGTAAAATGTAAGTTTTGTTTTGAAAAGTTTGCCTGTTCCACTAGAAAATCCTATATTTCCTACTTGAATGAAAGTTAAGTAAAATGACACTACAAGCCTTTCTATGCGTACTAAGTGGGTACAAGTTATATATACTCATAGTAAATAAACAATCGATTGTGTGCATCTGCCTTAAACTCACAACCCAACTAGGAACAGAAAGTAAGGCGGATAGCACACATTCCATTGGTTATTAGACCGTTGTCATATATAACCCTGGTGTAATCACTTGTGACTCATGGAATTATTTGTAATGGTTCCTTTATATCTAACGAAAAGTTCTTTTAAGAAAACCTATATTTCTTATAGTAAAATATTGACTATAATGACTACTTTTATAATAGCTTAGTTTATACTGCTATATATAATCTGATATCGGGTAGAAAGTTAATTGGGTGAATCTGCCCTAAGTCCATAAACCAACAAGGACAGGAAGTAAGGCGGAAAACACACATTTAACTATCTATTGGGTATTAGTTTATTATAATAACATGGTGTATAAACTAAGGTGTTATAGAGTTATTCATCTAAAGTCTTTAAGTGTATACTGGCTTAATAAAATGGATTAAGCCCTTATTTGGGAAGTTTCTAGTTTTGTATACCCAAAAGTAATGAGCACGAGGAGCTGGGCTCACGGCTGTCCTCGACAACTTTGTAATGAACTCAATCGATCCACGAGAACAAATATATCATCAAATCCCTTCGTCGTCCTCGACAACTTGGTAATGAAGTCCATCGTGATATGTTCCCATTTCTACATGGGAATATCTAGAGGATGCAGCTTTCCATGTGGCATCGGATGCTCGACCTTGACCATCCTACAGGTCAAGCACCTCTCGAAGTACCAAGAAATTTCTTGCTTCATGCACGGCCACCAGTAACTCAAGCTCAAGTCTCGGTATATCTTGGTGGCTCCCGGGTGAATAGAGAAATGAGACTTATGAGCCTCCTCCATAACTATCTATCTGACCCCTCCAGACACTGGGACGCATACCCGACCACATCGGATCAACAATCCCCAGCTATCATGTACAAATCGGGAATTCTCGCCCCTGATCCTCTCTAGTTTCCGGTTCTCTAGTCGAATCCCCTCAACCTAAGCCTCTCTAATCAAACTCATGAGTGGCGAATCCACCGATATCCTCATACACGTCGCTGATGTGGAATATCCAGCTGATTTACGGCTCAGAGCGTCCGACACCACGTTCTCTTTACATGGATGGTAAAGTATCTCACAATCGTAGTCCTTGATGACATCTAGCCACCTACGCTGCGTCATGTTCAGGTTCGGCTGATCCACGATGTGTCTCAGGCTCTTGTGGTCTATGTAGATGGTACAACGGACCCTATAGAGATAATGCCTCTAAATGTTGAGGGCGAATACCACTGCCCCCAGCTCTAGATCGTGAGTAGGGTACCTCGTCTCATGTGGCTTCAGCTGCCGCGATGCGTATGTTATTACTCGTTCTCTTTGCATGAGGACTGCCCCCAGTCCTGTGATGGATGCATCACAGAACACCACAAAATCCTCGACTCACTCCGGAAGAGTCAATACTGGAGCCTCGCACAAACGTTGTCGGAGCTCAAACGCCCTCTACTGCTCTTGGCCCCACCAGAAATCCACCCCCTTCCTCGTCGGACGAGTGAGGGGTACTGCAATCTTGGAGAAATCATGTATGAATCTCCGGTAGTACCCTGCCAATCCTAGAAAACTCCTGATGTCTGAGGGAGATTTCGGAACCTCCTACTGCATAACCGCCTCGATTTTGTCTGGATCGTCCAAAATCCCCTCCTGGTTAACGAGATGTCCTAGGAATAGAACCTCTCGTATCCAAAACTCGCACTTCGAGAACTTGGCATATAGCCGTTCTCACCTCAAAACTCCAAATAACTCCTATAGCTGCTCCTCATGCTGCTCTCGGGTCTTGGAATATACCAAGATATCATCTATAAACACGATGATCGAGAGATCATGCATCGGTTTGCAGACCCGATTCATCAGGTCCATAAATACTGCAGGCGCATTGGTTAGCCCAAACAGCATCACCACGAACTCTTAATGTCCATAACGAGTCTGAAATGCAATCTTCTCCATGTCCTCCTCTCTGACCCTAACCTGATGATACCCATACCTCAAGTCTATCTTGGAAAACCAAGATGCACCCTACAACTAATCAAATAAATCATCTATCCTTGAGAGCGGATAGCGTTTCTTCACCGCCAACTTGTTCAACTTCTTCTTGAAGAAGAGTACCGGTGCTCCCCACGGAGAACTGCTCAGATGGATGAACTGCTTCCCCATCAGTTCCTGTAGCTGTGAAGACAACTCCTGCATCTCTAGTGGTGCCAACCGGTACAGCGCCTTGGCAATACGGGTGGCACCAGGCACTAGCTCGATCCTAAACTCGACCTGCCTCTCCGGAGGCACTCCAGGTAACTCCTCCCAGAATACATCAGCAAACTCCCTGACCACTAGAACCTCTGATACTGAAATCTGATCTCTAACCTGCGTATCAACCACATACGCTAGATAACTTGGACACCTGTGCTGCATCTACTGCCGAGCGCTGGCAGTTGAACAAAATCCTAATCCGAGTCTGGTACCCTCGCCATAGACAATCAGTTCTCCCCTACTTGGGGTTCGAACCACCACTCGCTGACCCTCGCGGTCAATCTTCACACTGAAACGACTAAGCCACTCCATACCCACAATCACACACACATCCCCCATGGGGATCGAAATCAAGTCGATCGGGAAAGACACCCCGAAGATCTCCAACTCACATCCCCGATAAACCGAAGAAGCAGAAACCCTGTGTTCATTGGCGATAGAGACTCGCAACGGACACTCTAGCTCTCCCACTGGAACACCGAACTCCCTACTAAACATTTGAGATACAAAAGACCGACTCGCCCCGAGTCAAATGAAACCAATATAGGAAAGGTGTTCACTAAAAGCGTACCTAATCACAGGTACAACAGATAAGAATAAAACATATATAATCAATAAGATAAAGGATAGAAACATACCAACAACCACATCCGGTGCTTCTCTAGCCTCTACCGCTGTAAGTTGGAAGGTGCGTCCTTGAGACCTCGGGGGATCTGCTCTACCCTGCCTCCTATAAGTAATCCTCAGTGTAGCCGGCGCTGGAGCCTATGCCGGCCTAGCAGCGAGCTATAAACAGTTGGTCTTCACGTGACCAACCTGATGACAGTGGTAGCAAATCCACATATCCTGAACCGGGGCCGTCTGGCAACAATCCCTTGCGAAATGCCCCTCCTGGCCGCATTTGCGGCATCTGCTACCCCATCTACAAACCCCTGAATGACCCTTCCTGCACTTGCCACAAGTGCGACCCTGCTGTCCCCCTGCTCTATAATCAGTGGTCTTAGACCGCTTCGTCGTGGGCTGTGACTGTGTCAGGGATCGCCTCTTCTCCCTCAACTGCAGCTCAATCTCCAACTCACGCCGCCTAGCAGCCTCATGTAGCTCTAGCAGGGTATCACACCATTGAGTAACAACAAGCTGACGGATGTCAGTATTGAGCATGCTCAGATAACGTGTCATCTGAGCCTGCTCAGAGGCAAACTCCGGGCAGAACATCTCCCTCTCCATGAACATGTGGGTGATCTTAGTCACCGTCTCGCTGTCATGTCTCAACTCAAGAAACTCCTGAGCTAGCCGCTCCCGCTCGACCCATGGAATGTAGCGAACGCGGAATATATCCCAGAACTGCTCCTAAGTAATTGTGGCTCTCTAATCAACCGAATAAGCTCTAGTCGTCAACCTCCACCACTCCTTTACCGCAGACCTCAGCAGGTTCAAGGCACACCTGACCTTCTGGTCAGTAGGACATGAAAATGTGAAGACACACCCCTCCACGTCAGATAGCGAACTCATGGCTTTGATGGGGTCCTGATTCCCATCAAAAGTAGGGGATTTGTTTTATAAAAGTCTCGATACTGGAAAGCCCGAATGGCTCCTACTCCTGCCGCCATTACAGCTGTTGCGGCAACCGCCTCAGTGAGGGCTGAATAAAAATCATCGAAATACTCCACAATGGTGGTCTTGATAGAGCCGAAAATCTTCGGTAAGTGAGCCCGGAACAGTACATCCACCTCATCATGCAGGATCTCCCGGATCCTGGTGTCTATTTCATCTGGCCTCATTTGGCCGATAGTCTCGGGCACTGGGAGTGCCTCCTGTCCGCCGTCTCTTGATCCCGAACCAGATCCAGTCACAAATCTTCGAGTAACCACCATGCTGAAAAACATACCAGGAAGATATCAAATATTCCATATAATAATCTGGGAACCAACCCCCAACAAAACCCTAGGGGTTGTGACTTCCTTGCTATGCATATGGGTTCTGTGCTTTCAGTAGTACGGGCCCATAATACCTTCCACACCTACCCATATTTGTCTCAAGTATCATCACAACACCCTAAACTATACGTAAGCATGGCATGCACTCAACCTCACTCCTAGAGGAGGGCTAAATATCTCATAACTGATCTACCAGCATCACACAATCCATGCATCCATGAAACTTCCACCAACCCTGCAGCACTCGTGTATGCCAGCCATACATAATGCTAGACCATATAGACTTTCGAATACCTGATCCTAACCTAAGCCCTTCATCAAACAAGAACAAGAAATAAGGCCAAAGAAAACATTCTCAGGCTATAAGATCTTAATTATGTTAAGCCGTGATGCACACACTAAGCAACTACAGTAATGATGTCAATTTCATATAAGGAAAAACTAAGGCTATCTGGCATCATACAATCAGGCAATTCTATCATGCAATTCCTGAAGATCCCTAGCCTAGTACTAGCATGTTGTTCTAACATATCACATAAATAAAATAATCCGTAAGGTATTTTGGGGTCTATCCGCGAGCTCCGGCTGATCGTACACTTGCAACCTCCTTTATTATTTTGAAAACATTTTTAAGAAAATCATTTTAAAATATTGTCCTTGGTTTGTGACTTGAAACACACGAGTGTTTCCTCCAATTCACTCAAACCAAGACTCTGATACCAACTTGTAACATCCATAAAAATCATGCCAAATTTAAACTTTTAAAACATTTTCAAAACCAAGATTATTACAAAACATATTTCCAAAAATAGTATAATGTTAGAGTATCCCAAAATCATATCATAAAAACATGAGATATGAGGAGATGTACGATCACGCCTTCGCCTTCCCGCAATCATCAGAAGTACCTGAAACAATAATCGATAAATGTAAGCTTGAAGTCTTAGTGAGTTACCCCCAAAATACCAACACCATACATATATAACCATATCATAGAACATATAAGCAAACAACATGCATAATGAGCCATCAGTCTGACTAGACTGACTCCCGGTCCTCAGTCTATCTGGATCGCTCTCCGAGCCCTCGGCACGTCTGGACTGCCATCCTCGGGGCCTTCAGCCTTTCCGAACCGTTCATAGGGCCTTCGATTTGACTAGATTTGCCCGGGCCGGGCCTGCAGTCTACCCGGTTCACCCAGGGTTTCTTGGCCTACTGCACACAGTAGGACCTGCCTCAACCCTTTTCCCCAAACCAACAAACATGTGAATATACATATAAACAAGCAAACATGCAGATCTAACTGATCACTAATCATGATAACCATCCTATAACCAGGATATTGATCTAACCGATCACTAACATATCAACCCTCCTATAACCAGGATACTGATCTAACCGATCTATAACATAACAACCATCCTAACTACCAGGATGTAAATCAATCAACATTTCATGCAATAAACCTGGATGCAAATCCAATAAGGGCCATCATTGGTGCCTTAGACCTTGTTGATATAGTGATGAGAACTCACCTCGCAATGTCGATCTGAACCAAACAATCGAACTCTTGAATCGTTGTCTCACCACAAATCCCGAACTATCAAATAATGAATATTAAGTTAATAAATGGGAATATCAATCTTTCCTAAGGGCCCACATAATCCGTTTGTCCTTTGAATTTATTGAGCCAAGGCCCAATTGCCAATTCCATAATCTTAAAAGTCAATAAATCCAAAGCCCATTAATGGCCCAATTTTCCCTATTGGGACCAACTTCCTAATTGGGCCTTATTATAGGATCCCTTATCAAAACTGGCCAAATTACAATTATTTAGAGGGCTTAAGAAGGCCAAAGTCCAGTTAGTCCAAAAGAGCCCAATCCCGAAGGCCAATTTGACAAAATACCAACAGAGGACATATGTGGGGCGTACTCCTCTGGTACGCTGGGCGTACTCTTCCAGACGTTGACCACCATCGGGGTGGTTGACTCAGTACGTGGGCGTACAGGATTTTCGTAGGGCGTACGTAGGGTTTTTCCAAAACACTAATAAGTACTGAATAGCTTAAGCACTTAAGCCCAAATTTCAGATCCATCGACCAAATGTGTCTTTGAACCATAAAGTCACGAACTTTAAGACTTTGGACATCCATAAAGCTCTTAACACATGGTGTAAATCAATTAAGACCTTCCTACTCCATGCATAAAACACATTTACCTATTGGTACATCATTTGTATCACTTAGGACCTCCTCAAGGGCATGAAAGGACAACTCATCTCGTCCAAATCTTATCATGCATCAACTTGGGACTTTTGGGACAATAAATGGTTCCATAAACCTAGCATTGAAAGATCTATAACATACAAGCGTAAAGTTTGAAGCTTTTTTATCTTCTGGAGCTTCTATAGCACAAAGAAACTTCAGATCCACAAGCTTTCCTTCCTTCTCTAACTATTTGATGCAATGCCTTCACCTTCAAGAGCTAAAAACACACACTAACTCACACTCACACACAAAACTAGGGTTTGGAACGTTTCTGGAATATGGAGGCTAGGAGTGATGAGAGAAAATGAGCCATAAGGATCTTTATATAGCCCCAACCCTAAATATTAGGGTTTGCATCTAACGTGAGTACGCTTAGTGTACACAAGTGTACGCCCAGTCTCCAAAGTTGCGCCCTCGTACGCTTAGCGTACATTATGTACGCTTAGCGTACTAGCCATGTCTCCAAAGTTGCAACTTTAGCACTTAGGCTTCTCATGGTTCGATTGTTCTAACCCCAGGGACTACAAATGACAAATAATGATAGAAGAGAGGGCTCGAAAATAGCTGCAAAATCTCAGGATGTTACAATTACTTTCTGTAAACCTATGAGCGGATGGATGCTATGTGATATCACTTAAAGGTTCGTGGTTGCGGGACCTGTTTTTACTGAAAGTACCCGAAAAGAGTCATCTTTTGTACCAACAAGTTCAAATGGAAAATTTGTTAGACGTGAACCAGAGCCCTATGTTAACTGAATCAACTCTAGATATGAAAGTTTCTAGTTTTTAGAGTCACGAAATCACGAATAGTTAGACGTGAACCAGAGCCCTAGGAAAAATTTCTTGCATTAGAGCCATGTACCGTGATTTTATACTTCCAATTCAATCAACAATAGTCTCATTTTATGATTTCTCTTTGAGATAATTGTTGGTAATTAGAGTTGCGTCTTTGAGACTTATTTTAATAGTTCATTTATTTAAATGGGCTTTGGCTTGTCCCACCGTCATTTATTTGGGTTAGAGTATTTAAGGTGCATGCATGCACCATGTTTCACAACTTTGACAATTATTCTTTTAACCCTAAACGCGCCACAACAGTAGCAAGTCTTAGTCAAGTTCTTCTGAGGCTATGCCTTTTAATCATTAAGCATATATTGAATCGTTGTCTTGTTCTTGTTCTTATTTATAATTTGTTTTGAATTTAATCGGTCTTTCAAGGATTAATATCCTAACAATTGGTATCAGAGTAGGAGACTGTGTAATCTATACGCATCTCTTCTGTTTATAAAGTCATTAGGGTTTCCATTAATATTGGATCTGGTTCAGCCGTCATCACAGTGTTCTTGACGCTATTATGTGATTCTAATATTACCTTAAAACTACATCTGTTTACACATCTGATTCTTAACAGGTCTCAAAAGATTTATCATCATGTAGCACGACGATTCTCAAATCAACTCCATAAACCTTTCTAGCAGCATTGGATTGACCACTAGGATCCCAATTCTTTTCCCCAATAAATATGAAGTATGGGCGCTTCACTTCGAAGATTATGTTCTTGCTCTAGAAGAC
Source organism: Lactuca sativa (assembly GCF_002870075.4). Classification (NCBI taxonomy): domain Eukaryota; kingdom Viridiplantae; phylum Streptophyta; class Magnoliopsida; order Asterales; family Asteraceae; genus Lactuca; species Lactuca sativa. The sequence continues at coordinate 61,495,780 of NC_056627.2, read as the reverse complement.
AACGAATATCTGATATGGGAGGCCATGGATCTTGGAGCATTTGTTCACATAGGAACCAGAAGAGTCATTAAGACTGAAACTGATTACAACAAACATCTTATTGATGTCAAAGATGTCCCTCAAGATGAGAAAGACAAACTAATTAGCAATGTTAAGGCAATGAGAATCATTCAATTTGCTTTGTCTGCTGACACTTTTTGTCTAGTTAGTTCATGCAACACAGCCAACGCCATCTGGGATAGGCTTAAGGAACTATACTCTACAGATGCATATCTTGAGCACTCTACACAAACACTTTTTCTTTTAGAGTTTGGTGGCTTTGCATAGAAGCCTGAAGAGAGTTTAAGTCAAACTTTCAATCGTTAAAATCATCTTCTAATTAGGATGATGAAACATTGCATTAGACGTGAACTTATTGAACAAAAAGTGACATTCATGAATGGGCTTAGATCTGAGTGGATGGCGGTGGTGTCTACAGTCAAGCCACATGAGCAGTTCAAGAATTATACCCTGGTAAAGCTTGTTGGAGTCCTGAAGTCACATGAGAATGAGGTGACAAAAGAAGTGAAAGTTGTATCAAGGATGGGATCTTTGGCTCTCATTGCGAAGGGCAAGAAAGTGGCAGAGAATGGTTCAGAATATGATCTTTCTGATTGTGAGCCTACGAATGATGAGTTTGCAATAATGGTGTCAAATCCAAAGAGATTTGCAAAGATGAGGTTTCCCTCCAACAAAAACCAAAACTGGCAGGGAAGCTACAACTCTGAGAAGGTAAAAGAGGAAAGTGCTAATAGCTCACAAAAGGAAGAGGAAAAGAAGGAAAAGAAGTTTAGTGGAGACTCTGGCTATGATTGTAACTATTGTCATGGCAAAAATCACTTGGCCAAAAAGTGCATGCTATGAAGGTTAAATGAGAAGAAGGAAGGAGCATATTATGAGGCATGTCATCTGCGAATGCTTGAGGAGATAAAGAAGAAAAACAATTCTGATAATTCAATGCCTGATTAATTGTGCAGGAAAAAGAATCTGATGATGAATTTGGCAGGGTGGAAGTCTGGTCCACAAATTCTGAAGATGAGGAGGTTCGCATGCCTACTCATGAGATAATTTTCATTGCGAAAGAAGAAGTTTTGCACTTTGGAGGAAGATGTTTCATGGTGACAAGTGATGTGTCAAAAATGCGAGGATACACCACTGATACTGGACATGGGAGTGATAGTTGCTTCGCTACGAAACCAGTTTTTGAGCAAATCATCGAATGATCCATGATTCCTTAGGTTCGGGAAAACCCATGTGATAAACCATGGATGATCCATGGGGGTTTAAACCCATGGAGCCTAAGGAATATGGCAGGTCATGCACATTAGGGGTTTCATGGTGTAACCCTAATCTTGCCACACAATATAAGAAGCCCCTTAGAATCCTAAATGGGCAACTACATACACTAGTGTTCTAGGAGTTCATTGAGTCGATTTTGGTGCAAGAAATACTCTTTAAAAAGTATCCTTTGTTCTAGGTGTGTTGTGATTCCATTTGAGGTGCAACACTTGGGGCACTAAGTTCTTAAAGGCAAAACTCAAGAAGTTCTACAAGCTACGACAAAGAGGTAACTCCATAATTCAATCTTTTGTTGATTATGTCATTTCCATGCTAGTTGTAGGCTTAATGCTTTGGAAACAATATTGCATGTATGATAAGAGAAAACATAGATCCAAAGCATTTAGGGTTGTGTGTGCACCATAGGATGTTGTAGTATACTAAAACCCATCTATGATATCAGAGACTATGATTGTTTTCTATTATATTTGATGCAAATGTAATTTTCAAAGTTAAAAAATCAATTTCTACATTTTGGACAGTGAACTCACCGAGTTCACTGGGGGCTCGTCGAGTTTACTCAGAAAAAGTCCAACTCGACGAGTCCAGTTCATGTACTCGCCGAGTTGGTGCTCTAGTGGGCAGTTTTTCGAGTTTTTTTTGCCCGTTTTGGATTAGAATCATTACCACATAATGTTTTAGTTCATAACATATGATTTTTTTGATATGGTAATGATGATTCTCATCCAAATAAAAGATAATTGTCAAAGTTTCATGATTTGTATTAGTTTATGATTAGACTAATTTCTTGAAACTTGTTTGATTGAATTATCTTAACTTATGACTTTAATTAGATCATAGACATATTGTGTGGTTTTGTTAGTTACAATTTTTGATCTAAATGTTTTTGATGAAATCCATAACTTGTCCTCAAGTTATGGATAGTGAAAAGTCTCATTTTTAAATGTCATCATAAAATGCTTTTAAGTCTTCCATAACTTGTCCTCAAGTTATGGAACTTGAAGAATCTTTTACATAAATGTTTTTATGAACTCATTAACTTGTCCTCAAGTTATGGAATGTCAAGAGTCTTTTCTTAAAACCTATATTAAACTCATAAGTTATGGAAACCAAAAGTTTTTGAATTGTTCAAAACTTGCCCTCATGTTTTGGAATTTGTAAATGCAAAGTCTTACTTTGAAACATTTAGGTCCAAACCCTAGACTTTTAAAAGTTTAAAATTCAACCCTTATAATATTATAATGTTATAGGTTTAATATTTATATTTATGTATAAGAGTAAAGTCAGTCTTACCGTTGGTAGGCCTCATTCACAAAGACGATCTATAAGGGTTGTATAAGGTTACTGCCTATAAAATGGGGGTTTAATGGGTGTCCACTCTCACCCACCGCTTCCTTGCCTGGTGGAGGGTCGTTAGCCGAACGGGTTTGACATGACATTTAAATTTTCATTAAAAGTATAATGAAATACTAAGTAAATAAACACTTATAAATTTCCAATCATAGTTACTTAGGAAAATGTGAATTTAGTGCTAACTCATGAAATTGCACGTTGCACATTGTTAAATCGTTAGTGGAGCGTGTGTGGTTAACCGGCACACTAATTTGGGACTGACAGTGCGTGTCAAAGGGTAGCTTGATGTTAATCATAGATCAATGGAACGTGTGTGGTTAACCGACACATTGATTAGGTGGTTGTAACATTGGGTGTACCAAGCTAATTTACATGTTTATTCACACCTTGTTGGTGATCCTCAGCATCCCATTCACTAACTTGAAGGGCACAATCAAAATTTAAACATGCTATTGAATTGTTCAATGAATCTCAAAGGATCTAGGAGTTTCAATCCATTAAAAACCTAATGATAAATTTCATTTCCGTGGTGGGAATTGGTAAATCGTCATTTACCTACCTTCAAATATTTTACAATTTGGATTACGACATCCCACTTCTGAATTGTAAAATATTGAGTTGGTTCCTATCCTTAATATTTCATGTTGGGTGTTATAGTAAGGACTTAAATCAACTAAACTTAAATTTCTCCCATTTATAGATGTCTAGTTCAGACAACTATGGTCTTCCCGAATCTTTTGGAAAAAGATTTCTTTATAAAGATGATTTTCCACAAGGCGATCAAGGTGAAAGATTAATCCCTTCTTTGTAGTGGAACTTCACTACCTCCACCTCCTATAGTAATTCTCCCTAACCCACAAGTTCATGCTCACTCAAATCCCTATTGGCAGGATGGAAAGTCTGTATGTGCTCACATCTTGGAGATGAAGTTACATGTTGACAAGCTGGGAGAGTTGGGTGTCGAAGTCTCGAGGAAATTGGTTGTTGACTGGGTTCTTCAGTTACTTCCTAAGTTATATAGCGAGTTCTTTCAGGACTACTATATGGGAGATCACAGGATGCCCCTTTAATGATCTAACATATTTGCTTGTTACTGCTGAATCAACAATGATTTGGTGCACTGGTAAAGAAAATTTGATTGGAAGATCTACTTGCCAAACTTTCATGGACAATGACAATAGGAACATTGGAAGTCCAGAAATGCTTTCGCTTCCCAATGGAAAAGGATCGGCCATAGTCAAGTCATTTGACCAAATGGTAAAGAGAAAGGCTATGTCTGAGATAGTCCTGTGTACCATTCCCAAAGAGTCCATATGTTTCTATTGCCAAGAGAAGGGGCATCGCTTGTGAAGCTACGATATTTACCTGAAACATTGCAAAGATGATAAAGTAAAAAAAATTGACTCTACTTCAGGTAAAATCCACTATCTAACTCTATTAATTTCCTATTAGGAGATTCTTAATACATGATGTAATGCAGTTACATTTTGATGTTTTGTAGAATCAAAGGAAGCTTAAAAGAAGAGTAAGTTGAATCCGATCGCAAAGAAATAGATTTTGATCGCATGGTTCGATGATCAGATTCTTGAGCTGCTGCTTAAGAGTTATGATAGATTGCTTAGAAATATTTAGAAACATAGTTTTCATTTGTAATTGCATTGTAAGGAAAAGTTTTCCTCATTTTATAAATAAATAAAATTTTGATTTTGTTTTATTTTATATCTCCTTACAATGGCTTTTGTGAAAATTGATGTTTATGTATATTCTAGCAATGTTCAATATGGATTTGATTCTTTCGATTGTGGTAGTGTCATAATTTACCAGATAAGGAAAGATTCTCATCACCCATGTTTTAGTTGGATAGAAACTTGGAAACATGCAACTTGTATTATGTGATGAATGAGAACCGTTATCTTTGGGAAACTAACACTAATTCCTTGTTCGCATGAATATGTGAGTCAAGTGAAGAACTAGAGGATCGGGTACACTAGGTGTGCGTTGGTCAGGTCCACCACAAAGAACGATAATACAATTCGTCATGATTTACTAAATTTTAGTAAATATGGTTATGCTTACAAGTTTAATTATAATTCTAAACATTGGAAAAGTTTCAGTGTATGGCAGAACGAATGACAAGAATCAAATTAGGCAGAAAGATAAATGTTTCTCCAATCTAAAAAGATGGGAGAGTAGTTTAGTCACGTGTTTTATGATCATCTTAATGATTATGAAAACCATATCACAATTGATTCTCTAAGGACATCTTAGTGCATTTCTATGCCTAAGAAGAGGAATCGTGAATTGTTGGAATGGTTAAATCAAAAAGGTGAATCATATTTCCTTCCAAATCGAGTCTTAGAGTCATATTCCAAGATTGAGCCTTGAGTGACATAATCTTAAGAAAGTTTACAACACTTACCAAATGTAGAGTAAAATATTTCTTACTCTTGTACATTTTAAATTGGTAAGTTGTGATGTCTTGGTAAGGACAAAGACCAACTAAGGACAATGGTGTGAAGTGTTAGTCTTGATTAGAATCTGCACTAACTCTTGAATATTTGTTTGTCAAGGAATGGTTCATGACAAGAGAATCTTATATGTCAAGAGGTCAGTGGGAGTCTTAAAGATCTTGAAAGTTTCAAGAAATAATCAAGAGTAAACATGTTGTTAGGCACTAGCACATGACTTGAGGTTTGTAACCCATCGTGTTGACATATTCTTGTTTCTGTGCCCATTCCAGTTAAGTTGACTATGCATGTGAGTTCTGTGATTCTCAGTTGTTTGCATATCAAACTAGGAAGCAATGGTAGGCCCTTGTGCTGCCAGGTGACAAGAAATTAAGATTAAACAAGTTCAGTCCATATAGGTTTGGGTCGGTCGCTAACCTTGTCTTGTGATTATGGTTATAACAAATTCACATGGATATGAACACATACACCATAAAATCTAAGTTTCATAAAGTTTATGTCCAATTCATGAAAATGATTGTGAGGAAACGCTCTCACTAAGTGGATTTTAAGGACATAGCAATTGTTACATTTTCATTCTCAAATTTGATTATGATTACGACATCCCTCTTCATAGTCCGAATTGTGAGAAATGGCAAAGCTCTAAACATTTGAGACTTATTGTTGTAAGTTCTAAAATTGTTTAGACACACATGTAACCTATCTAAGGAAAGGTGTATGAGTTTGAGAAGCCTAGATAAAGTCTTATCGAACCATCTCGGATAAGAAATCTAAACTTTGCTAAGAAAGTTAATAAGTATTGATTTCTAGAAGTACAACTGATTTTTGAGTACATGTCAAAGCTAGTTGGAGCATAAGTGTTATGCTAATAAGAATGCAATTATTTTGCTAGTGGGGGCACAATTATTACGTTAAGAGTTGTAAGTTAGCAATATTAATTATAGAAAAGAAAAGTTTCAATTCGCAAAGTTGTAGGGTTTGAAAATGTTGTTTTGCTATAAATAAGGGATAGGAATTCATACTTTATTTCAATTCTAAAAGCTTAAATTGATTTTTTTTAATAAAATTTAGTCAAATATACATACGAATGTTATGTTGGAATGGTTCAACATAAAATGTTGGAATGGTTCAACATAAGGAAATTCTATATATGGAAATGTTAATTGTGTTCTAAAAAAATTGATTATGATTACGACATCCCTCTTAATAATTCAAATTATGAGAACATGGCAAATAGAATATTATAGCAAAAGACTGATCAAGTACCGTGTCTTTATGTTAGACATTATGAATCGCATCCCATATGCTTCGGGTATAGGATCGATTGCATATGTTATAATATTTCTGTGTTCCAATTTTCCAAATGACTAGGGCATTAAGATGGAAAAAAGGAAGAGAATCGGATATGACTAAAGTGGTTAAACAACTACTAAGGACAATCTAAGGTTTGCCAAGGATTGGTCGCTAAAGGACAGTTGGAGGTATAATAATGGATGGAACATATTGACACTATTATGAATAAACAGGATTCTATTAATAATCATTTGTCGTATGACAAGATATGGAATGTTTCTATATTGGGAGTTGGAGATTAAGAATATAAGAGAAAGTTAGAAACTTTTATGCAAGAAGGATGTTCAAAGGAATGAACTTTGAATTTGAGACTTGGCTTCCTTGGAATTGTTTGTTATCAATCTCCAGTGGAAAGTTTTGTAATATCGTTGGTCAACTCTTTGTAACTTTTCGTACCTAGACATTACAAAAGAATCATTGCATGATAGTTTAGAATCTAACACTTTCTAGCAGTGAGAAGAATTTGTAATTCTTACACTTTCAATAAGGATTTGGAATTATCAAATGAGCATCATTGAAAGGTTGTCAATTGATCTATTTCACAAAGTAAGGACAATAGACAAACATAGTGTGCATGCTTGGAGCATGGGCCAACTATTGTTTTAATTCAAGTATTAAGTTGATTATTCAAAACATTATACAATGAATAATGAGTAATCAATATGGGACTCAAAAGTTTTGGGGCCATATAGGATTAATATTATTTTTGTGTTTCACTTTGCATGTTTTGACTTCCTGAAAAACTAGGTTATTCAAACCATCCACAGTCGATCATACTTTGGAAGTAGGTATTGAGGTAAGACTATCATGAAGGGTTCTGTAGAGGTGTTTCAGTCATAGCACATGTTTGCTACAATGTACATGAGTACTCCTGGAATTAGATTTGAGTATTGGATTCAACCCACGCTAATTTGAATCACTTCATGGATTTTATCACGAATGATCATGAGACGATAATATCTTATATTCTTGAAGCGGAGACATGTACAGTTCAAATCGGTTGCACATTGGCATATTTAAACGCACCAGTAACTTGGTGTTATAAAACATATCATTGTGTGTAATTTGATAAGTAAGCATAAGCAAGCATTTGGGTCGAAGTTTATCCATTCCTTTTACCCCGTGTGGATAAAAGCGATATATGACACCCCTAAGTGCTTGGCCAACCCTGGACTGATTTGATTTGCTCAATTAGTCAGTCATCATAAATCAAAAATCGGGAAAAAACAGATAGACAGTGGGAATGATTATAATCCATGTCTTATGTCCATATGATATCTAGAATGGAGGAATATATGATCCCTTATCTAATGGATGCATTGACTAGGTCAGAGTTTGACAACGACTTTTAAGAGCTACGATTACTAGTCGGGTTGTGGAGTCGTACTTGCAATAATAGTTATTAGACTTATCCAAGTGGGAGACTGTTTGATTAAGTGTCTAAGCCCATAACTATAATTGGTATGTACTCGACCCGAGAGTAGCATGGTCCATTTAGGTTACATATCACCAGGACAATTTGACAGGGTGAACTTTTGAGAAGAGGTTATTTATGATTTGTTAATATATTATAAGTTCTAATATATTAATATGAAGTCATATTATTTAATTAATATTGATCAAGAATTAATTTGGAATCAATTTTGTGATCAAAAGAGACTAATTAAAAATATGGGGATTGATTGGTAAATCATTCATTCTTATGGTGTGGGTAATTGATCCATGATTCCTGAGGTTAGGCTAAACCCATGTGACAACCCATGGATGATCAATGGGGGTTTAAACCCATGGAGCCTAAGGAATATGGAAGTTCATGCACATTAGGGTTTACATGGTGTAACCCTAATCTTTCCACACTATATAAGAAGCCCTTTAGCATCCAAAATGGGCTACTACATACACTAGTGTTCTAGGAGTTCATTGAGTTGATTTTGGTGCAAGAAATACTCTCTCAAAAGTCTCCTTTATTCTAGGTGTGTTGTGATTCCATTTGAGGTGCAACACTTGCAGCACTAAGTTCTTATAGGCCAAACTTAAGAAGTGCTACAAGCTACAACAAAGAGGTAACTCCATAACTGTATTTCACAATTTTGGCAATTATTCTTGTAACCCTAAACACGCCTCTAAAGTTGCAATTCTTAATCATGTTCTTCTGAGGCTGTGACTTTTAATCATTAAGCATATATTGCATCATTGTCTTATTCTTGTTCTTATTTATAATCTGTTTTGAATGTAATCGATCTTTCAAAGAGTGAGGAGAGACGCATATGGATAGAGAAGATTGAGTCTGATTTAGCTAAGTCTTGGGATGAGTTAATTTACTTGCAACGAGACAATTTAATGCTTTTGAAACAACGTAATATTTTGTGTTTGATTTCAAAAAGCCTTTATCATAATATTACTCAATTGCATCTTGATTGTGAGATTGGTCAAAAACTCGATAAGATGGTTTTGCCATTCCTTGAATTAAAGGAAGATGAAATTGACGCTGACTGTTATAAGGGCATGTCAATCATCTCATCTGATGAAACTTTGGAAGCTTACAGGATTAGTCTGGACAAAATTGAATCATTTATTAAGTCAAAAGACCACAAAAATATGCTAAAACTGCTTTTCGATGAAAATGGCAAAAAGCGAATTAAATCTGACACTGTGCAGAAGTTTGACTCATTGAGTACAAAGTTGAGTTCGGATAACAAACTTAATGTTGATAACTCATATGAATTTGAAGATGATAGTGATATGAGTGAAATATCTATAGAGGATGAGGTCGATTGCTCAGAGTTTGTTAAAAACAAACCTGATGTTACGAAAGTTTCAATTTTTGAAAAATTCTGTTGAATTCGCATGTCTTTCTGAAAATAATCCAAATATCTTAAAAGAAATTGCGACTGTTTTTCCAAAAGTCCAAACTGTCCCTAACCAGGTTTTCAAAATCAATGGGTAAATAAGGATCAAACAGTCGAATTAACATCCATAGTTGACAAAGACAACGAAGATGGATGTGATGAGCATTTTTGGTCAACTTCGATCGACAATGTTGACGAAACAGTTGGTCTCTCAGAGAGGAACTCTTGCAGAGTAAAATGAAGATACGTAGCAGAACCTTTAAACAAGGTTAATTCCAGCTACGAGAAAGCAAGTCCAAGTGGAACTAAGAATGTTCCTCGCGACACATCTTCAGTGCAAAACAAAACTCGAACAAGAAATCCAAGAGTGAAAGCTAACATTAAAAAATCCTCAGACCTGTTCGCAGCACAAAATTATCAAAGGAACGCAAGATACAACAAAAATATAAAGGAAAGAAAACAGTTCTGGCAATCCAAAAATCCCAACTTTGTTCACATTGAAAAACCTCTCACTCAAAATGCGAAAGTAGCATAAAATGCGAACCCTCAAGAGCTCATCGAAAAGTCAGTTTCGCAGTCCACAGGATACTAAAAAAAGTTTTTCAAAAACCTATTCTTTCAAAGCCAAAAAGCCCTGTGGGGAATCTTAAACCTCACAACTCACAAAACAAGTATGCTTCGCATCCTAACAAGACATCGAAATATGCTAACGGAAAAGGGCAGCAGGTTTCGGATCATCAAGCTCCAATCAAAAAGCCTGAAACTAACACAAAAGATACTAACCTAAAAGATAAGAGGATCAAGGTTTTTAAAATTACAAGGAAAGATAACACCACCTTAATAAAATGAACCTATATGGTTGATCTTGCAATTACTTACCCTGTTTCTATAAAAGGCTCGCAAGGACCCAAACTACTTTGGGTTCCTAAATCTTCTTAATTTTTGCAGGTAATTCGTGACGTACAGTTTGACACTGAATGGTATATCGACAGTGGTTGTTCGCGTCACATGACAGGTAGAAAGGAGGAACTGTGAGAGTATAGAGAACTGAAGAATGGTGGAAGAGTGAAGTTTAGGAATAACTCACTTGGAGAGATCAAAGGTTATGGGATGATAACAAATGGCGAATTCTCAATTCGTAAAGTTTCTTATGTCAAGGGTCTGCAACACAATCTTATGAGTGTTTCGTAGTTGGTCGTTGGTACGGGATTAAAGGTCTCATTTGACGACGAAGATTCTGAGATCATAGAAAAGAAAACCAAATCATTCCTTCTAATGTCTAAAAGCAAAGGAGAGATGTATCCATTGAAATTAAATCTGATATGAGGGAAGCCAACCATTTGCCTTGTATCGAAAGCTCCTGCAGTCGATAGGTGGCTATGACACATAAGACTTTTGCATCTTAACTTCCGAGATATCAACAAGCTTGTTCTTGGTGATCATGCATGAGGGCTTCCTCTCCTAAAGTAAGACAAGGATCATCTTTGTGCTGCATGCGAAATGGGAAAGCAAAGCAGGAAAAGTCGTCCAACGATAGTGAATACGAAAGTTATTGAGCCACTCGAACTTTTGCACATCGATCTTTGAGGTCCATATGCAATCGAAAGTATTGGTGGTAATAAGTATATTCTCATTATTGTAGATGATTTTTCTCGTTTCATTTGGGTTTATTTTCTTAAGCAAAAATCTGAAGCCACTCCCAAGATCAAAGACTTCATAAAGCAGATTGAATTACAACTACGAAATCTGGTTCGCAATATTCGCAGTGACAATGGATTGGAATTCAAAAAATAGGAGTTTGAATAATTTCTGACTGTGAAAGGAGCTTCGCATAAATTTTCGGCTCCATACACTCCACAACAAAACGACGTTATTGAAAGGCGAAACCAATCATTATGTGAGGCTGCAAGAACCATGCTCTCATTTGCGAATCTGCAACTATATTTTTGGGTTGATGCGATTGGGACAACTTGTTTCACCCAAAACCGTTCAATTCTCAATAAATGATTTTTTGTTACTCCCTATGAAATCTTAAATAAACGAAAACCTAAGGTAAAGTTTTTCCATGTTTTTGGTTCTAGGTGCTTCATCTTTAATTCTAAAGAACAAAGGAACAAATTCGATGTGAAAGCTGACGAAGGTATCTTCTTGGGATATTCGCTGACCTCTAAGGCATATATGGATCTTAACAAATGATCAAAATGAATAGAATAAACCTATTATGTGACGTTCGATGACAACTACTTAAAGAGGAATCAAGCGAATGACAGCCAATCAAAACAGATATTTCCTAAACCAAGCCCAGCTACGATTCCACTATCCAATGTCTATGAAGAATTCACGCTCCTATTCGATGAGCCAGAAAAGGATACCTCTTCCGAATCCAAAGTGGCTGACAACAAGGTCCATGAATTGAAGAAGATAATTGAAGATGTTGCAAATGATATGCACAAAGAGCAAGCAAGTGTGAATGTCCCACATGACGTGAACGCTACATTCCAGCAGGAGCACTCTACTCCAAAAGAGACTCACGAAACTCCACTCCAGGGGGAGAATTTAACTACTGAAGAAGAGACATTTACATCATTCAAGGGGGGGGGGGGGGAAAGAAGATATGAATGATGATTCAGATGTACAGATTGATGATTCCGATATACAATCAGAATTTGAGGACGTAAATGCTAAATTGGATCCATCTTGTGATCCTAATTATCCTCCTCTGACTAAATGGACAAGATATCATCCAAAAACACAGGTTATAGGCGAATCGTCTTCAGGAGTTCTTACAAGAGCACAACAAAAGGCGAAACAAACTGTTTTATTCTCCAAAGTAGAATATTGTATGTTGAATTCATTCATCTCCAAAGTCGAACCCAAAAATGTTTAGATTGCTCTGGATCATTTAGATTGGGTACATGCAATTCAGGAGGAGCTCAATGAATTTGAATGAAAGAAAGTCTGGAAATGATTCCTACTCTAAAGGATGCATCTGTTGTAGGGTTAAAGTCGTTGTTTCGAAACAAGCTTGATAAAGAAGGAAATGTTACACGAGACAAAGCGCGACTGGTTGTAAAGGGGTATTGTCAAGAATAAATCATTGACTACGAAGAGACCTTCGCACCTTTTGTAAGGCTACAATCCGTTCGCATCTTTATGGATTATGCGGCACATACGAAATTTTGAAGTACACTAGATGGACGTCGAATTGAACGGGGAACTTGAAGAGACAATGTATATGGAGCAACCACATGGCTTCATAAACGAGAAGTATCCTAATCACTGTTACATTCTAGAGAAAGCAGTTTATGGTCTGAAACAAGCTCTAAGAGCCTGGTACAAAACTCTCACTAATTTCTTAAAAATGTCCAAATTTAAACAAGGTTTGGTTGACCCAACCTTCTTTCGCAAGAAAGACGGTGCCCACTTAATGATTATCCAAATTTACGTTAATGACATTATCTTCGGATCCACTAACCCCAGCTTAACGGCTGACTTCCAAAAGCTAATGGAAACGAAATTTGAAATGAGCTCAATGGGTCCAATTAACTTTTTCCTTGGATTAAACATAAGACAGAGCCAGGAAGTTATATTTATAAATTAGGAGGCATAAACGAAGACCCTGCTCGATAAGTTTGGAATGGTGGAAGACTCTAAAACGAAGGTTCCAATGGAATTCAGAACGAAACTAACACCATCTCTGGAAAAACTAGATGTTGATATGAGCCTTTATCATCAGATGATAGGTTCATTGATGTATTGAATAGCTAGTCATCCAGATATTATTTTTTCCATTTGTTATTGTGTTAGGTTCCGAGAGAATCCTCACGAATCCCACACGGTAGCTATCAAGAACATTTTCAGGTACCTAAAACGAACCTCCTCACCAGGCATATGGTAACCATCAAACTCTGGTTTCTTCGTTCAAGCATTTTTGGATGTTGATCTTAGAGGGTGCGGCCTGGATAGAAGAGAGTACAATGGGAGGATGTTAATTCTTGGATGGCAAGCTAGTAAGTTGACAGTCGAAAAAGAAAGCTTGCATATCCCTCTCAACTGCTGAAGCAGAATACATAGTTGCAGCCTCGTGCACTTCACAAGTCATTTGGATTCAAAGCTAACTTCATGACTATGGTCTGAATATGAAATGAATCCCATTATACAGTCACTCCGAAAGTTGCATTCACATTTTTCACAATCCAGTGCAACACTCAAAAACGAAACACATCACACTAAGGTATCATCTTATCAAAGATCATGTGGAAGATGGTAATGTTGAAATACACTTCGGTAGATCTGCTGATCGGTTAGTTGACATATTCACGAAAGCCTTACCTGAACCTACCTTCAATTGAATACTTCAAGGCTTGGGAATGATAGAAGTTGAATCTGTTCCAAAACCACTTCTGCTTTCATAATGACACTTTCGTCTTTGGTTGTACTTTCGCACTCGCAGTCTAGAGCATGTCATGCAAATCGGTGCGAACGCTCGCAGTAATTCGTAGTCATCTTTTTTCATGGAAATCGGTGCGAACGCTTGCAATAATTCGCAACCCTTGTTTATCCAGCGACTTGATGCGAAAGATCTACATATCTCATGATCATCTGTTCGTGCGTGGTTTTGAGCTCTTTATATCCTTTTGTATAATATGTATATTTATTTTTTTCGTTTATTTTAGTTTTCTCCCTATTTTATTTTATTTCAATTTATTTCTTTCTATTTTTATTTTTTTTGAAACTAAAAATACGAAAACATTTTATGTATTTCTTCTTATTTTTCTTCTTTTTTCTTTTTTAAGAAAATCCAAAATACAAACACATTTTATTTATTTTTATTTTTATTTCTTGTTTAGAAAAACTCAAAATTCAAAAATATTTCTTTTTGTTTTTGTTCAAGTTTTTTTTTTTATTAAATATTTGTGCAGATTTGAAGACAAAATCTTTACCTTTAAACACGAATAATGGGGCCTGTATAAATTTCTTTGTTTATCTACTACCTAAGTGTCCCTAGAAGTATGCTGATGCATGTTGTCTAAAGCCTCGACGACTTTATGTTGAATCCTTAATGAATCTGTAATGCCAATCGTTTCTTCCCAATCAGCCTATGAATTCACATAAGTCGTAAGCTACCTTACTCTTCTCACGGTAAGTCAAGAGTTGTCTGTTTGGTCACTTTCGCATAGCAGAGGTACATTCGTTTCTTAGGAACCACCTCATACATTTCCCCATCATTTTCGTTTTCATGATCGTAACACTTGAGATTCTCAGAAATTACCACTGAGGTTTATGGTTACACAACATCTGTGTTAGTGATCTTAGTTTCATTTAACCACGAACTGAGTGAAAACCCAAAATTCAACACACTTTTATGGATTAACGGTGAACATATAAATGTTCTTGATATTTCATCAAGAATTAACGAAAGTCCACTTTCGTGATTTGTACCAAGAAATCTCTTTTTCTTTTGCGAAATCTTAATGAAATGTTCTAGACCTAAGACGTTTCTACCCAATAGATCCAGTTTTTTTATTTGTTTGAGATTTCTACATTTATCCAAGGCACTAAACACAATTCCAAAGCTACTCGTTCAACAGACTACGTTGGTCACACGAGTAGTTCATCCGAATGTTCGTACTTATATCAACTTTCGAAGTTTGGTTGAAGCTCAAGCCACCCTGAAAGCTTAACGAAAAGATCAATTTCACTGTTTCTTAATAAGCAAGTGATCGTAATTTAACAGGGAACCACATAAACACTTCTTAGTATCTCTTGATTTTGAAGGAAGAGATCTTTGCCCAAGATCCACGGTTTTGTGTCTTAAAATAGACATCACTAAAATCCCACACATATGCCTTCCTTTATTTCTTTATCATTGGCACACTCTAGCAGGAAGATTGTAACACCGTAAAATTTAAAACAATTTTCCACATTTGAAAAGCACATTTTAACAAAACCATTCATTCATAAATATCATAACATCATGTTTTTGTTTCATAAAATGTCTCCCAAGATCAAAATACATCTAATCCCATGTGTGTGTGTGTACGAATCAAGCCGGCGCCTTCCCACGGTCATCACGGGTACCTGAAACACATAACACTGAACACTGTAAGCATAAGCTTAGTGAGTTCCCCAAAAATACCACACTAACACATAATAGCCACTCGAGGCTGTAACTCTGTGGACCCTCTGGTCAATGTGTTTCAGTGGGGTCCTCCAGCCCCAACTTTCTGTGGGCCCTCTGGCCCTAACTCTAGGGACCCGGAAGTCCCAACTCTGTAACTCTGAATCATGTATATCACATATCACCATAAATCACAACAAATAAATAACATGCAATCACACTGGCATATAGCTCTATAGTACTCTGTCACATAACTCTATTACCACACTAGGTAAAGTATAGTGAGAAGACTCACCTCGGGTATCTCGGTAAATCTCTCACTCGGTAAACGCTGGCCTAGCCTCCGCCTAATCATATGAAATAAACACTCTATTTAATATAACTCTCAAAGACTAGACTATGCTCTCTTATGACATTCTCAGAAGGGTAAAAGACCATTTTACCCCTCTCATAACTCAAAGGCCCCACAATAGACCATACCTTAAAAGTCAACCAAAAGTCAACTCTCCGGGTTACGCTGCGCGTACCAGATGTGTATGCTGAGCGTACCCGACTACACCTCAGAATCGGGGAGCGCCACCCAGTACGCGATGCGTACTAGGGATTACGCTCGGCGTACTCCCCTGCTTCAACCCTTTAGCTCTTAAGGTCTTAAACAATTAAGACCTACGTCCATATCTTAGATCTGACCCCTTCTAAGCCCCTTAATCCATAAAGTTGACGACTTTAAGCCTTTGCATGGCTGAACAAGTCACCAACTCTCACAATGATCCAACCTTCAACTCTAGAAGGCTAAATACACATGCATGACTTCAAACTAACATCCAAGATGGAAACTTTATGGCTCTAAATCACCAATAACACTGAAAGGGGACAAATCTCAGACC
Organism: Lactuca sativa; assembly: GCF_002870075.4. Lineage (NCBI taxonomy): Eukaryota > Viridiplantae > Streptophyta > Magnoliopsida > Asterales > Asteraceae > Lactuca > Lactuca sativa. The sequence goes on along the minus strand of NC_056627.2, from coordinate 61,479,411 downwards.
ATGGAGTACTTTACACTCATAAAGTCTCCACCATTGGGGGTTTTTAGACCTAAAAAGGGCACATACAACAACAACCAAAAGATGAGGAAAGTTTTAAACTTTATACCTCCAAGTGTAGCCCTATTCTCTGTAGATCTCAGATCCTAAATGGCACCTCAAGCATTAGCTTCCAAGAACTCCCTTCCTTCTTCTTCACCAAGTCACTAAAGCACCAAGAAGCTCAAATCAACACTCTCACACACTAAGGACGATGGGGCTCTCTTTTAGGGTTTCACTTACTGATATGGAGGCCAAAGAATGAGCCATAACACCCTTTAAATAGTGCACAAGGTGGATTAGGGTTTTTGCACCTGGGCCGGGTACGCCCAGCGTACCTTGGCGACTCCGTGTCCAAATTAAGCGCATGAGTACGCGCAGCGTACCCCTTTGGTACGCCCAGTGTACTCACTTGCTTTAATCCCACCACTCAAGGACTAAACATGTCTAATCAATAAAGGACAAGGACGAAAGAAATATACCTGAATCTCGGGGTGTTACAAAGATCCTTGTGATTTTTCAAAAGTCTGGTTCGTGGTCCTTACACTCATTTTCAGTTTCGTAGTTCAACTAAAGTTTACTTAAAGGCGAATGTTTTTATCTCAATGCGAAAGGTGGTATTCTTTAAAAGCGAAAGGTAGAAACTGATGCGACACTCTAATGGATAAGGATTCAAATGGGCGCGTGAAAATTTGAACCGACATTTCCTTTATCGCTGCCTGACACAAGCTTCTAATGTACAACTGTCATATCATGCTTTTGCAGGCGTCTTTTCAGTGCCCGATACAGACACTCTCTCTCCTGATTTCTCTCACCAAACAAATGGTATAAAAATATTTTTGATGCTACATCTCTCCTGCCACTCATAAATACTCTCAAAGAATTTTGGCGATCAAAAAGCTCTCAGTTATTCAACCTCTTCATCTCAAGAACTCATCAATGCCGGGATCTTCTGAAACTCCTTCTGTTCAAGAGCACTCAGGGCAATCATCCCTTCTCGCCATCAAGCAAAACCAAAACCTGATTCTTGATCTCAACCCTCTCAAGTACGACAGCTTCATGTTACCGATTGTTGAGTGCTTAAAATACTCTCCATTAGTTAAAGCTCTGACAACCCGTGAGATTGTTCCCATGCCTCTTCTGTCAAAGGCTTACTCTTATGCGTGCTACATCAAGGAAGAACAAAGGATCACGTTCGAAGTTCTCGACAGGAAAACCTCAATCACTAAGTCTCGATAGTGTTCTCTGCTACGGCTGGAACTGACCGCTGATATGGTCGACCCCGATTCCATCGCCATCTCCTCTATTATGAAGATGTTCTACCAAATGGGTTATAAATAAACCCTAACCTTCATCTCCAAGTTCAGAAAACCTAATTTGTCGCCTCAATGGAATGGGCTTTTTACTTTACAATTCAAGAGCTTTTCTGAGCGCGTGACTGGGTCAGATTGCACCGGCAAACTATTCATGAGCATCATGTATGGTCTTTACACAGGAGAAAACATTGACTTTGGGGCAGTTCTTTGGGGTCAATTAGTCCAAAGTACACATTCTATAAACCGACACAGCGAAATTTCCTATGATCGATTCTAGACGATTATTGTTCAAAGGTCCATTGAAAACCATAAAATTCCCATGATGCACGATACCTTTTGTCGAAGGAGATGGGTTTGAGTTTAGATCTTCTCAGTTCAGTCCATTCAGAGTTCAGGAGGATAGCGATGATGATGCTCCATTTACTCAATGGCAGTTCACAGCTATCACCGAGAATCTAGATTCACTGATCAATTCTTCTCAAGCTTCTTCCAATGATGTTTACTTTACGGCAGTAATGGAGGCCTTTTTCAAGTCCATGAGAAAAGAACATTAGGCCAATCTGGATTAAGCGAATCAAGCGATTTATGATTCGATTGCTATGTGTGAATAGGTGTTTGAAAAGGTTTAAAAGCTTGTCTCTGATGCTCAGACTTTTAAGACGACTCTCCAAACAGCTGTCGAGATAAATACCTCTAAGTCAAATGAGGCAATAGTGAGTCTTCGCAACGCATTTCAAAATGAAAAAGAAACGCTAGTGTAGGTTCGAACTAATTTGCAAACGGATAACACTGAGCTTCGAACGTTAATTTCCTCAAAAAATTGATTAGCTTCGTGGAGATCTGGCAATTGAAAGTTGCATTATGGACGAACTTGCTGCCAAAACAATGAAAGTCCAAGTTCTAGCTGCCAAACTCCCCCACACAAAAAAGGGATCAAGGAGCTTAAGTCTGAACAAGATATTGTTAAAAGTGTTGTTGGAGATGTTAATGCCTTGCTCTCTAATATTCTTGATGCTAATGATCCAATTCTTTCAATCTCTATTCAAAGGCATTTGACTGAAAAGTTTCGGCCTACTCTTGCCATGCTTAATCAAAGGGATCAAGGAGCTGAAGTCTGAACGAGTTGTTGTCAAAAGTGTTGTTGGAGATGTTTATGCCTTGCTCTCCAATATTTTTGATGCTCATGATCCAATGCTTTCAATCTTTATTCGAAGGTATTTGACTGAAAAGTTTCGTCCTGCTCTTGCCATGCTTAATCAGATAGAGGGTGTTTCAGAGTCTCCTGACCTTCCAAAAAAAGGGGGGAATCATCAAAAGAACCTCAACAACCTTTGAAGACTGATGGGCAAAAACCGAAAGTCTCCAATGAACCGAAGGTTAATGTAGATCCGGGCTCTAAAGGCAAAGAAAGATTGGTGGATAGTGATGACGAAGAGCCTGATGAAAACGAGCTCAAAAGGCAAAAGTCTCATGAGGCTGAAATGGATGAACATAAGAGAATCATCTGACAGGCTGAAGCGAAGGAGCGAGCAGAACACGAAACTCAGGTTACTTTGGAAAGTCGAAAGACTTTGTTTCTACCACAGACCTTGGAGCAAATCCTTAATGAGGCGGTTGATAATCCAAGCATGAATTGGTTGCAACCTGTAACTTCGTTTGATCTTGAGAATTTGTAGGATTCTCAGTTCGACATGCCTATCACTCCGAGTCATTCCTATTTTGCAATTTCGATGTAGTTGCAAATTCTCATGCAACAGAAGAGAAGGTTGATAACTCTTTAATGGAGTTTTATGTTTCGCATGCCAAGTCTCAGTACCTCACTAGGAGTGCACAAAAGATTACCACCGTGAAGGTCATAGGGCCAATTGAAACAAGGAGCTTCGTGAACATCAAGTTCAAAACAACAAGAGGATCTGAAAGCACTATTCACGAGTTTTCCTTGGCTGATCTTCCATGTCTTAATCCCTATGATTGGATCCTTTTATTACACTTCCCTTTTAAGGATGAAAAGAAGTACGAACCTATTTTGGGGCATATAAAATGAATGTTGATTTTGTACATTTATGAAGTGGCGAAATTTGACATTGAAATTGCTTCAGTTCTGAAGAGTAAACCCACAACTCCCCTTACTGGCAAAATGAAAGACATCAACATGATGCCGATGGGGAAGATTGAAAAAGAGAACTGGATCGTAATGTTTCATCGCGGTTCAGGAGCTAGTTTGCAGAAGTGCCTCTTCGTATTGCCTGATAAGCATTTGTTCTCTACAGTTTTCTTGGAACTCATTTTGGATATCATATGCCAATGTAAACTGAATGACGATGTTGCGAAGAATATTTACTTTGATATGATAAGATGGTACACTGCCTTTCTCATGCATCTTCTCTCAGTCATTCCCAAGCTTTTCAAGACAACAAAGAAGACTCAACAGTGAAGAGCATCTCGCCTCAATTGACACAAAGAGGGAGATTGTTAGGAATTAGATTTGCATCTTTGAGTCTTATTTTAATAGTTCATTGATGTAAATGGGCTTGGGCTTGTCCACCCATCATTTATTAGAGCTAGAGAATTTATGGTGCATGCATGCACCGTGTTTCACAACTTTGGCAATTATTCTTGTAACCCTAAACGCGCCTCTACAATAGCAATTCTTAATTGAGCTCTTTTGAGGATGTGAATTTTAATCATTAAGCATATATTGAATCATTGTTTTGTTCTTGTTCTTATTTATAATTAGTTTTGAATCTGATCGATCTTTCAAGGATTAATATCCTAAAAATAATAACCCACCAGGCATGTAATCGAACATCAGACACATGGTCAAACAAAACCCCAATTTGGACATGCTAAATATGCATAAAACGAGTATAAACCCTAAAATTGTTTTTTTACGTTATAATTGCTTATATTGGAACGAATCACACATTGAAATCATATCACATTGTATAGTTGCATGAATCAAAGAAAAAAAGGTAACTATAATTATACTAGTAACTTGAACTCAGACAAAGAAACTATACCTTCGTAAATTTCCAGCGAGACCTCGAGGCAGCAATCACCTCGCATTCTTTCTTTCCCCCTCGTCAGTCACAACAGTCATCTCGCACGTGTTCCTCTTCCCATCCACCCTCGCTGCCAAACCACACTCACCAGAGCCTTGTCAGTGTTGCAAATCGTCAACGTTGTTGGAGATCTAAGGGTTTTCGTCAGCAACGACATTCCAGATCTACGATGACGAGATCTTCAATCAAGACAGACGAGAAGGGTTTTTGAACAAGATCTCCAACAAAATCAGAAGGAGAGAGACGGTGGGGAGAAAAAGAAATGAAGTAGAGAGAAAATGGTGATTGTAGTGGCGATTTTCGGTGGGTGTTGGAGGTTTCCGACAGGTTGTGTTGGTGTTTTGGTGAGAAGAGGGAGGTTTAGGATCTAGTTGGTTTTCCAGTGAGACGAGTGGTGGAGGACCATCGACGGTAATTGAGGTTGTGTTGTCGGCGATTGTATTTAGGGCTCAGATGCAAAGTGCAGGGGCGACGTTTAAGTGGGATGAGGAAGATGTTAGATAAATGTCGATGTTCTATAGGTAGGGTTTTTAATTAAGTTACTTAAATTAAAGAAATTAATAACTTAATTACTTAATTACCAATAATAACTAATAGGTAACCTTACAATTTTACCCTTATCCAGGTTTTTAAAATGATTGGTCCACATTTATCCCTACATCCATAAAATAATTAGCTAGAATATTTGAACCTAGTTTTCTCTCTCTCTCTCTCTCTCTCTCTATATATATATATATATATATATATATATATATATATATATATATATATATATATATATATATATATAAACTAAAAGTTGTGCAATTAAATATAAATTCATCAAACAACATGGTATGCATATGCTCCCTTCCTCTTTATTTTGTTTGTTTTACTTTTTAAAAAAACATCAATGCCTATCTATCTATAAAGAATATATTCTATCATATTATTACAATATTACAATATTTGGTTATTTTATTTTGTGGGGATGCTTTTTCTAAGGTCAGTATTCGAAACCCAATCAATCAAACAAACAAATTGCCAATTATAGATGACAAATATAATTTATTTGACGAAAAAAAAAGTAGCTGTATAATTGTAAGTTTTTAATGTAATGGAAGCTTATTCCAACATGTTGCCACTAATGGCAATTTTCAATCTTGAATTCTTGGTTAAGATAAGTTCACGGACAAATAGTTTTATCCATAACCTTGAATTATTTATGCTTTTATAGTAAGAGTCGCCCAAGAATTTGGAAACATGTATTCTTGGAGTTATACCTATGATGCATCCGATTATATGAGTTCATTAACTTATCAAAGATACTTATGATCAAGTGGAAAACATTTGATTGAAAGAGACTTGATGGAATTTATCCTCTTATAATTGAGGCCAAGAAGGAAAAGATAAAATTATTGAACGAGATGCGAATATCTCATACCCTTCTGTTTATTTCCTTAAAAACTTCTCTTTCATATTCTAAGAAACCAAGCATATATATAAGAATGTTTATTATTCATGCATGATGTATGCATATATCATTGTTTACTTTACCTACAGGCTACGTATATGCAGTATGGGTATTTTTTTGACCGATTGTTGTCGATATATTTTATATTTACCCTAACCTCGACCATTTATTGGATAATTAGTTTATAACCCATTGCAATTATGGTTATAAAATTAATTAATTTTATAGTTAAAAATCAAAATTATTAATTAATTATTTAAAATATATTATTAATTAAGAGATATATTTTAGTTATATAAATTTATAATCGTTGATTTAAATAAATAATTGACCTTATAATTTGTATTAATTTTATTTAAATGTTTATTCTAATGTTATTAATTTAAGAGAAATTAAATATCCTCTTACTTTTGGTCCTACAAATCCTCCTACCTAATTAAATGATGACATGTGTCATATTAATGTATTAAAATATCATTAATTGAGCATTAAATGATACACATATCACTATTCAATTGAGTAGAAGAATTTGTAATAAGAAATAGTAGGAGGATATTTAATTTCTAAATTTAATATAATTAAATTGAGAAATTTAAAATTCGAAATTTGAAATGAAGAATCATTATGTTGACAAATGACATGATATTAATTAGGAGAACTAATATGGTGATACATTAAAAAATAAGAATAAACATATCATTTTATTAGAATAAAAAGATATATTATGTCTAACTTAATTCGTTATATGTGTAGAGTAATTTTAAGGAAAAAAACTTAAAATCAATAGCCGATCGCATAATAATAATAATAATAATAATAATAAATGAATAAGAGAAATTAAATATACTTCTACTTTTGTTTCTAAAAATGTTGCTAACAAATGATGATATATGTCATATTTTTATATTAAAATATTATTAAATTTCATTAAATAAACATTAAATGTAACATATGTCACTATTTAATTGGATAAATAATTTATACGAATAGAAAATAATAAAATATTTAATTTCTCATAATAATAAAAAGGTAAAGATAAAAAATAATAATCAAAATTAATATGATAATAATATTTTATATATTTTTCCTTTTAACTCTAATATAATCTAAAACTACACCGATATAAGTTGAACCTTGGGCTTGGATAAATTACACCCATATGAGTTGAACCTCATCCACGTGGGCTGAGAGCACCATGTCAACACCAAATAATGCTATCTAAGCTTACTCTTCAGAACAATAGATTATATATTTTTAACTCTCTAATATAGTCCTAGGTTTTTACTCGAATGGAGTGAAGAGATAAGATCCTTTCTGTTGAGAGAGCGATCCAAACTTCTTGTTTGAATTTTATAAGTTACACAGGCGTAAACAAGAAAATGGATATGAACACTTTAGAACAAGTTGGAGTGAAAATCATATAAAAAACGCTACAGAAGCTTATGTTAAACTTATAATAATTGAAGACAGCAACTTAATTGGATGGGAAATGATTGTTGGCCTGTTCTGATGCTCACCTACAGCTTACAGTTTTTTTGTTGGTTATGAAAGAAAGAGACTGGAAATGATTGCCGCTATATAATAAATCATATGAATGTGTCAATGTTCCTCCCCATGCATGCAAAGTGTGACTGGAATAAAATGCAAGACCAAATCTCTAGGACCCATAACCTTATATCTTGGTTGAAAATAGTACTAGAGAGTCGAGACTACTTATACTTATATTAGTTGCTAGGGGTGAAGGCGGTGTGGTTCGGTGCGCTTATTGACAAAAACCTCACCACTAACCGTAAATACAGTTAATCCAGTTTCAAAACCGCTTGGTAAGGTTATTTTTGCGGTGTAGTTAGGCGGTTATTTTTGCTGTGTGATTTTATTTTTTTGTGTTTCGGTTATTAACCAAATAGATTTGATGCAGTTATTTTGTGTGGTTTTTAACCATAGTTTAGAGTTCAAACGGTTTTAAGAGTTTAAACATATTATTTGTAATAATAAAAAAAGAAAAATGTATAATACAATTAACTTACATCACGAACAATTAATATCTTAAAAAAGTGAAATCACTAGTAATTAATAATAAATATCATAAAGTATCAAATTTCACTATTTTCCAAAGTTAAACATAACAAAAAACCAACATTTTTGTCTTCTAGAATTTATCCTTCTTTCATATATTAATAATTAATATTTAATTGTATATAATATATGCGGTGCGGTGCGGTTTTTTAAAACTAATAACCGCACCGCAAATTTGCGGTTTTTGAAAAACGGAAAACCTCACCATCAGATTTTATTGCGGTTGCAGTTTATCGGTTACGGTTAATTTTAGTTGCGGTGCAGTTTTTGCTCACCCCTATTCGTTGCTATATCATGATAGAGAATTAAGAGCTAGCCAAGCACCATCACCTTTTTTTTCTTATTGTTATATATATATATATATATATATATATATATATATATATATATATATATATATATATATATATATATATATATATATATATATATATATATATATATATATATATATATATCATTAACAATAAGAAAGGTTGACAATGTGAGAATCATTCTCAGCCACTCATTTTATCTAAGCATAAAAAGACACGGTGGCAAACTTGTAAATATGATAACAACCTTCAATCTCAAATACGTATATGTAGAGAATTAGATTACAGTTCAAACTCATTCATCGTTCATCATCCAAATTTATTCTCTAACTTTCAACAATCATCTAGATTTCTTCAATTAAACCATCATCAACATCATCCAGTGCTAATCAAACATCGATCTTCGTCAATAATCAACACGATTCAACAGTTACAACAAAAATTCATTTTTGGTTCTTTTAATTTAACCTTCAATTGTGCTTGAATACGATCAGATCTTCAACATCTATGATTAATTATACTCCTAGCGTTATTATATCAATATCATCGATAATCAACAAAAATCCACTTCATATCATTCATGCAACATCAATTATCAAATAAAACTTCAAAATTGAGGTTAGAAAAGGATCAAATCGTTTTTTTTTTGAAAAAATTTCATATAATTCTCTATCAATATACTCTTTTGTAATATTTAAATAGTCAAAATATCATGTTTTTAACATTTTTAAAAAAAGTTAAATTGTATGCACTCCAACTGTTTGATGAAATGCATAAACTAAATTACCACGTTATATTCATATATGAATATGTTTTCTCAGTATATGATTATTAAAACAAAAAAACAAATATGCAAGTCTGTATGTTATTCATATGTGAATAACATATAAAAATTATATATATTTGTGAAAATACCTTGTAATATTTATATGTGAATATACTGTGTAATATTCATATATGAATATACCGTGTAATATATTCATAAGTGAATATATCATCTAATATTCACATGTGATATACCATGTAATACTATGTAATATCCAGATATGAAAATACTATCTAATATTCATAAGTGAATATACCATCTAATATTTACAAGTGAATATACTATGTAATATTCATAAGTGAATGCATCGTCTAATATTTAAATATGAATATACTATTTTTATTATATGCTATATTCATATATGAATGATATTTAAATTGTAAAAAAAAAAATAATAATCACAGTTTTTATTCATAACTGAATAACGAATGTACTGTAGTAAAAACCTGATTAATTTTTATTCACTTATGAATAACGATAGCTGAAAATATAAAAAAATTAAATTTTGTATTTTATCTTAAAACTATATCAATATGGATGTCTATTTGTAGACAATAAAAAATCATGAATTTTGGTATATTTAAAATCATTTTTCGATAAAAAAAGCTTCTTAAAAATTAAAAAAACGAAAAAACTATGTTTTTGTATATATTAAGGTAATGATTAGCATAGTTTAAGGAAACATGTTTTGTTGGAAAACAAATGTCTATTCCTTTCTCAATTGAACTCTCATCTCTCTCTCTTTCTCTCTCTCTCTCTCTCTCTCTATATATATATATATATATATATATATATATATATATATATATATATATATATATATATATATATATAAATATTGTGTGAAAATATGACTTATTATTGTCCATTAGAGTAAAAAACGTTTTTTTTGAATGGGTGTGAATTGAAGGAACATATGATTAGAATAGAATAGAATGCACTATATAATTGCATTTATTTAATTATAATGGTATTTTAGTCTATTAATATATATTTAAAAAATGAAAAATTGCTTATTTATTGTATATTTTAATGGGAACTTTATTAAATACTTATTTATCTTATTTTTATGGAATTAAACATTGATAATTACATCATTTTGTTTAAAATGTAGGTTCCTATGACATTAGGATGAACATATATTGTATTTTCATTATTAAAGAATATGATTATATCCAAGTGATTTTTTTGAAAATTATTCTTTTTAAAGAATATGATTCCAACCAAGTGAAAATTACCTACATTTTAGATAATTTAGTCAAATTAATAAGGAAAAATAAATGATATAAAATTAAGTACAAATCAAAATATAATATGATGATGAGTATCATACGTTTCCAAGAAAATAATAAGGCATTTTGAAAGAAATAATAGTCCATGAGAATGAACGAATAACACATGAAGTACAAATATATAACTGATATTCTTGAAGAATAATACATAAACTATAAATGTAGCTGACATTCTTAAAGAATAATACATATGAATGGATAACTGGCATTCGTGAAGCATAAATAAACATTATAAAAGTAATAAAATATATACTTTAAGAATAACTAGTTGAAGGTTCCCCCACTTTGCGGGGGTTTGAAGCCTTCAGTTGATTCTAAATAAATGACATTCCTTAACTTTTCATTTGTAGAATTCTTCCGGGCATATTATACATTACCCATGAGATATAAAAAAATATATATTTTTCTATTCTAATTTTATAGTTTCGACGCATTTGATATTCAAACGTAATTAAAAATAATTAATACGTCTTATTTTTAATCAAATTGTTCGATCTTTATGTCGCAAATTTGGTGGTCTCATTATTGCAATTGTCGTATGTGCATTCTCCCACTAAAGCATTAGTGTACCAGTTTTCGTGATATATGGGAAAATTCTCTTCTATTTATCGTCTATATTTTTTATGAAAAATGTTCCACTTCTGAATTGGTTCTATTATCAATCACGAAACATGATCAGAAGAAGATTCATGAGTACTGTTCAATCCAGACATTACTGGAATAGAATCCACCTTAGATGATAATTGCAATTCATACTGTATCACACAACCTGAAGAAGAAAAAGCGAACATGTCATACTTTGACATTATAAAACCGAAATTTGAATATATATATATATATATATATATATATATATATATATATATATTTTGTTATTGTTACCATCGAATTTATAAAAACTAGAGTCAATAACCACATAATATAAATTACTGACCCTCCCAGATGTGGATACAAGAACCACTACCACCATATTTTTACAACCACTATTTCCACTAAAAAGTTCTACCAATTATTGATAGGTGTTATAGGTTACACAAAAATATGTGGCAAAAAAATGTAACCAAAAGTTCACATGAAACCTATTGGATCTAAGTTTTCTCTATTGATTTGCATCAAGCAATTGAACATCAAGAACCCTAGGAGTACTCTACTATTTTTGAAATTCATAAAGGGTTTTGAGCTTACATACCTTTTGATTATTATAGGAAATAATCAACAATTCATTCTTGATGAAGCTTTAGAAAGCAAGCACCGAAAATTTCATGTCTCTATTGGTTTGTACACAAACCCTAGTAATAGAAGACTTTAGATGAAAAAGGAGAAAGAATGAATTTTTGGCTCTACGAATCTTAGAGGTGGAGTGCTGAAATTATGAACCACATAAGGAGTTTATATATGTGAGTAAGGATTCTAGGATAAGCCAGGTTTCGTTGGATAACTCTTATCCTTTTTTCTTGATCCATAAGGCTTCCAAGAAGCCCTAGGAACCTCCTCCAAAACCACCCCCTATTGTAACAACGTAAATTGCAAAACAAATTTTTCATTTTTCATCAACCAAGTTCATATAAAAACATTCTCAAATATTTCCAATATTAGTTTTTGAAACATAACATATCCCAAGATCATAAAATCAAACTCTCTCTCTAGTGTGTACCAGTCACGCCGACGCATTCCCATGGTCCTCGCTAGTACCTGAAACACATAACACAATAACTGTAAGCATAAATGCTTAGTGTGTTCCCCAAAATACCGCATACAACACATATGCCACTCGAGGCTATAATACGACCCTCTGGTCGATGTGTCTCAGCGGGACCCTCCACTCTCGTAGCTCGTTGGACCCTCTAGTCCGGTCATAGCTCGTTGGACCCTCCGGTACAGTCTATAACATCATACAACATACATATATCACATATCAGATAATCGCATACGTAACACATAAGACCCTCTCGTCAACACATAATACCACTCTAGGTAACGTATAGTGAGAAGACTCACCTCAACTATCTCGGTAAGTCTCTGACTTGGTAGAAATGTGATCTAGCCTCCGCCTAATCACATAAAGTAAATACTCTCATAAATATAACTGTACTCAAACCTTTCTTAACACCCTCAGAAGGGTAAAAGACCATTTTACCCCTCTCTTGGCTTAAAGGCCTCATTGTTGACCAAACCCTAAAAGTCAACACAAGTCAATGGTCAAACTTTGACCCGACTCGTCGAGTGCACTTGGGCGACTCGGCGAGTCTACACGTGTCCACTAACTCTCTTAGTCCATCTCTTGGCACGTCGAGTCCTTCCCCTTACTCGACGAGTCACACCTGACATGAATCGCGGGGCCACCCCGACTCAACTCGTCGAGTCTCAAGAACAACTCGGCGAGTTCCGCCTTGAAATCCAGTCCCCTAACTCTTCCTGACTCACCGAGTTATTTCCCCAACTCGGCAAGTCTACTCACTGAGTGATTTACGGGAAACCCTCATCCTACTCGCCGAGTCTGATCTTCGGACTCGGCAAGTTCATCCCATGCACAAACTCCATAGACCTCTTGAGGTCAGATCTGTTCCTTTAATTCATAGATCTGGCCTTCCCAAGCATGATAATCACATAAAGTTTAGACCTTGACACTCATATATCATCTAAATGGTCTAACTTGGTGATTTAGCCCCAAAAATGACATCCTAAACTCATGGCTCCCAAAGTAACTCATAAAGCTCCAAGGGTTAAGGTCTCTGGACCTCTTTGGGTCCAGATCCAAAGCATAGACTCGAGAAGGGACCAATTGCTCCACTTATCCATCCTCTAAAGGGGTTAGAAAACCCTAACTCTAAGAATCAACACCAAAACTGAAGAAGGTTCGAATAAATACCTCAATATGAACTCTATGAACTCTGAAGTCACCAAAATCGCACCTCCTTCAGCCTCCTCTTGCCTTGGTAACCTCCTTCTTGCAAATACACCAATAAAAGGATCAAGAATGGCCTCTTCTTCCTCACAAACGCTCTAGATCTCTTAGGGTTTCTCTATGGGGTTTGGTAGCCGCAAATGACGGCCTGAAGGGCCTTTAAATTTGTCCCAAACCCAAGAAATTAGGGTTTCATTAAACAGCGTGGACTCGCCAAGTCCGGCTGTGAACCGGATACGAATCCGCGACCATACTCGGCGAGTTTAAACACCAACTCGCCGAGTCTCCTCACAACTTTCAAAAATAAAGGAATAAAATATTATACCTGGGAATCCGGATGTTACAATTCTCCCCCACTAGAATTAGACTTCACCCTCGAAGTCTCACTCTGCAAACAAATCTGGATGCTGCTCCCGCATCTCACGCTCCGGCTCCCAAGTCAACTGTGACCCTTTCCGATGCTGCCACTAGACCTGCACCAGAGGCACCTCCTTGTTCCTTAAAACCTTGATCTTCTGATCCCTAATCGCCACCGGTCTCTCAACATAAATCAGGCTCACATCCACCTGAATATCTTCTAATGGCACCACTGCTGACTCGTCGGCTATACACTTTCGCAGCTGCGACACGTGGAATGTGTCATGAATTTGACCCAACTCCGCAGGTAACTCTAAACGGTAGGCTACCCTGCCTACGCTCGCGATCACCTGAAAGGACCAATATATCAGGGCCCCAACTTACCCCTCTTCCTAAATCGAATCACTCCTTTCCAAGGAGAGACCTTCAGGAGCACGAAGTCGCCGACCTGAAACTCGAGCTCGGACCGGCGTCTGTCCGCATAAATCTTCTGACAACTCTGAGGGGTCAACAACCTTTGTCTGACCTGCTGAATCTGCTCTGTCGTCTGAAGCACGATCTCGGTACTACCCATCACACGCTGCCCTACTTCTCCCCAGCAAATGGGGGTCCGACACCTCCTCCCATACAACAACTCAAAGGGCGGCATACCAATGCTCGAATGATGGCTGTTGTTGTAGGAAAACTCCGCCAAGGGCAAATACGTGTCCCAACTCCCGCCGAAATCCAACACACATGCTCGGAGCATGACCTCGAGCGTCTGAATCGTCCGCTCACTTTGGACGTTAGTGTGTGGGTGGTATGCGGTACTCAAATGCAATTCGTACCCAATTCCTCATGAAACTTCTTCCATAATCTGGAAGTGAAACGTACATCTCGATATGAGACAATCGAGATCGGCACTCCATGCCGCGATACCACCTCTCTCACGTACATCTCTGCCAACCTCTCCGCGGAAGAGCTCTCACTGATAGCCAGGAAGTGAGCGCTCTTCGTCAACCTGTCCACAATCACCCAAATTGCATCGACACCCATCGCAGTCCTTGGCAATTTGGTGATGAAATCCATGGTAATCTGTTCCCATTTCCACTCGGAAATCTCTAATGGCTGCAACTTGCCATGTGGACGCTGGTGCTCGACCTTAACCCTGCGACAGGTCAAGCATCTCTCTACAAACCATGCGACATCCCTCTTCATACAGGGCCACCAATACTCCCTTTTTAGGTCCTAATACATCTTACTGGCCCCGAGATGGATCGAGAACTTCGATCGATGAGCCTCTTCCATCAAAATGGTACACGTTCCGCCCACCGATGGTATCCATATCCGACCCTGAAATGTCATAAGCCCCCGGCTATCGGTAATGAATTCCGATACCAGCCCGAGTACCCGCTCTCTCTTTTGGCTTTCTGGCCTCACGGCCTCAGCCTGGGCCCCACGAATAACGTCCAACACCAGGGTCATCACTGTCAATCTGAAAACAAACATCTCGCATCGGGGCGGCCTCTACCCTACGGCTCAGTGCATCGGCTACAACATTAGCCTTGCCCGGGTGGTACAGGATCTCACAATCATAATCCTTGACCACATCCAACCACCTCCTCTGGCGCATATTCAGATTGGTGTGATCCATCAAATACTTCAAACTCTTGTGGTCTGTGTATATTGTACACCGAACCCCATACAGATAATGTCACCAGATCTTGAGGGCGAACACTACCGCTCCCAATTCCAGATCATGAGTGGGATACCTCGACTCATGAGGCATAAGCTGCCTCGATGTATATGCTATCACATGCCCCCTCTGCATAAGCACCGCTCCCAATCCGGATATCGATGTATCACAATATACCACAAAATCCTCCATCCCTTCCGGAAGGGCCAATACTGGGGCTTCGCATAATTTCTGGCGAAGTGTCTCGAACGAGGTCTGCTGCTCCGGACCCCAAGAAAATGCAGCACCCTTCCGGGTCAATTTGGTGAGTGGCACGGACATCTTGGAGAAATCCTTAATAAATCTCCGATAATAGCCGGCCAAACCCAGAAAGCTCCTGATGTCGGTGGGTGATCTCGGCACCTCCCACCTCATGACTGCCTCAATCTTGGCCGGAACGACCAATATCCCATTCTGGTTGACGAGATGCCCTAAAAACTGAACCTCTCGTAACCAGAACTCACATTTGGAGAACTTGGCATAAAGCCTCTCCGACCTCAGAACTCCGAGGATCTCCCTCAAATGCTCCTCATGTTGCTCTCTGGATCTCGAATACACCAATATGTCATCGATGAACACGATCACCGAGCGATTTAACATCGGTCTGCACACTTTGTTCATGAGATCCATGAACACCGTCGGTGCGTTGGTGAGTCCGAAAGGCATCACCACGAACTCGTAATGCCCATAACGAGTCCGGAATGCTGTCTTCTGGATGTCCTCATATCGCACCCTCACCTGATGATACCCAGACCTCAAATCGATCTTGGAGAACCAAGATGATCCCTGCAACTGATCGAACAAATCGTTGATCTTCGGCAACGGGTAACTGTTCTTGACCGTTAGCTTGTTTAAATCCCGGTAATCAATGCACATCTGGTGTGAACTATCCTTCTTCTTGACAAAAAGGATAGGCGCCCCCCATGGTGAACTGCTAGGCCGAATAAACCCCTTCACTAGCAGCTCCTGGAGCTGCGAGGATAACTCCTGCATCTCTGGAGGCGCAAGGCGATAAGATGCCTTGGCGATAGGCACAGCTCCTGGAACCAATTCAATACCGAACTCTACTTGCCTCTCCGGAGGCACACCCGACAACTCCTCTGGAAACACATCCGGAAACTCATGCACTATCGGGACCTCATCAACTGACCTTGGTCTCTCAGAATTAACCCTCGCATCCATCACATATGCCACAAATACCCTACAACCCTGCTGTAGGCTCTGTCTCGCTCTGGCGGCCGAACAAAATGTTGTCCCAGCACGTGTACCCTCGCCGTACACCGTAAGAACTCCCCCACTAGGGTCTCAAATCGTCACCAATTGACGCTCGCAGTCTATCACAGCTCCATATCGGCTCAACCAATCCATTCCCACTATAACACACACATCCCCCATCGCAATCGGAACCAGATCTATCGAGAACTCCACACCGAAGATCTCAAGGACACATCCTCGAATCACATCTGAAGCATACACTGCTCGCTCATCAGCTATGGAAACTCGCAGAGGTCGATCCAATGCCTCTCAACGGATACTAATGTGCTGACTAAATGCTACGGAAACAAACGACCGACTCGCACCCGAGTAAAAGAATAGCAAAGCAGGCACAAAACTCACAAGAAAAGTACCTACGCACATCATCATATAAGGATAATAACTCAACTCAAATAATAGATGAATATAGAATACATACCAGCCACAACATCGGCCGCCGCGCAAACCTCCTCCACAATCAACTGGAATGTTCTCCCACGAGCCTTCAGTGCCTCGACCTTCACCGGCCGAACCTCAGTAACCCTAGTAGCAGGCGCAGATCCCTGCGCTGATCCCTGAAGTAGCTGAGGGCACTCAGCCTTCCGACGCCTGGTCTGGTTGCAATGAAAGCAAACCAAAAATCCCTTGGGGCAATCCCTCGCGATATGCCCCTCCTTCCCGCACTTGTAACATACTCCAGCCCTGCACGACCCCTCGTGACTCTTGCCGCACTTCCCACAAGTGCGGCCCTTCGCGCCTCCAGATCTCAAATCAGCGGGTCTAGCCCGCTTGGCTGCCGGCTGAGACAGAGCCGGTCGCCGATCCGCCTTCTGTGACTCGGCCTCCTCCATGGCCCGAGTCTCCAACTCAATCTCCCTCTTCCGGGCATTTTCCTGAAGCTCAGAAAATGTCCGGTAAATCGAGTTCGCCACGAACTCCTGAATATCTCTCCTCAGAACACCCAGATAACAGCTCATATGAGCCTGCTTAGGGCAAAACATCGCCCTCTCGTGAAACTTCCTGGTGATCACTGCCACAGAATCAGTACCCTGCTTGAGGGTCAAGAACTCTTGAATCAACCATTCCCTCTCCACCGGGGGAACATACTTGTCTCTGAACATAGCGGTGAACCTCTCCCAGGTCACCTCAAAAATCTCTGCCAAAGTGAAGCTCGCCGTCACTAACTTCCACCAATCCTTCGCTCCCAAGCGGAGCTGGTTCAGAGTGAACCATACCCTCAAGTGCTCTGGACAAGAACACGTATAGAAACATCCCTCGATGTCAGAGATCCATCTCATCGCGGAAATCGGGTCCTGCGTCCCATCGAACTCTAGCGGCTTCGTGTTTCTGAACTCCCGAAACAACAACGAGTCACCTCCCCGAGGTCTGGCAGCAGCAACAGCAGCAGTAGCTGCAACTGCCGCAGCCTCAGTCAATGTTGCATACCGCTCATCAAAGGTCTCAATCAATGTGGTCTTGATGTCCCCAAACATCTCAGGAATCTCAGCCCGGATGGCAGCAGCCACCTCCTCATGAATCAATCGACGGATCTCCTCATCGCTGACACCACTGCTCTCAGGTGTGTGTCGAGTCCCAACCATGATGCCTCTGAAATACAACAATAAATTTCAGAGACTCGATCGAGCATACTCATACTCGATGACGCAACCCTACTCGTCCTTCGTTGTCCAAAAGATTCTTACTTGGAATACCCACTGATCCGGTGTCTTCAGTAGTACGGGCCCAATACTACTGACCACACTGCATCAACATTCACTCCAAGTCCTTCTCCTTGGATCATGGATTACAAGTACTCTACTCTAATTGTGCATTGGCTACCCTCCGATAGACCTCTCATGAACTCCTAAATGCTATCTACTCGCTCTCAAAGCATCTCAGCAGCAGAAATCTCCTAGGCTAAGGCATCACAAATCAGGCCACTCTAGTCCTAATATGAATACCTAGCCTACTCTAGCATGCATGATGTAACATAGCATATCTCATAACACATAATGTAAGGGTACTTTTGGGGATTCACCGTTCGGGCGCTGGCTGATCGTACACACGGCTCTGCTCTGTTTGTCTCAAATTTTTTCCTCAAATCCTCAGTTTGAGTTCAGATACGCCCGAAGATGCATCCGAATCCCTCAAACCAAGGCTCTAATACCAACTTGTAACAACGTAAATTTCAAAACAAAATTTTCATTTTTCATCAACTAAGTTCATATAAAAACATTCTCAAATATTTCCAATATTAGTTTTTGAAACATAACATATCCCAAGATCATAAAATCAAACTCTCTCTCTAGTATGTACGAGTCACGCCGGCGCCTTCCCATGGTCCTCACTAGTACCTGCAACACATAACACAATAACTGTAAGCATAAATGCTTAGTGAGTTCCCCAAAATACTGCATACAACACATACGCCACTCGAGTCTATAATACGACCCTCCGGTCGATGTGTCTTAGTGGGACCCTCCAGTCTTGTAGCTCGTTGGACCCTCTGGTCCGGTCATAGCTCGTTGGACCCTCCGGTCTGGTCTATAACATCATACAACATACATATATCACATAACATGTAATCTCATACGTAACACATATGACCCTCTGGTCAACACATAATACCACTCAAGGTAACGTATAGTGAGAAGACTCACCTCAGGTGTCTCGGTAAGTCTCTGATTCGGTAGAAATGTGATCTAGCCTCTGCCTAATCACATAAAGTAAATACTCTCATAAATATAACTATACTCAAACATTTCTTAACACCCTCAGAAGGGTAAAAGACCATTTTACCCCTCTCTTGGCTTAAAGGCCTCACTGTTAACCAAACCCTAAAAGTCAACGGTCAAACTTTGACCTGACTCGTCGAGTGCACTTGGGCGACTCGGCGAGTCTACACGTGTCCACTGACTCTTTTAGTCCCTCTCTTGGCATGTCGAGTCCTTCCCCTTACTCGACGAGTCATACCTGGCATGAATCGCGAGGCCACCCCGACTCAACTCGCCGAGTCTCAAGAACAACTCGGCGAGTTCCGCCTTGAACTCCAGTCCCCTAACTCTTCCTGAGTCACCGATTTATTTCCCCAACTCGACAAGTCTACGCACTAAGTGATTTACGGGAAACCCTCATCCTACTCGCCGAGTCTGATCTTCGGATTCGGCGAGTTCATGCCATGCACAAACTCCATAGACCTCCTGAGGCCAGATCGTTTCCTATAATTCATAGATCTTGCCTTCCCAAGCATGATAATCACGTAAAGTTTAGACCTTGACACTCATATATCATCTAAATGGTCTAACTTGGTGATTTAGCCCCAAAAATGACATCCTAAACTCATGGCTCCCAAAATAACTCATAAAGCTCCTAGGGTTAAGGTCTCTGGACCTCTTTGGGTCCAGATCCAAAGCATAGAATCGAGAAGGGACCAATTGCTCCACTTATCCATCCTCTAAAGGGGTTAGAAAACCCTAACTCTAAGAATCAACACCAAAACTGAAGAAGGTCCGAATAAATACCTCAATATGAACTCTATGAACTCTGAAGTCACCAAAGTCGACCTCCTTCAGCCTCCTCTTGCCTTGGTCACCTCCTTCTTGCAAATATACCAAAAAAAGGATCAAGAATGGCCTCTCCTTCCTCACAAATGCTCTAGATATCTTAGGGTTTCTCTCTAGGGTTTGGTAGCCGCAAATGACGGCCTTAAGGGCATTTAAATAGGTCCCAAACCCAGTAAATTAGGGTTTCATTAAACAGCGTGGACTCGCTGAGTCCACTCATGAACTCACCGAGTCCGGTTGTGAACCCGGATACGAATCCGCGACCATACTCGACGAGTTTAAACACCAACTCGCCGAGTCTCCTCACAACTTTCAAAAATAAAGGAATAAAATATTATATACCTGGGAATCCGGATGTTACACCTATGCGATGGTTCTGGAATCCTTCAATGTTCAACTTTTGAACATTTTCACCTTTAGTCCTTATACTTTTTATTAATCCAATTAATCCCAAAATTAGTTCTAATTAATTTATGATTAATTATTAATTAAAAAATGTTATTTCTAATTAATATATTAACCTCACAATATATTAATAAATTATTTATTACTATTTATTAATCATATAATAAACGAATAAATTAACCTCTCTCTCCAAAGTCATTCTGTCAATTACTAGGTTTGAGGCAACCCAAAAGGACTATTCTTTTAATTCAATTATATATCAATTTAGTTATTTCTTAGACACCTAATCCAATAGTCTCCTACTTGGATAAGTCTATAAGTACAATTGTAAGTATAACTTCTAAATCAAACAGCAAATGAGTGCTTTCCAAAGCAACCACAGTCCCTGATTTGATCAGACATCAGTTCGAAGATAAGTGATCAAATATTCCTTCATTATACAAGATATCGTATGGATATAAACTAGATTATAATTGATCTCTTTTCCAAAATTATGTTTCCCGATTTCCAGATTTGTGATGACCTCATAAGACTTACTAATTAAACACATCAATTCAGTCTTGGATGGGTCCAACACTATAACGTCAACACCAAATCATCGAGGGGCCTAAAGATATTGTTTTTTCTTGTTTGGAAAAGAGGAACAAATAAATTTTCACTCATATGCTTGTATCCTTTACTCACCAAATCATGCATGACACTATGTTTTATAACATCAATTTACTGATGCGTTTACGTGGCACCAAAGCATAACCGACTTGTAAATTACTACTCATATATCTCCATTTTAAGAATATAATATCTTATTGTCTCAGTATTACTTGTGATATAATCCATGAAGTAATTCTCTAGGCGTGGATTTATCTAATAATCTAAATCTCCATTTTTCTAAGTACTCAAGAATACTGTAGCAACCATTGCAATGTCTAGTATCGATAGAAAATCTACAATCTATTCATGATAGTCTTGATTTACTACTTACTTACAAAATTATGATCGACTGTGGAGTATTGAATAATCAAATCATTTGGGATGTGAAACATGTAAAACAAAAAACAAGAATAAATAATTGAAAAAAGGTAGTAACCATACTCTTAAATAATCTTTATTACTTAATCACTAAAGTCAATTACATTTATTTTGTTACAAGTTTCAAAATTTCAGCTAACTACTAAAACTAATATCATCTCTTAAGCTTATGCACTTAGCATGCTGGTTATTCTTAGCCCTACTTAGAACCTTCATGAAAGGATCTGCATGATTATCGTCTCTGGATATTCTCTTCAATATAAGATGATATTCTTCAACTCTATGTCTAATGTAATGGAACTTTATGTCGATATGCTTGGATCTACCATGATCCTTAGGTTCTTTGGTCAAAGCAATCGTTCCTTCATATTCACAGTAAGGTTCCAATGGCTCTTGAATTGTCAGGACTGCTCCAAGATCTCCGATGAAGTTCTACAACCAAGCCGCCTCCTTTAATGCCTCACTCGCTGCATTATATTTTGATTCACAAGTAGAACCAACCACTGTATCCTGCTTGGAATTTTCCAAGTTACTGATCCACCATTTAACACAAACACCCAGCCCGACTCAGAACAAAAGTCGTCTCGATCTCTCTGAAAGTTAGCATCACTATATCTAGTTATTCTTAATATATCACTTCCTCTAAGAACTAAAATCATATCCTTCTGTTGGATTTCGTGTCTAAGTCCATAACTGTATCTGGTATGTACTTGACCCGATTGTAGCATGGTCCTTTTGGGTTGCCTTCATCATTGCAATTTGATAGGATGGACTTTTTGAGCATAAGGTTTTTTGATGATTTATTAATATATTATAAGTATAATATATTAATTGAGAAATCATATTAATTAATTAATATTGATCAAGAGTTAATTTGGAATTAATTTTGTGATCAAGAGAGACTAAATTAATCGAAGGGGTTGATTATGTAAATCAAATCATTTTTATAGTGTGGGCCAAAGATCCATTAGGTTGGGCTAAGTGGTTCATGGATAGTCCATGGAGCTTTAACCCACGAAGCCTTAGGGATATTGAAGGTCGTGGTGCATTAGGGTTACATGGATGAAACCCTAGAGTTTGTGACACTATATATTGAACCCCTTGTGTCAAAATCGGCACCCCCTCTCTACATGTGTGTGTGTGATTCAATTTTATGATAGCTAAACCTATTCTCTAAAAGCCTCCTTTTCATTTGGTGTTTGTAACATATTAGAGGCATTACATTTCAGGTGCTCAAGCTTCCAAAGGTCAAGAACTACACAAGAGGTAAGCTATCTAACTAGTTGTTATATTCAACTATATGCTAGTTAAGCTATATGCTTTGGAAATTTGAAAAATTGCATGTATAATTAGAGAAAACATACTTCCATAGCATCTAGGGTTGCATGTGTACCATAGGAGTGTTATACTGCTGAAAACCCAACAGTGGTATCAGAGACAAGTTTGGTTTCTGTTATACTTGATGCACACTAGTTTTTAAAGCTGAAAAATCGACTTTTCTGCATTCTGACAGATGAACTCGCCGAGTCCATGAACAAACTCGATGAGTCCACTCAGTAAGGCATCAACTCGGTGAGTCTAGTTCATGTACTCGACGAGTTGGTGCTCCTGTGTGCAAAAATTTCGAGTTCATGGCTAGAAATGGATAGAGTCATTACCATAAAAAATTTTGTAATCATAAAAATTCTATTTTCTGAATTGGTAATGATAGTCTTCATCCATTTAAAAGGAAATTGTCAAATGTGTAGATAGTAAAGTAATTATATGTAGTATTTGATATGAACTGTCTTGTTATGAGTTTGTTTAGATCATTAGGAAAAAAATTGTATAATAATTGTGTTTGATCCCAAAATTTGATCTAATTTTTAATGTATTGTGTTGTTGTAACTTATTCGCAACTTGAGGTCAGACCCAAAGTTATATGAAAAGTCACATTCATGTATATTAAAACTCATAATGATTCATAGGTTATGAATATGAAAGGTCTTGAAATGTTTCAAAACTTGCCATCAAGTTTTGGAATTTGTAAAGTCACATTAATAAGACATTTAATTCCAAAACCCTAGAGTTTTAAAAATATTAAAATTCTACCCTTATACTATTATAATATTAAATGTTAATAGTTATATATATATATATATATATATATATATATATATATATATATATATATATATATATATGTATATGTATAAGATAAAGTCAGTCTTACCGATAGTAGACCTCATTCATGAAGCCGGTCTATAAGGGGGTATAAGCTTACTGCCTATAAAATGGCAGTTTAGTGGGTGTCCATTCTCACCCACCGCTTCCTTGACCGGTGGAGGGTCGTTAGTCGAACGGGTAAGATAAGACAGTAATTCTCGTTAAAAGTATAATGAAATTATAAAGTAACTAAACTTTTATTAAATTCCCAATCTTAGTTACTTTAGGAAAATGTGAAACGGTGCTAGTCCATGAAATTACACTTTGCACTTTATTAAGTCGTTAGTGGAGTGTGTGTGGTTAACCGACACATTAATTTGGGACTTATAAAGAGTGGCAAGGGGTAGCTTAATATTAATAATAGATCAATGGAGCGTTTGTGCTTAACCGACACAGTGATTAGGTGTTTTGTAACATTAAGAGTGTCAAGTATATTTTCATGGTTATTCACACTATGTTTGTGATCCTCGGCATCCCTGTCACAAACTTCAGAAGGCACAATCGAGATTTAAACATGCCATTGAAAGTTCAATGAATCTAAAATACCTAAGAATTTCAAATCCAATTAAAACTTAATAATCTATTTCGTTTTTCATGGTGGAAATTGGCAAATCGTCATTTACCTATCTTCAAATATTTTACAATGGGATTACGACATCCCTCTTTGCAATTGTAGAATATTGTTTTGGATCCTAGCCTTAATATCTCATTTGGGTGTTATATTAAGGATTCTCATGTAATCTAAACTTTGTTCCTTTCTTTTACAGATGTCTATTCCAAACAATGCTTTACGCTCAACTCCTTCAGGCTCTTTCTCCCTAATGAACTTTGTATGGAGAACCATCTTTATTGGATCCAACTTCAATGATTACATCAGAAACATTCGCATGGGCCTTCGATATGAGGAAAAATAATATGTCATTGACAAGGAGTTGAAGGAAATTGATGAGCAAATTGCTACTCCCAAGCAAATTGAGGAGTATCGGGTTCATGAGAGGGACGAGAAAAATGTGTTGTGTATAATGATAGCTACCATGTCTGCTGAGCTAAAAAAGTCCTATGAGGACTTCTGGCCCTATGAAATGCAACAAGATTTGATGGAAAGATACCATCAATCAGCTCAGCAGTAGAGGTATGAGATCTTAGCCTCCATGATCACCACTAAAATGAAGGATGGAGAGTCTATCACGGGCCACTTGTAGAAAAAGCAAAGATATGTGGATCGCTTGCTAAAATTGAATGTCAATTTGGATGAAGAATTAGCTATTGATATTATTCTTCATTCCCTACCTCCTTGTTATGATCAGTTTCATATGACCTATCATATGAATAAGGTGGAGGTCACTCTTAGCAACCTTTAGGGACTCCTCAGAACTGGTAAAAGCAACATGAAAAGCAAATTTGTTGCTACTCCTACTCCTACTCCTACTGCCACTGTCCTAGCATATGGACATGGTAAGGGTAAAAAGAGGAAGGCTCCTTCCAAGGGAAAGTCTCGGGATGGGTCTTCTTCTAGCGGAACCAAAGTTGGTTTTGTTGTGCCCTCTACCAATCCAAAGGAAGTAGAGTGTTTCCATTGCCATGAAAAGGGGCACTGAAAGCGAACCTGCCCAAAGTACTTGAAGGATATTAAGGATGGGAAAATCAAGCCCTTTTTTGTAGGTATTTACACTATTCATTCTAACGAAACATCACATGCTAATTCTTGGTTCCTTGATACAGGTTGTGGTATTCACATTTGTTCTGATTTGCAGGGACTAAAAGGAAGTAGGGATGTGGAGCACGAGAAGACAAACTTAATCATGGGAAATAGGAAAGTGTTGCATGTGACCAAGATTGGAGTTTATTCTTTATTTCTTAGTAATGTTTTAAATTTAGATTTCAATAATTGTTGTTTCACTGCCGATATGGCGAGAAATATTATTTTCCTTTCCTAGTTTGTATAAACAAGGTTTTACCTTTGCTTTTAATAATAATAATGGTGGTATTTATGCCTATTATAATGGTGTCTTTTATTTTGAAGCTTTACCTTTGAATGGTGTGTATGAAATTGTGAATGTTGTAGATAACCTAGGAAATAATGTTTTGCATATTGATTCATCCAGCGATTTGGATAAAGCATGCTTATGGCATTGTCGTGTTGGACATGTCAACGAGAAGCACATAGGACAACTCCAAAAGGCTGGAGTCTTGGAATCATTCGACTTGAAATCGGATGACACTTGAAAGTCTTGTTTACTTGGAAAGATAAATATGTTACACTTTACCGGTACTTGTGAAAAGGGTGTGGGCTTGTTGGATCTCATACACACTAATTTGTATGGGCCCTTCAGATCTGTCACAAGAGATGCTAGCCACTTGTAAGTGACTTTTACTGATGATTATAGTAGGCATGGATATATCTACTTTAATCAAGCATAAGTTAGAAACCTTTGAAAAGTTCAAAGAGTTTAAGGCAGAAGTGGAGAATCAATTGGGCAGGAAGATAAAGGTACTCCGATCCGATCGAGGAGGAGAGTATCTTAGTATTGAGTTCCACGACTATCTTAAGGAATGTGGAATTGTTTCACAATTGACACCTCCTAGGACACCACAGTGGAATGGTGTGGCTGAGAGGCGCAATTGAACCTTGTTCGACATGGTTCGTCCTATGATGATTCGAGCTTCTTTACTAATCTCATTTTGGGGGTATGCCTTAGAGACTGCCGTCCATATCCTTAATCTAGTCCCTACAAAGAAAGTTACCAAAACACCTCACGATATATGGACTGGGAAAGTTCCCACTTTGGATCGCATCAAAGTTTGGGGTTGCGAGGATTTGGTGAGGCGCAAGACTCACGGCAAGCTCGAACCTCATAGTGAGCGATGTATTTTCATCACATACCCACAAAAATCCTTTGGATATCTCTTCTATCGACCAAGTGACAATGTTGTTTTCATCGCGAAAAGAGGGATCTTTCGTGAGAAATAGCTTATATGCCAAGGAGACAGTGGGAGGCAAATTGACCTTGAAGAGCTTCAAGTATCAAGAGATGAAGGAACCTCAAACACTAGCGATCATTCTGAGGAAGAAACTCCTGTTGAACCTATTGACAAATCTGTACCTCTGAGGTGTTCCACCAGAGTTAGGACCTCACCTGAGTTTTATTATGGTTTCTATATTACTACATAAGGTGATACATTTATCAATGGTAGTACACTAGTGAATTTGGATGAGACTAACAACTACAAGGAAGCCGCTAAATGGAAGGAGGCTATGGATAGAGCGAGATTCGATCCATATATGACAATCAAGTTTGGAACTTGGTTGACAATGAACCGGGTCGAAAGACCGTCGGGTGCAAATGGAACTTTATGAAGAAGACCGACATGATGGAAAAATACACACTTATAAGATGCGACTGGTTGCAAAGGGCTTTACTTAAACTCAAGGAGTTGACTATGATGAGACTTTCTCACCAGTAGCAAAGATTAAATCTATAAGGGTTATGCTGGCCATAGTTGCATTTCATAACTATGAAATATGGCAGATAGACGTAAAAACCGCTTTCCATAATGGAAATTTGGATGAAGATGTTTACATGAGTCAACTAGAGGGTTTTGGGATGCAAGATACACTAATAGAGTTTGTAAGATTGAGAGATCCATATATGGATCGAAACAAGCATCTCGCAGTTGGAATCTTTGTTTCAATGAGAAAGACAAAGAGTTTGGATTTTTGAGAAGAGAGGATGAGTCTTGTGTGTATGTCAGGGCTAGTGGGAGTTTAGTTAGTTTTCTGTTGTTGTATGTGGATGAAATACTACTCATAGGAAATGACGTCCCAACCTTGTAGGAAGTCAAGTCCTGGCTTAGGAAGTATTTTGGTATGAAGGACCATAGAGAAGCTACCTATATCCTAGGGATAATGATTTTGATAGACAGGAGTAAGAGACTAATAGGACTCAGTCAAAGTACCTACTTGGACAAAGTGCTGAAGCGTTTCATCATGGAGAACTCCAAGAAAGGTGACTTGCCTATCCAAAGCAATACCAAATTGAGTAAGACTCAGAGTCCGAGTATAGAGGCTGAGATAGCATAAATGAGCCGAGTACCATATGCTTCCGTAGTCGGCTCAATCAGGTATGTTATGACTTATACTCGCCATGATGTGGCCTTTTCTTTAAGCATGGTCAGCAGATATCAAGGAAATCCTGGTAGTGCTCACTGGACTGCAGTTAAGAACAATCTTAAGTACTTATGGAGGACTAAGGATTGGATCCTTACTCTCGGTGGGAGTGATGACTTGAGCGTATTAGGGTATTGTGACGCCGGATTTCAGACCGACAAAGATAATATGTGTTCTCAGTCGGGATGGATGTTTACCCTAAATGGAGGAACAATAACTTGGAAAATTTTCAAACAGGAGATTGTGGCTGATTCAGTGTGTGAATTAGAGAGCATAGCAGTGAGCAAAGCATCGAAAGAGGCGATATGGTTGAGGAACTTCATCGAAGATCTTGGAGTTATGCCATCCATAAAGGAGCCCATAGAAGTTTTCTGCGATAATAAAGGGGCGGTTTCCTTAGCAAAGGAACCGAGGGATCACGGTAGTGTTGGATAAGGTGTCTAAGTCCATAACTATTTCTGGTATGTACTTGACCCGACCCGACATGGTCCATTTGGGTTGCATGGCACCATGCGTTGGATAAAATAAATGAAAGAAATAACACTTATTGTCACACCCCCAAAACCGATGAACGACGAAAACGTTCTGGGGTGGAGGACGTCATCTACAGTATCATAACAATGCAAAGTAGTAAATAAGCAACAACATCATCCATTGCATTAATAATATAATTTCATACAAGTGTGTTCTGTCAAGTTATATAGACACCAAAAATATACATCAAAATAAAAGAGGAGTCTTGAACGAGCTCCGTCTTCTCAAAAACCTGGCACCGGTACCTGTCTATTGGTGACCTGAGAATACAAGTTATTTTGAAAGTGAGTATCAGCTTTAAAGCTGGTGAGATCATAAGTATATTAGTGTCTGCGTTTTTATGAAAGCATTTGTAAGATGTTTGTATAAGTTTTGTGAAGTTTGTATTTGTTTGAACTCTCCTAGAAAACCCTATGTTTTCTACTCAAAGTAGCCTTCTACCAAGGCATCTAGTATCTGTGTGTGTGTCTCATGTAAGAGTGTGTATTTTCCCAAATCCGACTATCATTAACCAAAAATATGGTTTTTACATTACCGTGCATCGTGTGCATGTTCACGAAGTGAATGTAATGGGAAAATATTATAGTACCGTAGTGTTGTGTTAAGTAACTACTACTGTACTAACTACCTTTAGCAATTGTAATTTTTAAGGTAACATTGATCGGCCTGTATCTTGCTACCGACTCAATAGTAAAACGACAATGTAAGATGCCGTAAAAATGACGTTTGGCACCCGTAGACTTGCAAGTCCCACTGTAGCGAGCAGCAAGGTGGAAGATAGTCAATCTAGTATATATCTATACTCAAACTCATACGCTCCCCAATTAAAGAGATTCTGATACAAAACAGTCATGGCAGGTAGTGCCATGCCCTGTTTAATGGCTCACATAACTGTGTTAATGTATATGTGTGCTAGCTGTATTGTGTGTTCTTTCTCTGTCTAGCATGTATGTTTGTTTCTCATCATAGCGCCTTTTTTTGTTTGTCATCATAGTGTTAACATGTTTTTATACACTTGCTACCCAAGGGCATTGTATCCTTTGACTCATGTATGAACTGACTCATTGCAGGTTTCATTGTTCTAGTAATAGTATTAGTATCTTCCTAAACTACTCCTGTAGTAGTTTACTAGCAATGTATGATCATGTTTGTGTACCCTTGCTACCCAAAGGTATAGAATTGATTGAAGGAACTTTTATGACTATGTATGTATACATGATATACTACTAATATTTAAACGACCTTCGGACGGATCACCGATGCCTTGAAGCCTCACCCGAATATGGAAAATGAATTAAAGCGAGCTGGCCTTCCTAAGGCTTTTAAACATTGCTTATATAACTATACATACATAGACATGCATTTCCTAAGGCTTTTAAACATTGCTTAAGTAAAAGTATTTGATAAGTAAAAGAGTTTGTAAAACAGTTTGTAGTATATCAGTTTGGTAACATAGTTTGAAAAGTAAGAATCCACTAGTTTGGTAGTTATTAATCACATGTGATTGATATAATAACTATAAGTATTCAACTTGTATTCCCCCCATAAAAGCATTTATAAACATTTAAAAGGATAATTAAGGGGTATGAACTCACCTGTAGTGAGTGGTTTGGATGAAAGTGTCGGATAAGCTGCTAAGTGTCAAGCTGAGACTTGAACACACACGCGGATCCTATTTAACATATAATGATACATATATGAATATAATTAGTGTTTAATACAACTAATTATTGAATTGGGACCACCTTAGGGACTAGTAAACACTTATATTGAAGTGTTACAACCATATATGATTGTATGAAGGGGGTATATGGCTATACAAAGGTGTGTATGGTCAAAACACACACTTTTTGTGTGTGCGCGGCCACACTTGGTGTGTGCGGTTGTGTGTGCGGCCATACAGGGTGTGTGCGGCCGTACACCTAGTGTTCTTGGTGTAAGATGTTACCTTTTATGAAGATCCTCAAGGAGATTTGGATGTTATGTGAGAGGATTTTCGGGTTCTAGCTTTGTGGAAGTGTAGAAAGCCTTCCAAATGGCTAAGTGTTCTATATATAAGGAGAGTGTGTGGTTGGGATGGGTGTGTGGCTGCACACACCTTGTGTTGGTGTGATTGGCTCAAATGCAAGGCGATATAGCCACAATACTTATCCCACGACTCCTACCTTGCTTACAATAGGCTTTAAACATTCTATTTGACTCCAAACAGTGCTAGGGAATAGAAAAAACGAGTTTAATTTTGATAAGAAATGAAGAATGTAAGATAGAAATTTTCGGGTTGCCACATCATCCCCCTGTTAGAGGGAATTTCGTCCCGAAATTAGAGTTTAAGCAACTAAGTTTTTAAAAATAACTAAGTAAAAAGATGAGAATATTTCAGTTTCATCTGATCCTCTCGCTCCCAAGTGAATTCAGGTCCTCGCTTGGCGTTCTAGCGAACCTTCACTATCGGGATGCGACTCTGTTTCGTTTGCTTGACCTCTCGGTCCATGATTTCTACAGGTTATTCCACGAAGTTGAGGCTCTCGTTCATCTCGATCTCGTCGAGTGGGATTACAAGAGTCTCTTCGGACAGACACTTTTTCAAGTTTGAGATGTGGAAAGTAGAATGTACGTTACTGAGTTCGTTCGGTAAGTTAAGTTTGTAAGCTATAGGGCCCATTCTGGCAAGAATCTCAAAAGGTCCTATGTACCTTGCATTTAGCTTTCCATGCTTTCCAAAGCGTATCAAGCCCTTCCAGGGTGAGACCTTCAATAAAACACGGTCGCCGACCTGGAATTCCAATGGTTTCCTTCGTTTATCAGCGTAGCTTTTCTGTCGGTTTCTGGAGGCTTTCAATCGTTCACGGATCTGAACGATCTTCACCGTCATTTCCCGTATGATCTCCGGACCTGTGAGAGTGCTGTCAGGGACTCATCCTTTAGCTAACTGGGTATCACCCACCTTAGCCCAGCACATAGGGGATCTACACTTGCGGCTATAGAGGGCCTCGAATGGAGCAGCCTTTATGCTCATGTGATAACTGTTGTTGTAGGAAAACTCGACAAGGGGTAAGTGAGTATCCCATGCTTTCCCAAAGTCGATCACATAGGCTCGCAACATATCTTCCAAGGTTTGGATAGTTCTCTCACTTTGCTCGTCGGTCTGTGGATGGTAGGCTGTATTCACATCCAACCTAGTTCCTAAGGAACTTTGTAACGACTACCAGAACCTCGAAGTGAATCTACTATCTCTGTCCGAGATAATGGATAAGGGAACAGCATGCATTCGTACAATCTCCCCAATGTAAGTTCTTGTAAGTTTCTCCATCGTGTCTGTTTCCTTGATCGGCAGGAAGTGTGCAGACTTGGTCAATCTGTCGACGATGACCCATATCGTATCAAGTCCACCTGTTGTCTTGGGCAACTTGGTTATGAAATCCATAGTGATCCGCTCCCACTTCCATTCCGGTATCTCAGGCTATTGTAGTAGACCGGAGGGTTTCTGGTATTCGACCTTGACCTTTGTGCAAGTAAGGCATTTACTCACGAAAGTAGCAATCTCTGCTTCCATGTTAGGCCATAAGTATAACTTTTTTAAGATCTATATACATCTTATATGATCCCGGGTGCACAAAATAACGAGTGTTGTGCGCTTCGTTCATGACCATGTCTCCGAAACCACCGAGTTCTGGGTTCCAGATCCGGTCCATGAGATAATGAGCTCCGCCACCCTTAACCTCCAAGTTCTTATCCATCCCTCTTAGGGATTCACCCGCCACATTTTCAGGATTCAAAGCGTCGAGCTGAGCCGCCTGTATTTGTGTGTACAAGTGTGAATGGATAGTCATAGTCAATGATTTGACTCTACGACCAGAATATTCCTTCCAACTTAGGGCGTCAACTACTACATTGGCTTTACCCGGATGATAACGAATTTCGCATTTGTAATCACTGAGTAGCTCGACCCACCGTCGTTGTCTCATGTTGAGCTCCTTCTGGTCGAATATGTGTTGTAAGCTTTTGTGGTCTGTAAAGATAGTGCTTTTCGTACCGTACAGGTAATGTCTCCAGATCTTTAGAGCAAACACAATTGCTGCTAATTCAAGATCATGGGTAGTGTAGTTGACCTCATGTGTCTTCAGCTGTCTCGAGGCGTAGGCGATGACCTTACCTCGCTGCATCAGAAGACATCCGAGTCCTTGATTTGATGCATCGCAATAGACAACGGAGTCTTCTATCCCTTCGGGGAGGGATACTATTGGTGCGGTGCACAAGGCTCGTTTGAGCATTTGAAACACTCTTTCCTGCTTCTCTTCCCAGTCAAAGGTCACACCTTTCTAGGTCAGTGTTGTAAGAGGTTTCTCAATGCGGGGGAAGTTTTGAATGAACCTGCGATAGTAGCCAGCTAGGCCAAGAAATTGACGAATATTTGTAGGCGTCTTCGGTGCTGACCAGTTCTCGATGGATTTGATTTTGGAAGGGTCCACGTGTATTCCCTATTTGCTAACCACGTGCCCTAAGAATTCGACTCTTCGAATCTAAAATTTGCATTTCGAGAACTTCGCGTAGAGCTTCTCCGAACGTAACGTTTCTAAGACCTGTCGGAGATGTTAACTATGCTCCTCCTTACTACGAGAGTAGATAAGTATGTCATCGATGAAGACGATGACGAACTGATCCAAGTAAGGACGACACACCCTATTCATTAAATCCATGAATACAGAGGGTGCATTTGTTAATCCGAACGGCATCACTACGAATTTGTGGTGCCCATAACGAGTTCGGAAGGCTGTTTTCGGAACATCCTCCTCAAGCACTCGTAATTGATGATATCCGGATCTCAAGTCGATTTTTTAAAAGAAGTTCTCCCCTTGAAGTTGGTCAAATAAATCGTTGATACGAGGCAACGAATAACGATTTTTGACGGTCATTTTGTTGAGCTCCCTGTAGTCGATGCACATACGAAACGATCCGTCTTTATTTTTGATGAAAATGACTGGAGCTCCCCAGGGTGAGAAGCTTGGTGTTATAAAGCCCTTGCTGAGTAGTTCGTTAAGTTCACCGGACAGTTCTTGCATCTCTGCAGGTGCTAGACGATAGGGCGATTTGGCTACGGGGGTAGCCCCTGGAACTAAGTCGATTCTAAACTTGACTTGACGTTGCGGAGGTAATCCTGGGAGTTCTTGTGGAAAGATGTCGGGAAAGTCGCGTACTATTGGAATGTTCTGAATGTCCTTCGTTTCTTGGCTCACATCGACCACATGAGCAAGGAATGCTCGACCTTCCTTTCGTAAGAATTTTTGAGCTTGAATGCTCGAAATGATACGAAGGTTCGTTTTGGGTTTGTTGCCATAAACTACTAAGGTTTCGCCAGATAGCAGATTAAGGGGAACAACCTTTTCGTAACACATGATGTCGGCACGATGAAGAGTCAACCAATCCATGCCGATAATGATGTCGATACTTTTAATTGAGACCGGCATGAGATCGATCGAAATTAATGACTATCTAAGGTTAGGGTACACCCTATGAATATACTGCTGGTGCTTTCTGTTTTTCCATTAGCCATTTCTACAGTGAACGGTTCTTTGAGTGCTCGTGATTTTTGCTTAAGAAATTGAGCAAAATTTTGGTTCATGAAGCTCCTCTCCTTTCCACTATCAAATAGTATACAAGCATAAGAGTTATCGAGGTGAAACGTACTAGTGACCACTGTGGGGTTGGCAACTGCCTCCTCATGGCCTATGGCCAAAACTCTTCCTACTCCACCGGTATTTCCTGCCTTCGGGCAGTTTCTCTTGAAATGGCCTACCTCGCCAAAGTTGTAGCAACTTTGGCCCACTCCAGCGCCGGGGACTTGGGTGATTGGCCTCGCCGGAGCTTTGCAGAAACAGGTTGTGTGCCCCTTTCTATTGCAGTTCACGCACTGCATTTCCCGGCAGGCTCCCACGTGGTGGAAGTTACATTTGTTGCACATGGGCAAACTTCCAAAATACTGCTTGATCGAAACAACAGCGGTAGGTGCTACCGCAACATGTACTTCCACGACCTGCCTGTTTTTGGCAGCCTTAGCCTTCTTTTTGTCATCCCAAAACTTCCGCTTGGAATCAACAGTTCTG
This sequence comes from Lactuca sativa, assembly GCF_002870075.4. Classification (NCBI taxonomy): domain Eukaryota; kingdom Viridiplantae; phylum Streptophyta; class Magnoliopsida; order Asterales; family Asteraceae; genus Lactuca; species Lactuca sativa. Next base: position 61,444,801 of record NC_056627.2, on the reverse strand, counting down.
AGATGGACAAGGTAGTTGTTATTGTCGCGGCCGGGGTACGGACCCCATGGTCAATTAGCCGCTGTTCCAATCGCTTGGCACTATCAAATGTAGTGGGGTGGGATGCCAAGAAATTTCCCTGGTATGGTGGCATCAGCCCCCACATATATCTTTCGATCTTCTTCCCCTCAGTATGTACCATGTTGGGACAGAGGGCCACCAGTTCACAGAACCTGGCGATGTAGGCGACTACATTGGAGCCCTTCATGGTTAGGCTCCACAGTTCTTCCTCTAGTTTCCGGATCTCTCCCCTCGGGCAGTACTCCTCAATCATGAGGTCTTTCAAAGTATCCCAGCCCATAACATTTTCCGTCACAAGTGATAGTGACTTAAGATGGCTATTCCACCATGTTAGGGCTTTTGTTTCAAAGGTGCAAGCAGAAAACTTGACCTTGCTCTCCTCTAGACAGGAGCAGATTTTGAAAAACGATTCGGTTTTCTCGAACCATTGCGAGAGGGCAATGACTCCGCCCGTCACTTTGAAGGACAATGGATTGCAGTTGGTGAAGTCCTTGTAGGAGCACTCTCTAGAGTGCACAAGAGCTTCAACCTGAATAGACTGAACATGGGTTCCTCCTCCAGTGGAACCAGATGAATGATATTGAGCCATGGTTGTAGCCACAACTGCAACTACAACAACATTTAAGGTTGTCGTGTCGAACTGAGGAGTAGGTGGTTGAGGTGGAGGTATCGGTGTTTCGTTATTAAGGTTTCTCCTTGGATTTTTGCGAGGCGGCATCTTTGATCTACAAGTTTATGAAGATGAAAACATTGATAAGAATTTGATAGGAAAATCGATGAGAATGGTTCATGGACTAACTCTCCATAGTCCAACAACATAATTGAATGAAATACTTGACTGAAGATGCAAGCATTTGGATAATAATTTCCATTAGATTTAGATATCTGTCAAAGGTACTGGGATTACCAATGTAATAAGTTTGGGAAAAATAACCTAGAAGTAGGTCGTACATCAACCAATATGGAAAATTTTGACAGAACTATGACCAAATCAAGACCTAACATTTCCAAGATTTACAAGGACAGGAAATTAGACTAGAGTTTTTACATAACTAAGTTATATCCAAAAGAGAAGTTGATGAGAGTCTATCGGCGATGAGAACTACCAGAGTGAGTTCTTGTCTGCGACAGAAGACATTATATGTCCCTCATGCGCCTATCAGCTCTGGCTTGCTGAGCTCGAAGTTCTCTGACTTCAGCTCGGGTTTCAGCGAGTTCCCTCTAGAGCATTGCATTGCTGACCTGAGCCCTTTCATGAGCGGACTCAAGTTGGCGAATGAGGACAGTGTTAACGCCAGAATTGGCATCAACCTCCATTACTCAGTCGATAGCTGCTCGACCTTTCTCGTTATTCCGAGCAATCCAACGAACCATAATGGGTAGGACTCTATCAGCTGAACCTCCCTCAGTGAGGTTGTAGAAGCTTCTGTCTCCATTGTAGCGAAAGGGTTGACCTTGTTCCTGACTCCACCTATTCAAGTTTGTGGCCCACAGAGGTGTGGGTCCTTGAAATGTTGGACGAGGGTTTGGGTTTAGAACAGTCGGGGTTGGTTGTTGACTTCTGGCTCCAAGTTAGAACCATCAGAGAAGCCTTCAGCTTCATGATCATCCAAAGGGATTGGGTGATCGTCTCCTGGTTCTTCTTCCATCCATCCTGCACTGCCGTGGTTGGGGAAGTACGGGTCTCCGGGGATATGGAATCCAACCATTTAATCTATGGGAGAATAGGGATAAGGAAATAATTAATAGACGAACTAACTAGATAATTATAAGATGATCTTTATCAGTTACTTCAACATTTGCATAGTGCCTACAAGTCATATGTAACCAAGACAGGATAGACCTTCGAATAAGTGACCCTAACTCTAAGCCCACAACCAAACAAGGAACATGAAGTAAAGCAAAGATCACAGATTCTAAGTTAATCACATCCTAGCCACATATAACCCTAGCGTATCCACTCAGCAACTATTGACATACATAATAGAGACCTTTAGTTCTTAGATAAGTAATTATAGTAACACAAAATACTCCTATAGTATTTTAAGTTTAATGTTTTGTTCTATTGTTTTCGTTGTAGTAGTGTTGGTAATTTTTTAGACTGGTTGCAACCTCACAACGACACTTAGGCACATGTTAGTCAACCCTTGGATAATATAGTTGATCAGACTATATCTTCGCAGTTTTGACTATATGTCTCTAAGTCTACTTGTGCTTCCCAACAATCGTAATACTTTTGTTCTGTCCTAGTCACATTGATTTTAGTATGAATGCAGGTATGTATACTTGGTTAAATATTTTATTATTTAAAAGTATAACTCTTCATCAGTGTATTTTAATCCCACTTGTGTTTATAGTTCGTATATCTTTTATGGGTTGATACACTCGATTGACTATAAACAATGCTCTGATACCAATCTGTCACACCCCCAAAACCGATGAACGGCAGAAACGTTCTGGGGTGGAGGACGTCATGTACAATATCACAACAATGCAAAGTAGTAAAGAAGCAACAACATCATCCATTGCATTAATAATATAATTTCATACAAGTGTGTTCTGTCAAGTTATATAGACACGAAAAATATACATCAAAATAAAAGAGGAATCTTGAACGAGCCCCGTCTGCTCAAAAACCTGGCACCGGTACCTGTCTATTGGTGACCTGACATTACAAGTTATTTTGAAAGCGAGTATCAGCTTTAAATCTGGTGAGATCATAAGTATATTAGTGTCCGTGTTTGTATGAAAGCACTTGTAAGATGTTTGTATAAGTTTTGTGAAGTTTGTATTTGTTTGAACTCTCCTAGAAAACCCTATGTTTTCTACTCAAAGTATCCTTCTACCAAGGCATCTAGTATCTCTGTGTGTGTGTCTTATGTAAGAGTGTGTATTTTCCTAAATCCGACTATCATTAACCAAAAATATGGTTTTTACATTACCGTGCATCGTGTGCATGTTCACGAAGTGAATGTAATGGGAAAATATTATAGTATTGTAGTGTTGTATTATGTAACTACTACCGTACTAACTACCTTAAGCAATGGTAATTTTTAAGGTAACATGTGATCGGCCTGTATCTTGCTACCGACTCAATAGTAAAATTACAACGTAAGATGCCGTAAAAATGACGTTTGGCACCCGTAGACTTGCAAGTCCCACTGTAGTGAGCAGCAAGATGTAGGATAGTCAATACAGTATAGATCTATACTCAAACTCATATGCTCCCTAATTAAGGAGATTCTGATACAAAAACAGTCATGGCAGGTAGTGCCATGCCCTGTTTAATGGCTCACATAACTTTGTTAATGTATATGTAACGTATATGTGTGCTAGCTATATTGTGTGTTCTTTCTCTGTCTAGCATGTATGTTTGTTTCTCATCATAGTGCCTTTTGTTTGTTTGTCATCATAGTGTTAACATGTTTGTATACCCTTGCTACCCAAGGGCGTTGTATCCTTTGACTCATGTATGAACTGACTCATTGTTGGTTTCATTGTTCTAGAAATAGTATTAGTATCTTCCTAAACTACTCCTATAGTAGTTTACTAGCAATGTATGATCATGTTTGTGTACCCTTGCTACCTAATGGTATAGAACTGATTGAAGGAACTTTTATGACTATGTATGTATACATAATATACAACTAATATTTAAACGACCTTCGGACGGATCACCGATGCCCTGAAGCCACACCCAAACAAGGAAAATGAATTAAAGCGAGCTGGCCTTCCTAAGTCTTTTAAACATTGCTTATATAACTATACATACATAGACATGAATTTGACAATATATAAGTATAAAAGAGTTTAAGTAAAAGTATTTGATAAGTAAAAGAGTTTGTAAAACAATTTGTAGTATAGCAGTTTGGTAACATAGTTTGAAAAGTAAGAATCCACTAGTTTGGTAGTTATTAATCACATGTGATTGATATAATAACTATAAGTATTCAACTTTGATGAGATTAAAACTCAATCTTGAAGATCGATTAGATCTCAAACAGGTAAAATAAAGAATAAACAGCAAGAACACGAAAACAATAAACAACTCAAGAATGAATCAAACGTGTCGAATGATTATAAAACAACCCTCAGAAGAGCTCGATCAAGAACATCAACTGTAGAGGGTTAAAAGGTTTACAGGAACGATGAAGAAAATCAAAGCTATCGTAATTCTCTATCTTGTATTCTAGATCGTTAACCTAATATGCATGCAAGCACATTATTATATAGTAAACCCTACAAGCTCACGGTTGGACAGGCCCAAACCGGAGTGCAAAACTGGACTATAAACCGAGCCCAATGACGCAATACAAAATAATTCCTACGCTACCCAACAAACTTGTATTCCCCCCATAAAAGCATTTATAAACATTTAAAAGGTTAATTAAGGGGTATGAACTCACCTGTAGTGAGTGGTTTGGATGAAAGTGTCGGATAAGCTGCTAAGTGTCAAGCTGAGACTTGAACACACACGCGGATCCTATTTAACATATAATGATACATATATGAATATAATTAGCGTTTAAAACAACTAATTATTGAATTGGGACCACCGTAGGGACTAGTAAATACTGATATTGAAGTGTTACAACCATATATGATTGTATGAAAGGGGGTATATGGCTATACAAAGGAGTGTATGGTCAAAACACACATTTTTTGTGTGTGTGCGGCCAGTGTGTGCGTCCACACTTGGTGTGTGCGGTTGTGTGTATGGCCATACATGGTGTGTGTGGCCGTACACCTAGTGTTCTTGGTGTGCTTGGTGTAAGATCTTACCTTTTATGAAGACCCTCAAGGAGATTTGGATGATACTTGAGAGGATTTTCGGGTCCTAGCTTTGTGGAAGTGTAGAAAGTGTTCCAAATGATTCCCAGCACATGCTCAAGACAAGCAGTGGTATAAAGATGTTTATCCGCTAAGGCAAAGAGACATTTCTGTCCTTCAGCCCTAGTGAACATGACCAAATTACGCCTTGGGTCAATCTTTCCCATCTTCATCTGCTTCAGATCACTGGCTGAGCCAACATGAGATATCTTCGGTTTCTTCTTGAAGACAGTGGCTACCTCCTGATCCATCAAGGCGACCTCCATGATATAGCATACTAACATCCTTTTGAGATGGTCTATAATCGGACCATATTCAGCTTCATTTGTCAAGAGGATGTTATGCAGAACAATCCAGTCATGGGGGTTGAGGTTCGGTAGATCTGCTAAAGATATGAGATGTTCGGTTCTTGTAGACCCTCGAATCACTCTGAACCGAACGTTGATGAATCTCCCCTCAGAATAAGGCTTCAAAACCCAAACATTAACGATCTTCTGAGCGCTCCATGTTTGGTACTGTGGTTGAGCAGCCTTCAGATAGAAATCGATTAACTCCCGATCAACCTCCGGATTAGGATGAGGGACCTCGGCAACACAGACGAAGGCGTGAAAGATGAACGCCTTTCGGGTTAAGGGCATGTCGAACTGCGAGTCGACAGAGTTGTAGCAGTCGAAGGAGATCACCAGTTCGAGCCATAGGATGCTCGGAGTATCGATAGCCTCCTTAATCATTCTCTCTCGAGTCCAAGCAGGGAAAAGAGTCTTCCTGCTCTCGAGGAGATCGTGGGCTTCTTTTTGTCTGCGTTCAGCTTCTCGCGCCACACGAATGTTGTCATTATCAACATTGCGACTATTTTTGCATTTCAGCAAGTCAGCAATGGTTTCTTGATCATCTTCATCTTCTTCCTCAGCTATCTTCTTTCCTTTATCCTTCACACCCGAACCCGAAGTTTGAACAGTAGGAGGAGGTTCGGTTGTGTGAGCAGCTTTTGAGGAAGGAGGTGGTTTCGATCCGGACTTCACTTCTCCCCCTTGTTTCGGAGTGGACATGAAACCAGGTAGCCCTTCTATTTTACTAAGCAGGTCCAGGGCAGGAGCAAGTTTTTCTGCAAGGGTTCGCCTCACAGAGTGGTTGAGAATCGGATCGTGTGCTTCTAGGATGTTGGATATGGCAGAGTGTACATCCGAAGCACATGTCTTCATGACCTCCCGTTCGGATCGAAGAGCGTCAAGTTGTTGCTGAGAGTTGGAAAGCTGAGTGCTCTTGACCTTGAGGGCGGTGGTTTTGCTTGCAAGGGCGTCCATCAACGAGTTTTCCGCAGCAAGATCCGCTTGGAGTTTAGAGAGGCGCTCGTCAATGGAGGCACGAAGGGCCGAGTTGTCGTCACTAATTGATTGGCGAAGGGTAGCGAACGACTTCAACTCCGTTGAGACGAACGTGGCCAATTGTTGAACGATTGGGTCCAACGTTGTCTTTGTGGCATCGACGCTCTCCTATAAGGACTTTAACAGGGAAGAGGCGTCAGAGAATAGTTTATCGACTTTTTCTGTCGCAGCCTCACATGCTTTCGTCGAGGCGTCAATGGCGGCGGTGCCTGAAGCGACTGAAGCTTGCTGAGCCCGGGAAAAGGCATCAACGATCTTCTGAAGAGCAGCTTCAGAGAGAGAGGATTGAGAATTGGAGGATGAAGCAATAAGCAGGTCAACCTTCTCATGCAGCTCCTTAAGATGTTTCTTCGTTACTGGAGCTTCCTCATCATCGTCGCTTTGGACCTGAAACGGACTGAAATAGACCGAATCAAATTGCATGTGCTCCCCGCCAAGGAAAGGGTTATCTCCGTCAGAGGCATGACCGGGAGATGGAGGTGGTGGTGAAGCTGGTGGTGTAGTGGTGTGAGTGGGTTCAGGTTGAGTTTGAGGAGGGGTAGGTTCGGTTGGTGTTTGAGTGGGAGTAGGTTCGGGTGGTTGTTGGGTTTCGGTTGTGTGTATTGGTTCGGTTACTGGAGGTGGTTCGGTTGCATCGGTATGAACCGCCGTATCAGATACGTTGGTTGTAACCTTTGCAGTAGCAGTTGTTGCATCGGTGAAAATGGGTGGTGGTATAGGGAAAGAGGTTTTAGGAATGGTGTTAGAGGGGTTTATGGTGGGAATGGAAGTAGGGATTGTTTGAGTGGGTGAAGGAATGGCTGAGATATGGATTTCCATGTCTGGGGTAGGTGATTGGGGTGAGGTGTTGCCTCTTGGAGGGGATTCGCCTCGTTGAGAGCCGTCCGAATCCAAACTCTCGCCTTCTGAGTCACTCGAAGAAGAAGTGATTATGAGTTTGCGCTTCGGTTGAGTCTTTCGCCTCTTCGGCTGCAGGGATTGTGCAGCTGTGGTTGGTTTCCGCTTCCTGGGAGAAGGACCTTTAGCCCCTTTGGTCACTCGCTTCCCTTTATCTGCCTTTTTGCCTCTATGAACAGGCTTGTCTGCATCATGGATGGACTTGAGCATTTCCTGTGTGAGTTCCCTTGGTCCTGACTGTTTGAACTCCTTAATAGTCCGGATGATCCGGCTGTCAGATGGAACATCGTCGTACATGGTCTCCGGAATAGAGCCAATGAATGAGAACTTTGATGCATCTGAGACGATAATCTTCGTGGTATGAAAAGTACCGATCGAAGACATCGATGCACCGGCAGCAGTGGGGACATTAAATTTATCCATCGCCTATTTTGTGATGAGAGCCCAAAACCTTGCATACGACACCTCAGAATGTTGTGAAGAAGAAGAGAGGCTTTGGATGAGTTGTTGCCAGAGAACCAACCCATAATCGACGTTGATCCCGTTGTAGACACCGTACATGATCGACAGGAAGAGTCGACTAGAGCCATTGGATCCTGAGCTCCGTTCAGATAAACCTTTAAAAAGAACAGTGAACATACCGTTCCACTGTGGCGGAAAACATGACTTTTTGAACTTCGCGACGGAGGTGAGCACCTCCGTGTACCCCATATTATAAAACATATTGTAGAGATGGTCCAACGGAATTGTCTCCGGATTAACCCTTGAAGGGTCAGCAGCAAACCCTAGCAATGCGCCAAATCGTTGCTTTGAAATCGAGGTCTTGTGATCAGAAACCTTGAAGAAAACCCTATCGACTGCTTTATCGTAATGTGCAGTCGCATACACCTGCGAGAGGAGCTCCATAGGCACAGATTCAACCTTAGAAAGTGCAGGAGCGATCGGCGAGTACTTCAGGCACTCAATAATCGGGAACATGTAGGAATCGTACGCCTGAGGGGTTAAATCGATCACCAAACACTGTTGAGGGCGAATGGGAAGGATGTGGGAAGTAGCGTGAACTGACGATGATTCTGCCATTGTTGAAGTTGGAAAGAAGAAGATGAACAGTAAGGGTTTAATGGACTTTTTGCTCTCTTGGGAATTCGGATGCAGTAAAGAGGTAAATGGGAGAGGAGACTGCCTTTTATAGTGGGTGTAAGGAGAGAGAAAAATCTTTTCAAATCTTCTATCGAAATACGAAAGGTTTTTCCGGAATGACAGATACGTGACAGTTAAGGTATGCGATGATCACGCATGAAAGAGAGTGTCAGATTCCTTGTAACATGCCGCCCAACAAGTGCCATTGAAGAAGAAACCGTTTCAAATTCACACGCGCCTGTTTGTGCCAGAGAGGAACCGCTTCATCTTCGCACACGCATCCATAACGTCAATTAAAGAATGGGCATTTCAAATTTGCATGCGTCCCTTTTTACCGCCGTTTGAAATTCAATCCGTTTATCTCCCGCCTGAGTCAGCAACCCTTCATCTTATCTTTTGAATGGCATCTTTTGAATAAATCTCCCACGTGGATTATTTTTGACCACAACTTGTAAATAACCTCCAATTCAGTAAAACAGCCTGTAATTATTAGTACTAGAATTTTGGAAAATCAAAGATTTTCGTGCTAAGAGTGTAAAAAGAAAAGAAATAAAGCAACTCTTTTTAGGAATAAATGTGATGTCAATAATGACACGAAACAAATGATCCCGGGCACGAATATCTTCCTTCAAAGTCAAGAGAGACCTTAAAGTGTTAGTGTGGTTTCTCGTTGAATAACGATCAAACACTTATTAAGAAGTGTTGAAAGGCTTCTTTTAATTAGGCTCCTTAGGATGGCTTTAGCTTTGATTCAACAGTTCTAATCTTGAAATAAGATAGAAAGTGAACAAAGTACTTGTGAGACCGGTGTAGTCTATTGAACAAGTAGGCATGAAATAATGTTAAAGTGACTGGTAAATAGAAATCTTAACAAAAAAATTAAAACTGGATCCCAAGGGAAGAAATGTTATGGTGTGTAACAATTTCATAGGAATCACACAAAAAAAACTTGAGATTTCATGAGGATACGACCGTCAATTCATTAGTGAAAACTTGATCAAATTAATTGTTCACCGTCAATTCAGATTTGGTATTGAATTTTGGGTTTCACTCAGCTCGTAGTGGCACGAAACTAAGATCATAAACACAGATTTTGAGTAACCATAAACCTCAGTGGTAATTTCTGAGAGTCTCAAGGGTTACATTGATGAAATGAATGTAATGGAGAAAGTAATGGAGATGGTGTGAGAAATCAAATTACCTCTGCTATAAACGAAGGACCAAGCAGAAAACTCTTATCTCATGTGAGAAGAGAGTTAGGTAGCTCACGATTAGAATAAATGTGGTAGCCTAATTGGGAAGACAAGGTTTGTTTATACCAGGTCATTAAGGCTATTATTCAAAATCTTATGAGGCTTGGGACACATACAGCAGCATGCTTCTAGGGACACTTAACTAATCCAACAATTTTTATCCCCATAGACGAACGAACACACAAATAAAATAAAAAAATATTTTTGGAGTTTTTGATACATAAAAAAATCAGTTAAATTAAAATAAAAAACAAGCATGAAGAAAAAAATAAGATTTAGAAAGATTAAAAAAAACTTTGGAAAATTTGGTAACCGAACCCGAACGGTCGGTTGGTGTCGGTTGAGAAAAATTCTGAAAAACCGAACCCGAGCGTTCGGTTGGTTTCGGTTTTGAAAAAATTTGAAAAACCGAACCCGAGCGTTCGGTTGGTTTCGGTTTTGAAAAATTTTGGAAAACCGAACCCGAGCGTTCGGTTGGTTTCGGTTTTGAAAAATTTTGGAAAACCGAACCCTAGCGTTCGGTAGGTTTCGGTTTTGAAAAATTTTGAAAAACCGAACCCGAACCTTCGGTAGGTTTCGGTTTTGAAAATTTTTTAGAAACCAAGGAATTTTGACATTCAAGTAGGTAAGACTTTAGACGAATAGATAAACAACTTTGCACAAGAAATTTACAACCAAGAAAACTACCTTTGAAATGATGAGCGAGTGAAGATGATGCAACCGAACCCGAACGTTCGGTCAATTTCGCTTCTTACGTTTGAGATTGAGAGGTAGTTTGTGGTACTGATTTTGATTCCATCATACCTAGCCCTTGTAGAATTTTCTTGAATGAGGCTTCGGGAAGAGCTTTGGTAAAGACATCAGCCAGTTGATCAGTGGTTCTAACAAAGTGTACTTCAACATTTCCATCTTCCACATGATCTTTGATGAAGTGATACCTCAGTGCTATGTGTTTGGTTTTGGAGTGTTGCACTGGGTTATGACAGATCTTAATTGCACTTTCAGAGTCGCAATATAGTGGGATCTTTTTCATATTGAGTCCATAGTCTCTGAGTTGACTCTGGATCCAAATCACTTGAGAGGTGCAGGATGCAGCTGCAATGTATTCAGCTTCTGCAGTGGACAAAGACACACACGTTTGTTTCTTTGACTGCCAGCTAACCAACTTCCCGTCAAGGAATTGGCAGCCACCAGTTGTGCTTTTTCTGTCGAGTCCACAACCTCCAAGGTCCGCATCTGAATAGGCTTGAACGAAGAAGCCTGAGTTAGAAGGATACCATAGACCTAGAGAGGTGGTTCGCTTGAGATAGCGTAGAATGTTCTTCACTGCAAGCATGTGAGCTTCATGTGGATTTGCCTGAAATCGAGCACAGTAACAAACAGAAAACATTATGTCAGGCCTGCTAGCAGTGAGATACATTAATGAGCCTATCATCTGTCGATAAAGCGTAATATCAACAACCGGTTTGTCTAGGGATGGGGTGAGCTTGGTGCCGAACGCCATTGGAACTTTGACTTTGGAATCTCCCATCATGCCAAACTTTGCTAGGAGAGTCTTCGTGTAAGCTTCTTGATTGATAAAGATGCCTTCGGGTCCCTGTCTAATATTTAAACCAAGGAAAAAGTTAATAGGACCCATTGAGCTCATTTCAAATTTAGTCTCCATCAGCTTTCTGAATTTAGCTGTTAGGCTAGGATTCGTGGAGCCAAAGATGATATCATCGACATAAATTTGAACGATCATAAGGTGGTTACCTTCCTTCTAGCGAAAGAAGGATGGGTCAACCGAACGTTGCTTGAATTTGGACATCTTTAAAAATTTAGTCAGCGTTTCATACTAGGCTCTCGGAGCTTGTTTCAGTCCATACACGGCTTTATCCAAAATATAACAATGATTAGGATACCTTTCATTTACAAAGCCAGGAGGTTGCTCCACATACACAGTTTCTTCGAGTTCACCATTGAGGAATGCACACTTGACGTCCATTTAGTAAACCTCAAAGTTTTTGTGGGCAGCATAGGCTAGAAATATTCTCACAGATTCCAGCCTAGCTACGGGAGTGAACGTTTCTTCATAATCAATCCCTTCCTCCTGACAGTAGCCTTTCACGACCAGACGAGCTTTGTTACGAATTACGTTTCCTTCCTTGTCCATTTTGTTCCTAAAGACCCATTTAAGACCAACAACCGAGGCATCTGGAGGAGTTGGAATAAGACGCCAGACTTTGTTCCTCTCGAATTCGTTCAGTTCATCTTGCATAGCTTAAACCCAATCGGAGTGATCAAGAGCAGTATTAACTGTCTTTGGTTCAACTTTTGATATGAATGAGTTAAACATGCAGAATTCGACTTTAGAAAACAAGGAAGTCTGTTTTGCCTTGAGTTGTGATCGAGTAAGAACTTTTTCAGATACATCACCAACAACTTGAGAAATAGGATGATCCCTGGTCCATTTGGTGAGAGGAGGGTAGTTTGGATAAAAGGTTGGATCTAATTCAGCGTTTATCATTTCTTCTGGTTCGGATTGGCTTTCATAGTCGTAAGACATGTCAGCATGCTCCCCCTCGATAGATGAGCTTTCAGGAATGTTTTGAGCTTCAGAGGTTTCTTGAGGTGTGGAGCTTTCAGGCGTTGATGCACCTTCGGATGGTGTGGCACTTTCGGTTGGTGAAGTGCTTTCGGTTGGCAAAGTGCTTGGCTCCCCCTCAACTGGTGACGTCGGCTGAGTTGACGATGGTTGATCCTCCCCCTCAACTGATGTATTATGTGATGGAGGTTCGTCAGAACTTGATTCTCCTTCATTCATTCTTCTTGCAGTGTCTTCAACAACTTGCTTCATGTGATCTACCTTGTTGTCTGCTGCGCCTGCTTCTGATAGAGTGGCTTTCTCTGGTTCATCAAAGAGCTCCATGAACTTCTCGAATAGATTAGCGATCGAGACTGTGACTTGGCCAGTTTGAGGAAAGATTTCCCCAGCTGTGTCTTCATTGGCCTTTAGCTTTTTGACATAGCTATCATCAAAAGTCACGTAGTAAGCTTCTTCGATTTTCCTCGAACGCTTGTTTAATACCCTGTATGCCTTAGAAGTGAGAGAATATCCCAGAAATATCCCTTCGTCGGCTTTGACATCGAACTTGTTTCGGTGTTCTTTGGAATTGAAAATGAAACACCTAGAACCGAACACATGGAAAAACTTCACATTGGGCTTCCTATTGTTGAGAATCTCATAAGGAGTGAGCGAGAATCGCTTGTTGAGATATGACATGTTCTGTGTAAAACAAGCAGCAGAAATAGCATCAGCCCAAAAATAAAGAGGTAAGGAAGCGAAACTTAGCATGGTTCGGGCGGCTTCACACAAAGATCGGTTTCGTCTTTCGACAATCCCGTTTTGTTGAGGAGTATAGGGAGCTGAGAAGTTGTGACTAATTCCCTTTTCCGCTAGGAATTCTTCGAATTCTCTATTTTTGAATTCCAGACCATTGTCGCTCCTGATGTTGCGAACGACCTTTTTCAGCTGTACTTCAATCTGCTTGATGAACACCTTTAGCTTAGGAGTCGCTTCAGATTTAAGCTTCAGAAAGAACACCCATGTAAAACGCGAAAAGTCATCAACAATAACAAGAATATACTTGCTACCACCGAAGCTTTCGATAGATGAAGGACCACACAAATCAATATGAAGTAATTCAAGTGGTTCAACAACTTTAGTGTTTATTATAGATGGGTGACTTTGACGACTCTGCTTCCCCATTTCACATGCAGCACACAGATGGTCTCTATCGAACTTGAGCAGTGGAAGACCTCGAACGTGACCTCCAGTGACAAGTTTGTTGATGTCCTTAAAGTTAAGATGAGAGAGCCTTCGGTGCCATAGCCAGCTTTCGTCAGATTGCGCTTTTGATAACAAGCAGATAGCTGGGTTTCCTTTGATGGGTTTGAGGTTTAGAGGAAACATTTCACCTTTGCGTTCAGATTTGAGAATAACTCTTTTCGTCTTCTTCTCAATTATTTCAGAACCCTCATCATCGAATGAGACTTTGAGACCGGTACCTCCAACAAGCTGAGATACACTGATGAGGTTGTGTTGTAGCCCTTCCACGTATGCAACCTTCCTTATCGTGAAATCACCGTTAGTAATCATTCCATATCCTTTTATGGTGTCGAAGGAGTTGTTTCCAAATTTGACGTTTCCACCATTTGAAAGAAACCTGTATTCCCTTAGCTCTTCCTTCCTTCCTGTCATGTGACGTGAGCAGCCACTATCAATGTACCATTCATCGTCAAACTGCTCGTCACTGATAACCTGCAAAAATTAAGCAGATTTAGGAACCCAAAGTTTCTTGGGTCCCCGTGAGCCTTTCATAGGAACAGGAATAGTAAGAGAGATGTCAACAAAATATTTTCGTTTAATTAGAGTTGTTTCATCTTTCTTTTTGATGGTAAAAACTTTAATTTTATTAGGATTTGGTTCTTTTGGTTTTGACTCTGGTTTAGACGCTGAAACCTTCTGTTTTCCCTTTTGTTCTGCTGATGATTGAGATTTTTGAGAAAGAGCAGAATGGGATTTAGAATGAGGTGAAGAAGAGTTGGAAGAATTAGCAGAATTAGATGAGATAGAATGAGAGAGCTTAGATTGAGATGACTTCTTGGCTGGAGACTCTAGGTGACCTTTTTGCTTTTGATCATTGGTGGAACTTACCTTAGAGCTTTGATCTCTTTTGATTTCTGAACCGAACCTCTGCTTTCGGTTGATGTTTTTCTCCGAACCGAACCTCTGCTTTCGGTTGTTGTGTCTCTCTTGCGATTCGATAGAATTTTTCTCAGACTTTAGGTTCTTGTCTTGATGAGAGAAATAAGCATTCTGGGATTGCCAGAACTGTTTTCTTTCAGAGAGATTCTTCCTGTATCTCTGATTCCTTTGACGTTTCTGATTTCTCATCTGTTTCGGTTGATGATGGATATTAGCTTTCGGTTTCGGTTTTTCTATGGCTGGTTCACTCTGAACTGAGGAATTTTCACTTGAAGTTGTGACTTCTTTTGCTGGAATTCCTTTTTCTTGAGGAATGTCTTTCGTACCACTTGTGCTTGGCACACCGAAGTTATCAGGTTTATTCAAGGGTTCTGGTACGTATCTCCCTTTGCTTTTCCATGAGGTCCTTTCAGACAAACCTACTGTTTCATCAGCATTATCGATTGGAGCTGACCAGAAGAAGTCATTGTAGCCATTAGCATTGTCTTCGTTTACAATAGCTGTGAGTTCAGCAGTCTGATGTTCGGTTACGCCTGTGACCTTGTATACCTGATTTGGAGTGGTTCTAACCTTTTGATATACTACGGCCTTCTCTGCAAGAATCGGGGACTTTTGTTGGGACAAACGAGCGAACTCTACTGAATTTTCTGAAATTAGATTCTTGTGGTTTTCGGGTTCGCTTTTTACAAATTTTGAGCAGTCAACCGTGTCCTCTACAGAAATTTCACTCATATTATCGTCCTCATTAAGCTCAGATACATTGTCAACATCAATTTTGTTTTCTGAGTTCAAGTTGGAGTTTAAAGAATCAAATTTTTGTATGGTTTCGGTTCTCAGTTTCAGTTTATCATTTTCATCCAAAAGGTTTTTAAGCATGTCCTTATGGTCCATGGATTTAATGAAAGATTCTATTTTGTCCAGTCCATACATGTACGTCGGATTAACATCCTCAGATGAAATAACACTCTCACAATTATACGCTTCAACATCAATTTCATCCTCCTTAAATTCAAGGAAGGGTAAAATCATGCGATGAATCTTTTGTCCTATTTCACAATCCAAATGAAGCAGAGTAATATTAGTGTAAAGAGGTTTGGCAATTAAACAAAAAACATTTCGCTGTTTCAACAACTTTAAATTGTCTCTCTGTAAATAAATGTTTTCATCTTTTGTTTTGATTAATTCCGACTCCTTTAGTTCAATCCACATGCGCCGTTCCTCACTCTTCGAAGACACCCTGCTTAATTGGTCAGTTAGGTTAGAATTGGTGACTCGAGTTTGATTTAAACTACTATCTAGATGAGAGATTCTTGAATTAACACTTTTTAGTTCTTTTTCATATCAGCTTTGTGGGACTTTAAATGAGACAAAGATGGATTGTACCTTCTTGATCAGTTCGTCGAGCTCGTTGAACTGCACGTTGAGCGGCTTTGCTGTAAAGCACATATCCTGTTGCTCCTTCGGTTCATTACTCCCACCATCAGTGTTGTATCCCCTCATCTAAGATACGTCGGACACCATCAAACACCTTCCTCCACTGCTTTCTTCTTTAGCCACACAGGCCTTTCCATGAGAAGGCTTCCTCACTTCATCGTCTTCAGAGTCGGTTGACCAAACTTCCACGCTACCGAACTCGTCATCAGCAACCGAACCCTGCACAATTAGAGCATTCATAGAAGGGTTAGCGGCAGATTTCTTCTTCCTTATCTCATCAAGCTTTTTCTGCAGCAAAGCTTCCTCATCCTTTTCAGCCATCTTTTTAAGGACACAATCCTTTGCATAGTGGTTCTTTCCACCACAATAGTAACAGCTTACTCCAGAATCACCTTCTGCCTTCGGTTCCTTCTTAGACTCTTCAACCTTCGGTTCATCTTTAACCTTTTCAGAACTATAACTCCCCTGCCAGTTTCGGTTTTTGTTGGATGGAAATCTCTTCTTGATGAACCTCTTGCGGTTAGACACCATCATAGCATAATCCTCAGACGTGAGGTCATAATCTTCCAAGTTGAGGTCTTCGTCTTCCATCACAGCTTTACTTTTGGACAGGAGGGCTAACGAACCTAGGCTTGAAACCACATTCTTCTCCTGCAACACAATCTTCTCCTGAGATTTGAGAATGCCCACCAGTTTCGCCAAGGAATATGATTTAAATTGCTCGTGGGCTTTAACTGTGGACACAACTGCCCTCCACTCTGATCTTAGACCATTTAAGAACGTAACCTTCTGCTCAATAAGCTTTCTTTCGATGTCATGTTTGATCATCTTGCTAAGAAGATGATTGAAGCGATCGAACGTTTTGGGTCACGGTTTCTTCAGTTCCTTGCCTAAATTCACCAAACTCAGACAAGAGTAATGTTTGAATGGAGTATTCTAGATCTTCGTCTGTAGAATACAGTTCACGTAACCTGTCCCATATTTCTTTTGCCGTCGTGCATGAACTTACCAGCCTGAAAGTGTCGGACTGAAGGGCGAATCTGATCAATCTTAACGCCTTGATATTGCATTGAAATTTATCCTTTTCATCTTGTGCAATATCTTTAACATCTTTCAGAAGATCATTATACTCCTTTTGAGTTTTAATAATCCTTGAAGTTGCAGAATGAGAAAACGGTCCATTAATGATTGCTTCCCAGATGAGGTATCCATTATCCTCAGATCCTATAACATAATCTTCAAAGTGATGCGCCCAGACTTCATAATCATGGGTGTACAGAATGGGAATCTTCGTTGTTGATCCAATGTTGTTTAAAATATTGATGGGATTCGATTGCGACTCGTCCATAATGATCGAATAACCTGTTCAAAGATCAGACTTGTAATAAATCAAATTAGGGCAAAACAATAAATATCGAGATACGTCAATAATGAGATGACGGCTCAATAAATATCAGTAATTGTGGAACAACCCTAATCGAAAACCTTTTTCAGAAAAGAAGTGTATCGATTACACAGCCTCCTGCTCTGATACCAATTGATGAGATTAAAACTCAATCTTGAAGATCGATTAGATCTCAAACAGGTAAAATAAAGATTAAACAACAAGAACACGAAAACAATAAACAACTCAAGAATGAATCAAACGTGTCGAATGATTATAAAACAACCCTCAGAAGAGCTCGATCAAGAACATCAACTGTAGAGGGTTAAAAGGTTTACAGGAACGATGAAGAAAATCAAAGCTATCGTAATTCTCTATCTTGTATTCTAGATCGTTAACCTAATATGCATGCAAGCACATTATTATATAGTAAACCCTACAAGCTCATGGTTGGACAGGCCCAAACCGGAGTGCAAAACTGGACTATAAACCGAACCCAATGACGCAATACAAAATAATTCCTACGCTACCCAACAAACTTGTATTCCCCCCATAAAAGCATTTATAAACATTTAAAAGGTTAATTAAGGGGTATGAACTCACCTGTAGTGAGTGGTTTGGATGAAAGTGTCGGATAAGCTGCTAAGTGTCAAGCTGAGACTTGAACACACACGCGGATCCTATTTAACATATAATGATACATATATGAATATAATTAGCGTTTAAAACAACTAATTATTGAATTGGGACCACCGTAGGGACTAGTAAATACTGATATTGAAGTGTTACAACCATATATGATTGTATGAAAGGGGGTATATGGCTATACAAAGGAGTGTATGGTCAAAACACACATTTTTTGTGTGTGTGCGGCCAGTGTGTGCGTCCACACTTGGTGTGTGCGGTTGTGTGTGTGGCCATACATGGTGTGTGCGGCCGTACACCTAGTGTTCTTGGTGTGCTTGGTGTAAGATCTTACCTTTTATGAAGATCCTCAAGGAGATTTGGATGATACTTGAGAGGATTTTCGGGTCCTAGCTTTGTGGAAGTGTAGAAAGTGTTCCAAATGGCTAAGCGTTCTATATATAAGGAGAGTGTATGGTTGGGATGGGTGTGTGGCCGCACACACCTTGGGTTGGTGTGATTGGATCAAATGCAAGGCGATACACCCACAATACTTATCCCACGACTCCTACCCTGCTTATACTAGGCTTTAAACATTCTATTTGACTCCAAATAGTGCTAGAGAATAGCAAAAACGAGTTTGACTTTGATAAGAAATGAAGAATGTAAGCTAGAAATTTTCGGGTTGCCACACTTATGGTTTATTAATATATTATAAGTTCTAATATATTAATAATATTATTTAATTAGTTTGTTCAAGAATTAATTAAGTGATCAAAAGATAACTAATTAAATATATGGGTTGATTATGCAAATCATCCATAACTTATATAGTGGGCTAAGAGGCTCCATGGATTATCAAGTTGGGTTCCGCCCATAGGATGCTCCTTGGAGTTAATCCATGGATCATGGAAATGAAGAGTCATGTTACATTAGGGTTTACCTAATGCAACACACTATATAAAGCTCATGTTTCTCCCAAAATCGGTAACACATACATACTTGAGGGCTAGACCCGATTTTTGAGTGTTATACTTTCTCTCCAAGTTTACTCCATAGCATTTGGTGTTGTGTGAAGCATTTGAGGCATCACACTTGGGGTGCTAGGCTCACAAGGTTTCAAGGAATCAAAATCAACAACAAGGTATGTTATTCTATCTTTCAATTAAGTTAAAATGTTCCCCATGTATGCTAGATAGGATCATGAACCTTGGAAATCAATTTTGCATGAATCTTAGACAAACATAGATCCAAGGTTTATTAGGGTTGCATGTACACTTAGGAAGTGTTAGAATGATCAAAACCCATCAGTGGTATCAGAGCCTAGACTTGTTTGCTTGTTATTTGTGCAAAAATGTATTAAAATAGAAACTTCTTGCTGTCTGATCAGTGGACTCGCCGAGTCCATGGGGGACTCGATGTGTCCAAGTGAAAATTCATCCTACTTGTCGAGTAGGATCATGCACTCCACGAGTTGGAAGTCGTGAGAGCAAATTTTCAACTTTTGTTGCTGGAAATGGACTAGAAACATTACCCTAAACTATTTTGGTGTTTTAAAACTTGTTTTAGATGGTGTAATGTCTACGCTAATCCATTTACAATGGCAATTATCAAAATTATAAGTTTTATGAGTAATTTATGATTCTTGAAATGTTAATATTCATGGTCCTGAACTTATGAAGATTAGATGATCATAGGAATTGTTTGTAACCTACTTGGTAGTTTAATTCATGATCGTTATGTGTTTTAATGGAGTCCATAACTTGTCCTCAAGTTATGGAAAACCAAAGGTCACACTTTAATAAAAGCCATTAAAATAACACAAGGGTTATAAAAATGAAGAGTCTTCATTTTTAATACTCAATTAATTCATAAGATATAAGAAATGAAAAGTTTTGAATGTTTACAAAACTTGCCCTCAGGTTTTTGGAACAAGTAAACTCATGATTAAAACTTTAGTTCCAACCCTTAGAATTTTAAAAGTTAAAATTGAACCCTTATACTTTATAATATTATAAGTTAATAATATATATATATATATATATATATATATATATATATATATGTATATATATATATATATATATATATATATATATATATATATATATATATATATATATATATGTATGTATAAGACCAAGTCGTCTTACCGCTAGTACGCCTCATTCACGAAGCTGGTCTATAAGGGGGGTATAAGGTTGTTGCCTATAAAATGGCAACTTAATGGGTGTCCATTCTCACCCACCGCTTCCTTGATCGGTGGAGGGTCGTTAGCCGAATAGGTAGGACAAGGACTTATAAATTCTCATTAAAAGTATAATGAATATTATAAAGCAACTAAATGTTTTATTAAATTCCCAATCTTAGTTACTTTAGGGAAAATGTGAATAAGGTGCTAATCGATGAAATTATACTTTACAGTTTGTTTAAGTCGTTAGTGGAGCGTGTGTGGTTAACCAGCACACTAACTTGAACTTAACAAGGTAGGTAAAGGGTAACTTAAATTTTATTATAGGTCGGTGGAGCGCGTGTGGTTAACCGGCACATCGATTGAGTAATAAACATTGAGGGTACCAAGTGATTTGCATGGTTACTTCACACCTCGTTTGGTGATCCTCGGTACCCCAATCACAAAACTTGGAGGGCACACTCGAGATTGAAACATGCCTTTGAAAAGTTCACTGAATCTCAAAAGAATCTAGGAACTTCTAAGAACCAAATTAAAAACTTAATATATTAATATTTCATTTTTGGTGGAAATTGGTGAATCGTCATTCACCTACCTTTCAAATATGTTATTACTTAGATTACGACATACCTCTTCTAAGTATAATATATTGTGATTAGGTCCTAGCCTTAATAATACATTTGGGTGTTTTATTAAGGACTAAATTAATATATAAACTAATCTTGTCTTTCTTCTTAGTCAGGTGTCTTCAAAGAATGCTGCTTCTGGCTCTAATCCTAATGGCTCCTTTACCCTTATGAAGTTGTGTGGGAAAGTCACTTTTGATGGATCCAACTTCAATGAATGGATCATAAACATCAGGATGATTACCCGCTACGAGGACAAGGAATATGTCCTTGATAAGGAGCTTAAATAGATTGATGAGACCACTGCAACTCCTCAGGAGATCGCTGACTTCGGGGCACATAAAAGGGATGCCACCAAGGCGGCATGCATCATGATGGCCACCATGACAACAGAAATCCAAAAGTCCTATGAGGACTTCTACCTTTTTGAAATGCATCAAGACTTGATGGAAATATACCATCAAAGTGCCCGACAAGAGAGGTATGAAATCATCTCCTCCATGATAACAGCCAAAATGAAGGATGGTGAACCCATCACGGGCTACATGCAGAAAATGAAAAGATTTGTGGACCATCTGCTGAAGCTTAATGTGAACTTCGCCGAGGAGCGTGCAATAGATATCATTTTGCACTCCTTGCCCTCGTGCTACGATCAATTCTGCATGACATATCACATGAGTAAGGAAGAGGTCACACTCAGCAGACTTCAAGGACTCCTAAAGACCGCATAAAGTGGTCTTAAGGGTAAGTCGGTTGTTACTCCTACTCCTATCAACTCCGCCCCTGTCTTGGCAATCGGGAAAGGGAAGGGTAAGAAGAGGAAGAGCCCCTCGAAGGGTACCAAGGGTAAGATCCTTGAAGGCTCCTCTTCAAATGGAACCAAGAAAGGTTTCTTCACTCCTTTTCTGACCCAAAAGAGGCTGAATGCTTCTATTTCCATGAAAAGGGTCATTCGAAGCGGAACTGCCCAAAGTACCAGCAAGATGTGAAGGATGGGAAAGTTAAACCCAACTATGCAGGTATTTACACTATCTTATCTAATAACTCACCCTATTCTAACTCTTGGGTCCTTGATACCGGGTGCGGTATTCATATATGTTCTGATTTGCAGGGACTAAGAAGAAGTGAGAATGTGGAGCATGGAAGAATAATCTTGATCATGGGGAGTAGGAAAGCTTTACCTGTCACCAAGATTGGAGTTTATACTTTATCGCTAAGTAGTGGTTTTAGTTTAGATTTGAATAAATGTTGTTACTCGCCAGAAATGGCAAGAAATATTATTTCCTTTCATGCATTGCATAAACAAGGTTTTACCTTTTCATTTGATAATGAAGTTGGTTCGATTAATGCTTTCTTTAATAATGTTCTTTATTTTAAAGCATTTCCTTGTGATAGTGTGTATGAAACTGTATCAGCTATAGATAACTTAGGAAATAATGTATTATGTATTGATTCTGTTAATGATAATAACTTGGATAAAGCATCATTACGACATTGTCGTCTCAAACATATAAGCAAGAAATGCATAGGACAACTACAAAAGGATGGAGTCTTGGAATCATTTGACCTTAAGTCAGATGATAGTTGCGAATCATGCTTACGTGGAAAAATGACAAAGTCTCCCTTCACTGGTACTTGTGAGAGGAATGAAGGTTTGTTGGATCTCGTAAACACAGATGTGTGTGGACCCTTGAAACATGCCATAAGGGATGCTAATTGTTATTATTTGACTTTTACTGATGATTATAGCAGAAATGGATATGTCTACATAATCAAGCATAAGTCAAAGACTTTTGAAAGGTTTAAAGAATTTAAACAGGAAGTCGAGAATCAATTGGGCACGAACATTAAGATGCTTCGATCCGATCGAGGTGGTGAGTATCTTAGTTCAGAGTTCCTTGACTATCTTAGGGAATGTGGGATTGTCTCCCAATTGACACCTCCTAAGACACCACAGTTGAATGGTGTAGCTGAGAGGCATAATCGAACGTTGTTGCATATGGTTCGTTCCATGATCAGTCGAGATTATCTACCAATCTCATTTTGGGGGTATGCCTTAGAGACTGCCGCCCATATCCTTAATCTAGTCCTTACAAAGAAAGTTGCCAAAACTCCACATGAGATGTGGACTGGTAAAGCACCGAAACTAGACCACATCAAGATTTGGGGTTGCGAGGCTTTCGTGAGACGCGAGACTCATGATAAGCTCGAAACCCAAAGTGAGAGGTGTATTTTCATCGGCTACGCACATAAATCCTTTGGTTACCTCTTCTACAGACCTAGTGAGAATGTGGTCTTTATAGTTAGGAGGGTTTTCTTTCGAGAAAGAGAGTTCATAAGCCAAGGAAACAGTAGGAAGCAAGTTGACCTTGAAGAAATTCAAGAGTCAAGTGGTGAAGGAACTTTATGTTGGATAAGGTGTCTAAGTCCATAACTTATTTGGTATATACTTGACCCGACCCGACATGGTCCGTTTGGGTTGCATTTCATCCAAACTATTTATGGATAATTTTATGAGAGTTATACACATATGTTTATTAATATATTGTAAGTTATAATATATTAATATGAAGTTATTTAATTACTGTTAGTCTTAAATTAATTATGAATTAATTTAGAGATTAAAAGGAAGACTAATTAGATTATGGGCTATTGGTTTTATATGGTGTGGGCTAACACTCATTTGTTAATGGGCTAGGCTTATATGGAAGTCCATGGATGATCCATGGAGCTTTTAACCCATGGATCCTTGGAAAGGAAAAGACATGGGTTATTAGGGTTTCACCCTAATCATGTACACTATATAAGCATGCTTATGTTGCATGAAATAGCCACTAGTGACACTAGTGTGTGTGTTTTGTGTGTGGCCGAAAGTTCTATGTGTGTATACACTCTCTCAAAGTTTTCCAAGTGTTTGTGGTGATTTGTGATTCCATTTGAGGCATTCACACTATTGGTGCTTGGCCCTCAAACTCCTTAGGAATTGAACTCATCATCAAAAGGTATGTAATCTCATCTAATTCTTTTGTGTTTAAAAGTACCCCATGCCATGTTAGATAGGTTATGAACCTTGGAAAATTATTATTTTGCATGTATTTAGACAAACATAGATCCAAGGTTTATTAGGGTTGCATGCACACTTAGGAAGTTTTAGATTGCTCAAAACCCAACAGTGGTATCAGAGCCTAGGCTTGCTTGTTTGAATACTTGATGCAAATTGCTGAAAATCGAAGATTTTATGCTGTCTGCACAGCTGACTCGCTGAGTCCATGAAGGGACTCGACGAGTCCAAGGCAAAACCCATCCAACTCGGCGAGTTGGTTCATGCACTCGACGAGTTGGACCCCCAGACAGCATATTTTCGAGTTTTGGTGTTGGAATTGGTCTAGAATCATTACCTTAAACTGTTTTGGACTCATAAAACCTGTTTTTGATGTGGTAATGATGATGGTGGACCAATTTCAAAGTTATAATCAAAATTCCATGATTTTATGTGTTCATATAATTCTTGAAATTTTGATAATCATGTTCATGTTCTTATGAATTTAGAAGATGATAGGAATTATTTGTTGAATTGTTTAGAATTAATTCTTGATCATTTATGTGTTTTAATGGAGTCCATAATTTGTCCTCAAGTTATGGATATCCAAAGGTCACTTTTATTTAACACACACTTAAAACACATAAGTTACATGAAAATGAAGAGTCTTCATTTTTATGAACCTTTAATTCATAAGTTATGAAATGAAAAGTCTTGGATGGTTACAAAAGATGAAGAGTCTTGTCCTTAAGTTATGGAGGTTCAAGAGTCACTTCATTAATAAATATATAAATAAAGTGTAACCTTAATTAATTCCATAAGTTATAAAAATAAAGAAAAGTAATTCTTTTATTAGTTTAAAGTCTTCCATAACTTGTCCTCAAGTTATGGAACTTGAATAGTTTTTGGATTAAAACTACTTTAAACACATAAATCATGGAATTAATTAGTTTTGAATAGTTTCAAAACTTGCCCTCAAGTTTTGGAATTTGTAAAGTTTCACACACTTTAATAAACTTTAATTCCAACACTTAGAATTTTAAAAGTTAAAATTCAACACTTATACTATTTATAACATTAATGGTTAATTATATATATATATATATATATATATATATATATATATATATATATATGTATAAGAACAAGTCGTTTTATCGTTAGTAGGCCTCATTCACGAAGCCGGTCTATAAGGTGGGTATAAGGTTGTTGCCTATAAAATGGCGACTTGATGGGTGTCCACTTTCACCCACCGCTTGCTTGATCGGTGGAGGGTCGTTAGCCGAACGGGTAGGACAATGACTTTAAATTCTCATTAAAAGTATAATGATTATTATAAAGTAACTAAATGTTTTATTTAATTCCCAATCTTAGTTACTTTAGGAAAAATGTGAATTTGGTGCTACCCCATGGAATTCACACTTTGTACCTTACCAAGTCGTTGGTGGAGCGTGTGTGGTTAACCGGCACACTAACTTGGACTAGTAAGGATCACGAAGGGTGACTTAATGTTTGTCATAGATCAATGGAGCGTGTGTGGTTAACCGGCACATTGATTAGGTGATAATATTAAGGGTACCAAGTGAATTGGTATGGTTATTCACACCTTGTTTTGTGATCCTCGGCATCCCAGTCACAAAATTTGAGAGGGCACACTCGAGATTGAAACATGCCATTGAAAATTTCAATGAATCTCAAAAGATCTAGGAATTTCAAATCCAATTAAAACCTAATAAAGTATTTCATTTTTTATGGTGCAAATTGGTGAATCGTCATTCGCCTACCTTCAAATATTTTATAGCTTGGATTACGGCATCACTCTTCCAAATTATAAAATATTGTGTTGGGTCCTAGCCTTAATATTTCATATTGGGTGTTATATTAAGGACTTTGAATCAACTAACTTGATTTTCTCCCATTATAGATGTCTGATTCAGACAACTATGATCTTCCCAAATCTCTTGAAGATGGTGTCCCTCAACATCATGCTTCACTTCCTCCACCTCCTCCAATTATTCTCCCTCACCCACAAGTTCTTGAAAAGTTTAAAGTCACTCAATCCCTATTGGCAAGCATAGTCTATGTGTGCTAACATCTTGGAGATAACGTCACATATTGACAAGTCGGGAGAGTTGGGTGTCAAAGTCTCGTGAAAGTTGGATGTTCAATCACTTTCTTAGCAACATAGTGAGTCTCTTTGGGACTACTATGAGACAGACTATTACATGACCCTTAATTATGTTATCTATTTGCTTGGTGTTGTGGAATCAGCAATGATTTGGAACACCAGTAAAGCAAATTTGATTGAAAGAAGAACTTCCCAAGTCTTAAATGGACATTGACAATGGTAGCATTGGATATCTAGAAAAGGATTTCTCTTCCCAATGGAAAGGGATCGGCTATAGTCAACTCGGTTGACCAAATGGTAAAGAGAAAGGCTAAGTCTGAGATAGTCTCATGTGCCATTACCAAAGGGTCCATTTGTTTTGTTGCCAAAGGAAGGGGCATTGGTTGCGAAGCTGCCCTATTCACCTGAAAGGTCATAAGGTTGATCAAGTCAAGAGGTTTGACTCTACTTCGGGTAAAGTCCACTATCTAACTCTATTAAGTTCCTATTTGGAGATTCTTATTACATAATGTGAATGGGTCACATGCTGATGTTTTTAAGAATCAAAGAAAAGATAGGAAGCTTAAAGTAAGTATATGTTGATTCTGATTGCGAAAGTGGGTTTCGATCGCATGGTTCGGTAATCAGAATTTTGAACTGTTTCTTAAGAGTTATAATATATTGCTTATAAATAAATAACAACAAGGTTTTCATGTGGATTCTAAAGATAAGGTTTTCCGCAAAGTTTTAAGATAAAAGAAAAAAAAGGGTTTTAATTTTATTTATTTTAAAGATATCCTTACAATGGCATCTGTGGAAAATTGTTGCTTATATGTTTCCAGTAATAGCAATATTGGAAAGTGGATTTGATTCTTTCATTTGTGGTAGTGTCTGAATTTACCAAATGAAGAAAGTTTTTCATCACCCAAGTTTCAATTGGATAGAAACTTGGAATCATACAAGTTGTATTGTATGATGAATGAGAATTTTCATCTTTGAAAATTAAGACTAATTCTTTGATCACATGTATATGTGAGTCAATTGAAGGACTAAGGAATTAGGTACACTGGGTGTGCACTGGTCAAGGTCCACCACAAAGATTGATTTGTCATGATTTACTAAAGATTAGTAAATATGATTATACTTATGAGGTTAAGTATAATTCTGTAACATTGGAAAGGTTACAATGTATGACAGAACAAATGAGAAGAATCAAATTAGGCAGAAAGATAAAAGTTTCTCAAATCTGAAAGGATGGGAGAGTACTTTAGTATCGTATTACATGATCATCATAATGATTATGAAACCATGTCACAAATTCATACTCTAAGGACGTCTTAGTGCATTGTCATGGCTAAGAAGAGAGGTCATGAATTGTTGGATTGGTTAAGATCGAGAAGATGAGTCATACTTCGTTCCAAAACAATTCTTAGAGTCATACTCCAAGATTGTAACATTGAGTGACATAAAGTAAGGTTTAAAACACTTATCAAATGTAGTGTAAAATGTTTCTACTCTTGTACCTTTGAGATTGGTAAGTTGTGATGTATTGGATGAGACAAGGACCAACTAAGACCAATTGTGTGAAGTGTTAGTCTTGATAAGAATCCGCATTGTCAAGGGGACAGTGGGAGCCTTAAAGATCCTGAAAGAGTTTCAAGATTTAATCAAGAGTAAAACCTGTAATTTATCACTAGCACACAACTTAAGGTTTGCAACCTATCGTGTTGACATAATTCTTATTTCGGTACCTACTTCAAATAAGTTGAATTTGCATGTGAGTTATCAGAGTTCAACTTGGAAGCATTGGTGGGCCTTGTGCTACCAAGGTGACAAGAAACTAAGATTGAACAAGTTTAATCCATGTAAGGCTGAATTTGTCACTAACAAATTCACATGGATAGGAACTCATACACTATAAAATCTAAGAGTCATAAGGTTTCTCTCCGATTCACATGGATAGGAACTCATACACTATAAAATCTAAGAGTCATAAGGTTTCTCTCTGATTCATGAAAATGATGGTGAGGAAACGCTTTCACTAAGTAGATTTTACGTAGATATCAATTGTGTTATTTGCATTTTCAAAAGTCGTTAGTGGAGTGCGTGTGGTTAACCGGCACACTAACATGGACTTGTGAGAAATGGAAAATGCCTAAGCAATTGAGACTACGATTACGACATCCCTTTTCATAGTTCTGAAAATTGTTTAGACACACATGTGAGCTATCTCAGAAAGGGTGCATGAATCTAAATTTCAGAAGTCCAGTAAATTTCTGGAAATATGTCAGAGCTAGTGGGAGCATAAGTGTTATGCTGATAATCATCATGTTAGTGGGAGCATGATTATTACGTTTAGTGTTGCAAGTTAGCAATGTTAATTATAGAAAACAAAGTTTCAATTCGTTAAGTTGCAGGGGTCGAAAAGTTGTTTTGCTATAATTAAGGGAGAGGAAATTATACTTCGTTTCAATTCTAAAGCTTAGATTGAGATTTTAATCATCTTTAGTCAAGGACATATATATGAATTTTATGTCTGAATGGTTCAACTTAAGGAAATTCTATATATATTGCGTTCTCAAAATTCGATTATGATTACAACATCCCTCTTCATAGTTAAATTTTGAAAACATGGCAAATAAAAAATATTATAGCAAAAGACTGGTCTAGTATCATGTCTTTATGTCAAACATCATGAATCGTGTCCCATATGCTTCGGATATAGGATCGATTGCATGTGCTATAATATTCATCTTTTCTAAATTTTCCAAATGCTTAAGGCATTGAGAAGGGAAAAGTCTAGAACTGGATATGACTAAAGTGATTAAGCAATTGTCGAGGACAATCTGAGGTTCGGCACAGATTGGTTACTCAGGGAAAGTTGGAAGTAAGTTGTCGGAAAGGACCATATTGACATATTCTAAAAAGAAGTAACTCTTGTTCGGAAGTGATAGTCAAAATGAGACTATGGAAATTTCTCCATAGGTGGAAGTTATTCAATCTATGTAAGATTAGAAAACCTTAATGCAAAAAGGATGTTCAAAGCAATGTACTTTGAATATGAGACTTCGTTTCCATAGAGTTGATCTCCTTTGGAATACTCTGTAATGATTGGTGACAAGGTTTTGGTGACTTTGTACATAATCATTACAAGAGGAACATTGCATAAAAGTTTAAAATCTAACAGATTTTTTGGTAAATGATAGGAATCGGGGATTCTCACATTTACAATAAGGATTTGGGATTGTGAAATGAGTATCATTGGAATCATGTTCAATTGATCTACATCACAATGTAAGGATCATAGACAAACATAGTGTGCATACTAGGAGTATGGCATAACTATTGTTTAGAAAAACAAAGTGTACATGCTAGGAGCATGGGACGACTGTTGTTTTTATTCAAGTCTTAAGTTGATTGTTTGAAACATTATACAATGAATAATGTGTAATCAATATGGTGATAAATAAAAGGTGGTTCTATTTATATTCAAAAGGGTTCTGAGACCATATTCGATTCGACTATTATTGTGTTTCACTTTGCATGTTTTGACTTCCTAAATAGCTAGGTTATTCTTTCCGAATGACTAAGTTATTTAAACACTCCACAGTCGTTCATATGTTGGAAGTAGGTATGAATCAAGACTGTCATGAATCGAGTTTGTAGATGGCTAAATGGGTTTAGTCATAGCAATGGTTGCTACAACATTCATGAGTGCTCATAAGTTATGAGTATTGGATTAAACCCACGCTCACATGTATCACTTCATGGAATTTATCTCGAGTGATCGTGAGACGGTAATATCATATAAATCTTCAAACCTAGAGATATGAGTTGTTACCTATGAGTTGTTTGTGCATTGATTGCACGTCAACGCATCAGTAACTTGATGTTATAAAACGTGCCTTTGTGTACAATTCAACAAGTAGTAGAATAAGCATATGAGTCGAAGTTTATCTGTTCCTTCTAGAAATAGAAGCGATATCTGGGCCCCTCGATGATTTTGTTGTGACCTATGTACCATCCGGTCAGAACTAAATTGATGTGTTCGATTAAGTTCTTTGTCAAACAAATCGGAAATCGGGAAACAAACTGCTGGACAATAAGTACGACGTTGTTCCATGTATTTGTCCGGCTGATATCATGAGAACAGAGGAGTATATGATCACTTATCTAAAATGGCGCTTCATAGTTCAACAGAGTTTTCGAGAGCTACGATTGCTGGTTGGTTCCTGAAGTAACATACGCAAATATAGTTATTAGACTTATCTAAGTGGGAGTCTGTTGGATAAGGTGTCTAAGTCCATAACTTATTTGGTATATACTTAACCCGACCCGGCATGGTCCATTTGGGTTGCATTTCATCCAAACTATTTATGGATAATTTTATGAGAGTTATACACATATGTTTATTAATATATTGTAAGTTATAATATATTAATATGAAGTTATTTAATTACTGTTAGTCTTAAATTAATTATGAATTAATTTAGAGATTAAAAGGAAGACTAATTAGATTATGGGCTATTGGTTTTATATGGTGTGGGCTAACACTCATTTGTTAATGGGCTAGGCTTATATGGAAGTCCATGGATGATCCATGGAGCTTTTAACCCATGGATCCTTGGAAAGGAAAAGACATGGGTTATTAGGGTTTCACCCTAATCATGTACACTATATAAGCATGCTTATGTTGCATGAAATAGCCACTAGTGACACTAGTGTGTGTGTTTTGTGTGTGGCCGAAAGTTCTATGTGTGTATACACTCTCTCAAAGTTTTCCAAGTGTTTGTGGTGATTTGTGATTCCACTTGAGGCATTCACACTATTGGTGCTTGGCACTCAAACTCCTTAGGAATTGAACTCATCATCAAAAGGTATGTAATCTCATCTAATTCTTTTGTGTTTAAAAGTACCCCATGCCATGTTAGATAGGTTATGAACCTTGGAAAATTATTATTTTGCATGTATTTAGACAAACATAGATCCAAGGTTTATTAGGGTTGCATGCACACTTAGGAAGTGTTAGATTGCTCAAAACCCAACACTTTAAACCCTAGCACTGAACTTGAGGAGGAAACTCCTGTTGAGCCAATTGATGAGTATGTACCTCTGAGGCGTTCCACGAGAGTTAGGAATGCACCTGAGCATTACTATGGATTCCATATTACTGCGGAAGGTGATAGACTTACTAGTGATGAGCCACTAGTAAGGCTGGATGAACCTAATAGTTACGCGGAAGCCATGGCAGGCCCTGAGTCAGCCAAGTGGAAAGAGGCAGTGGACAGTGAGATATAGTCCATGTATTACAATATAGTTTGGAACTTGGTTGAGAATGTACTAGGTCGTAAGATTGTAGGGTGCAAATGGATCTTCAAGAAGAAGACCGACATGGATGGTAATGTACACATTTATAAGGCACGACTGGTTGCAAATGGCTTCTCTCAAACTCCGGGAGTTGATTATGATGAGACCTTCTCTCCACTAGCCAAGATTAAGTCTATTAGGGTTATGTTAGCCATAGCTGGATTTCATGACTATGAATTATGGCAAATGGATGTCAATACCGCTTTCTTTAATGGAAATGAGGATCTTTAGATGATTCAGCTAGAGGGTTTTTTCAATACAGAGTATCCTAATAGAGCATGTAAGCTTGAGAAATCCATTTATGGATTAAAGCAAGTACCTCGCAGATGGAATCTTTGCTTTGATGAGAAAGTCAAAGAATTTGGCTTTTTCTAGGAGTGAAGATGAATCTTGTGTATATGTCAAGGGTAGTGGGAGTATAGTTAGCTTTTTGGTATTGTATGTGGATGACATACTACTCATAGGAAATGACATCCCAACTCTGCAGGAAGTTAAGTCCTGGCTTGGGAAGTGTTTCTCTATGAAGGACCTAGGAGAAGTTGCCTATATTCTAGGGATAAGGATCTTGAGAGACCGGAGTAAAAGACTAATTGGACTTAGTCAGAGTACCTACTTTGTGACAACCCAAAAGTTTCCATTTTGTAAAACCATCCACAACAATTGATGTCAAATCCGTTCTGCTAACTTTCAAACTTTTGGGATAAGTTTGAGTATTTCAGGATTTACACTTAAAGAGATATTAGGAGAGAGGATGCACTAGGGTATTATGCAACTATGATTTTCCAAAACTCATTGATATTAGAGTTCAATGCCTAAATAAAATATTTTCTGCCAAAAACCCTAGGGGTGTATATATTGTTCTTATCCATATTTATTCATTTGTTACATTTCCAACTAGAGAAAATCCGATTTCTCTCTTAAGGATCTTCATCCGTTCACCCCCAATTGTAAGTACATCCATCCTAGAGTGTATTAAAGAGTACTTCATGACTAGATAACCTGAAAATCATCCATAAAACCCAAGGAAAGGGTGTTCACGGCCCAAGATCCTCTTGGACCGTGAACACTAAAATTGAGGCCAAAAGTGTGCCTTATGCCCCTATAGACCTTGGAACCAAACATAGAACAACCCTTGACATGTCTAGGCCTTAAAATCGTTAAGAAAGAAGGGCTAGAAGTGAGTTCACGGCCAAGGATGTTCTTGGGCCGTGAACTCCATATTATGGTGCCAAAATGCCCTAAATACCTTCCTTAAGCCAAGAGACTAGCCTAGCACTTTACATTGATGTGTTTAGGACTCAAAACAATCAAAATACCATCACCCATAGGTGATTACGGCCGCAAACACAAGCCAAAATGGTCCAAGGGCCAAAAACTCAAGTTAAGGGTGTTTTGATGCCACAAACACTTCCTAAGGCATAGACTTGAATTTAGGATGCTTCCTTATGACCTTTAGGACCCTCATAAACGTAAATGGGCATGCGTTTACGGTTGTAAACTCATTAGGGCCGTAAACACCTCAACAACTCCAAAGAAGGTGGTCTTCCTCATCCTAGGGTAGAACTAAGGTCCCTAAATCATTCCCTAGCCTTCTAACTTGCACTTACACATGAGTAACCATGAGTTTACGTCCGTAAGCTCCTTTGGGCCATAAACCCATGCTATTAAACTCATGTGAGTGCCATTCTACCTTCCTTTGTTGAATCACATGTGATTCCAACACTTGGTCAAGGTCTTTCCTAGTCCCGGAAGGTGTTATCTTTCATATAGTTGTTTATAAACACTATATTCATGTCAATATATGTCCTTATATATCATTTAGGACTTATTGTGTCTCAGGACTTCATTCGTGGAACTTCTCATCCTTACACACATACACGTTTGAATCACCCCCATCAGCTGAGTTCATACCCCGTAATGAATCTTTTAACTATTTTAACTGTTTTAAGGGGGGAATACAAGTTGAACACAATGATAATTGTGTAAATGTTTATTGTTAAAAATCTTTCAAAATGTTACTTATGTTAATTATAAGTTGTGAAAACATTTCAAAACTCGTTTAAAGTTATGTTACTTGATAGTTATACAAAACTCCGTTTTTAAAGTAAACTCATAACTTAGTAGAGAAATGAGTCTTTTCAGTAACAGTCCAAGTAGAGCATTAGTAAACTATTATAGGGATAGTTTAGGAGAATGATATTCATTACTTCTAGTACAATGAAGCACACAAAGAAACAATACCACAACAGAACAAACAGTGAAGAGAATCAAACAATGCCATAACAGAACAAACACTGAAGAGAATCAAACAATACCAGAACAGAACTTAACAAACAAGTTAAGTTCCTATAGCATGAGAACACACATACAAGATCTAATTATACCGATGAATCACTAACGCATTAGTGATAGTTATATTGGGTATACATGATCATATAACTTTAATGTGAATTACACGGCTTGCAAGGAATTGTTGGGGTCGCGTTTGGTTCCCTCAATCTCTTTACATTGAGAGCGTTTAGTAGGGGTTCTAGCTTTCACATTATAACCGTAATAAAAAAATATATTTTTAGGTTATTAGTACATCCGTATGTCATTATAAACGACATCAGTGTACATACTTTTCCCGTTACTTTCATAAAGTGTCGGTACCACTTGAAAGTTGATCAATTTTCTAGTTAAGATAGTTATAAACTAGGGAGAATATACTTCTACATTTGACAAAGGAACAACAGGGTTTAAATCAGAACAGAAGATGCCTTGGTAGAAGGCTACGATTAAATGTTAGGATCATGATGCTAACTTGATGATTCCTTAATGTATACGCTATAGGATACGTATATGCTAGTTGATTCCGACAGCTAATAGGATGTGTGCTCTTCGCTGTAATTCCTGTTCCTGTTGGCTGTAGGCTTGCACCGAGGTCACCCAATCTATTATCTAGCCGAATCTCTATATATATATATATATATATATATATATATATATATATATATATATATGCTTAGTATACATTAAGTCATCATAAGGGTACCAGGTATGGATCACGTAATAGGACACAGAGTCAACGCACAGTTATTATAGTACAAAACTTACTTATCAAAGTCAGTATTTTTGGTATACAAAACTAGAGATTTCCTAGAAAAGGGCTTAATCCATTTTATTAAGCCAGTACAGTTTTAGAGACTTTAGGTGAGTTAACTCTATAACACCTTAGTTTATACACCATTTTTATATATAAAACTAATATCCAATAGATAGCTAAATGTGTGTTTTCCCCCGACGTCTTGTTTCCGTTGGATTGTAGGCTTAGCGAAGATTCCCCCAATTAACTATCTACCCGATATCAGATTATATATACCACTATAAACAAAGCTATTATAAAAAGTAATCACCGTAGTCATTATTTTACTATAAGAAATATAGGTTTTCTTAAAAGAACTCTCCATTGGATATAAAGGAACGATTACAAATAACTCCATGAGTAACAAGTGAATAAACCAAGGTTATATATGACAACGATCTAACAACCAATGGAATGTGTGCTATCCGCCTTACTTGTTGTTCCCCGTTGGGTTGTGAGTTTAGGGCAAATGCGCACAATCGATTGTTTATTTACTCTAAGTATATATAACTTGTACCTACTTAGTACGCATAGAAAGGATTGTAATGTCATTTTACTTAACTTCCATTAAAGTAGGAAATAAAGGATTTTCTAGAGGAACAGGCGAACATTTCAAAACAAAACTTACAGCTTACATCACTTGTGCATATACATTTTCAACCACATTTTACAGCTTACTCACGTCACTAAAATCTTATGAACTCACCAACTTAATTGCTGATCAACTCTTTCAAATAACTTCTATTTTCAGGAGACTATTAGACAGGTGCTCGTGCTGGGAATTTAGAAGATGGAGCATTACAACTTCAAGTCTTATTTTGTTATTTGTTTATGACTTCTATGTTTTGTGAACACACACATTGTAAACACTTTCTTTCTAAATGAAATGGTTGTTCATTACTTTCTTACCATATACATATCTCGTGATACTTGACATGACGTCTTCCACCCCCGAACGTTTCCGCCGTTCCGGTTTTGGGGTGTGACATACTTGGATAAGGCATTGAAGAGATTCAGCATGCAGGACTCCAAGAAAGGAGAGTTAACTATTCAGTGTAACGCCAGATTGAGTAAGACTCAAAGCC
This sequence comes from Lactuca sativa, assembly GCF_002870075.4. NCBI lineage: Eukaryota > Viridiplantae > Streptophyta > Magnoliopsida > Asterales > Asteraceae > Lactuca > Lactuca sativa. Next base: position 61,409,504 of record NC_056627.2, on the reverse strand, counting down.
CGAGTACTGAGGCTGAGATAGCAGAAATGAGTCGAGTACCTTATGCTTCGGTTGTAGGATCGATCATGTATGCTATGACATGTACTCGACCTGATGTAGCCTTTGCTTTAAGCATGGTTAACAGGTATCAGGGGAACCCTGGAAAGGCACACTGGACTGCGGTAAATAATATCCTCAAGTACCTACGGAGGACTAAGGACTGGGTCCTTACCCTCGGTGGGAGTGATGACTGGAGACTTGTAGGGTATAGTGATGCTGGCTTCCAGACTGATAGGGATAATTTCCGCTCTCAGTCAGGCTGGGTCTTTACCCTAAACGGAGGAGAAATCACTTGGAAGAGTTCCAAGCAGGAAACAGTGGTTGATTCCACTTGTGAATCAAAGTATATAACAGCGAGCGAGGCAGCAAAAGAGGCAATATGGCTTAAGAACTTCATTGGACACCTTGGGGTTGTAATAGCTATAAAGGAGCCTATGGTAATTTTCTGTGATAGTGAAAGTGTTGTTGCATTAGCTAAAGAACCAAGGGATCACAGGAGATCCAGACACATCGCCAGAAAATATCACTTTATCAGACATCGCATAGAAGAAGGAATCCTCATGGCAAAGAGGGTATCATCAGATGACAACCCAGCAGATCCCTTCACGGAGGGACTGACTCGGGTTAAGCATCTTGAGCATGCTCGGAGCATAGGGCTAAAGGATGATATTAGTTTTAGTAGTTAGATAACTTTGGAAATTTGTAAAGTGTAATTGACATTTGATGATGAATAAAAGTTGTCTTTATTTATGAGTAGAATGTTGCTATCTTCTGTCAATCATTTACTAGAATTTCTTTTGCATGTTTTGACTTCCAGAATATTATGTTTTGTTTTACATATTATTCAAATTTTCCACAATCGGTCATATGTTGGAAGTAGATATAAACTAAGACTGTCATGAAGTTGGTTGTAGGTGTCAAGTTTTAGGACAACACTTCATAGTACTCATAAGTTCTGAGTATTGGAATCAACCCACGCTTACTGGTATCACTTCATGGAATTTATCTCCAGTGATCGTCAGACGGTAAGTTGACGTTATAAAATGTGCATTGATTGTACGAAAACGTATTGGTAACTTGACGTTATAAAATGTGCTTTTGTGTATAATTCAACAGGTAGTAGAGCAAACACATGAGTCAAAGTTTGTATGTTCCTTCTTAGATTAGAAGTTGATATCTGGGCCCCTTGATGATTTTGTTTTGACCTATGTACCGGGCCCGGTCAGAACTAAGTAGATGTCTTCAATTAAGTTCTTTGTCAAACAAATCGGAAATCAGGAAACAAACTGCTGGACAATAAGAATGACATTGTTCCATGTATTTGTCCGACTGATATCTACAACATAGGATTATATGATCACTTATCTTAAATGGCGTATCATCATCTTCTCAGTTCCGAGAGACCTTGAAAGAGCTATGATTGCCGATCGGTTCTTGACGTCATACTTGCAGATATAGTTATTAGACTTATCCAAGTGGGAGACTGTTGGTCAAGGTGTCTAAGTCCATAACTATTTCTGGTATGTACTTGACCCGACCCAGCATGGTCCATTTGGGTTGCATGACACCATGCATTGGATAAACTAAATGAGAGAAATAACACTTATGGTTTATTAATATATTATAAGTTCTAATATATTAATAATATTATTTAATTAGTTTGCTCAAGAATTAATCTAGAATTAATTAAGTGATCAAAAGGTAACTAATTAAATATATGGGTTGATTATGCAAATCATCCATAACTTATATAGTGGGCTAAGAGGCTCCATGGATTATCAAGTTGGGTTCCACCCATAGGATGTTCCATGGAGTTAATCCATGGATCATGGAAATGAAAAGTCATGTTACATTAGGGTTTACCTAATGCAACACACTATATAAAGCTCATGTTTCTCCCAAAATCAATAACACATGCATACTTGAGGGCTAGAGCCGATTTTTGAGTGTTATACTTTCTCTCCAAGTTTACTCCATAGCATTTGGTGTTGTGTGAAGCATTAGAGGCATCACACTTGGGGTGCTAGGCTCACAAGGTTTCAAGGAAACAAAATCAACAATAAGGTATGTTATTATATCTTTCATTTAAGTTAAAATGTTCCCCATGTATGCTAGATAGGATCATGAACCTTGGAAATCAATTATGCATGAATCTTAGACAAAGATAGATCCAAGGTTTATTAGGGTTGCATGTACACTTAGGAAGTGTTAGAATGCTCAAAACCTATCAGGTAGATCCAGATATATCGACAGAAAGTAGCACTTCATAAGACATCAGGTAGAAGGACACCTCGTGGTGAAGAGGATACCGTCACAGGATAACCCATCAGATCCCTTTACAAAGGGACTTAATAGGGTTAAGCACTTGAAACACCCAAGAGACATCGAGCTAAAGGACGATATTAGTTTTAGTGATTAGATAAATTAGAAACTAGTAATAGATGAATTGTAATTGACATTTTTCTAATTGATTAAAAGGAGTTTTATTTATAAGTAAAGTTACTGTCTTGTGTCAATTATTTACTATTGTTTCATTTTGCATGTTTTGACTTCCTGAATAATATAATTATTCAAACTATCCACAGTTGATCATAAATTGGAAGTAGGTATGAGGCTAGACTGTCATGAGTTGGCTATAGATGTCTAAGGAGTTAAACATGGCAAGAGTCTATTACACCATTCATGAGTGCTTATGAAATAAGAATTTGAGCATTGGATCAACCCTTACTCATCAAAATCATTTCATGGAATTTATTGTTAAATAAATTAATCAAATGAGAAAACGATGTAATGGAATAAGGAGGAACATTAAGAAGCCATTTTCAAGTTGATACTCTGAGGGTTGAACCAAAACCCTTGTACATGAAAGCTTCTTTCACATGAGTGGGGATGGGAATGATCTCCATCCTTTCTGTGTATTTTGCCACGTGCTCCTTACGATCCATAGTCCCGTCATAATGCTTCATGTTGGGGGTCTAAAAGCGCTTTGGGACATCGGTATCAGCCATCGCCAGAACGAATCTGGAGATCCTGTGGCTTGTGGGGGATACTTATGGTATAGATTGAACTACTCCATGCATGCTTGAGATCATTTATCTTAGTTGATGGAGCTCCTTAGCCATGATCGGGCTTAAACCTCTATCAGGATCCATTGAGTTAGCAGTAAAGATATTAATATTGATAGGGTTACCAGGATCCTTGTTATTGGGAGTAACAAAGGTTTCACTAGGATCTTGGGTCAGATGGTGGTGTTCTCTCGGAGTCGAGCCCTAGGCGAGAACAAAGGCCGATCTTAAGGATCCTATCTCATGGCGAAACGTTGAAGATCCCGTGTTGTCAAATTTTAGGATCTTCGGCCGCAAGATCAAGGGTGCTGCTTCCTGAGACTTGTGGACTTATGTCCTCATTCTCTCCACTTCCTTGATAATTTCCTGTTATCCTCCTGCTGCTGAGCGACTTGTCGCTCTGGTCTCTTCATCATAGCGAAGATTTCATTGTTGGAAATCAGCATAAGAGGATCCTGGAGTCCTGGGGTAACGACCGAAGATATGTTTTTCTTCGGTGCTTCGGAGGCTTTCTTGGGAGCTCTAGCAGGAGGTGGTGGAAGGTTTTTAGAGGAAATGGGAGGAATTGAGGAAGATGATATGGTCAATTGTGTAGACACTATTTTTCGAGGGATTTTAAAATCCGACCCTAATGTGGTTCCAAATTGTTTTGGTCAAAAAATGAACAATCAAAAATCAACAAAACTGTATGAGAGGTTGTGATGGTCAGAGTGGAATGAATATTAAAGATTGATCAAAGTGAAATGAGTGATTTACAAGGAAAGTCATTGATCCTTGTTAGGATCTCCGACATAAAACCTTAGGAGGTGGTAATGATCACCTTCCTTGATAGTTTTATTTATGGAAAATAAAGATTACAGAGTTGAATGTGTGAAAAACAAGTATAAGTATCGTAGTTCTGCTAAGTGTCACATGTAGTGTGATGAATACATGTGTTTTTTATTGTCTAAAGCTAATAACCAGATGTCCGACAATTTTAGGATCCTCCGATATCAACTTATAGACTTTACATCACTTGGTCTTTTGGGTCTTTTGCATGGTCATGATGACTATTCATTGAGAATAAGTCTTTGGCTAACTATTTCGGCACATGTGAGAAAAATAACAAAACACATAATCGTAATAAACGCAAGGAGAATAAATGATAATAGTCTGGATCCTGAAGTATGCTTGAGGATCCCGAGGTTTAAGGATCCTAAATGTAATTTCAGGATCCTGGCCCTAACAACTAATATGTTAAAAAAAACTATTACACAAAAAAGACAACCTTTATGATTAAATTAATGGGAATGAACGAGAAAGTAAAAGAAAACTAACCCAGTGAAATAGATTGATCGAATTCTTGAGAGTACATATGAATATGGTGATTTACCTTCAACCGAGTATACATCAATCACATATGTAAATTTGTTGATGGCCTGCAACAAGCTGTCACAAGATCATGCATGATATTACACATCTAAATCAAATCAAAATCCATAAGAAAGTTTATAAATTTCCCTCCTAGAACATAACATATGGAGTGCTTCTTCAAAAGTGGACCGATATTGTGCAACCTACCTGTAGACATGAAAAATGGTGAAGATTTGATGCAAAATTGATGGTGCTTACCATAATGCAGACATCAAAGACAATGAAAAACACAAAAGGATTTTCTTCACACATATAATCATGAAAAAGTAAAACTTGCTTTGGATAAATGGGTTTTTGACTTTATAGTTTACAAAATCCTAGAACCAATTAAAAAGTAAGGTGGTGGAGCAAAATGACAGCATGAAATACGTCGTGCTCTCCCTTAGAGATTTATCAAGGAATATTGATGAGCGGGGACTTGGGTGGGTGGGTGCAAATATGAGTACAAGTAAGTAAACATTGAAAAAGATTAACCAGCTTACTCACAAATGAATATGGTTAAAAGAAGGTTGGGAATCGTAGTTTGGGCTCATAAACTTATATGATAAGGAAGGAGAATGAAGTACAGAAGTCGTTTGCCAAAAATTAGGGCTTTTTGAGTTCATTTTTGTGAGAAAGGAAGCAATCACGTGAATAAGACTCCTATTATTAATTCCATCAAAAAGAGAATGAAAAGTGGGGGAGTTGAAAATGAGGGAGAAAAGGTAAATGGAAGCACTGTCATTCGATGGTGGAAGAGAAAGCTTCTACCAAATAAAAGAAGGTTCTACAAACGATGAAGAATATTGAAGCTGACAGAGAAAAAGTAGAGGCGGTGTAATCACATGACACTGATCATCATCTTGGGAAGGTAAAATGTACTTGTGTGTAGATGGAAATGGAAGCAACAATGCTACTGATGATGACCCACAAAACTATAAGCCCGATTTAAAAAAAATACGCGCCAAAAAACAATAATAACGTGAGCAACACGCGCTTTTTTCAAAATTCCACAAAAATCGGAGTTTAATTCTAAAATATCAAAAAAATACTAAAAGATCCAATTTCCTTAAATTCTAAGGCATGTGCCTTACTTTATATATATACATATATATATATATATATATATATATATATATATATATATATATATATATATATACTTATAAATCAAGCATTTTTCCTTTCACCACATTCATTTGAAACTCCCATGACTTTTCAGTTTCTTTCTAATAATGATTATAAGTTGGTTAATAAGTTTAAATAAATATCAGATCTAAAGTGTAATCATATATAAACCAAATTTTAATATTAAAAAAAAAGCTTTACTTCTACTTGTAAAGTTATGTTTTTTAACTCTTAACATATTATAATTAATTTATTAGCTTTAATATATTGTTGGATGTAAACCATTATCATTTTAAAGCTACAACTTTTGAACAATTTGTATAAAATACTTAAAATTTTAATTTAAATATAACATTACAGGGTCAACTTAAAGGAACTATTTTTCCTTTCACTACATTCATTTGAAACTCCCATGTATTTTTGCTTTCACCACATTCATTTGAAACTCCCATGACTTTTCAATTTCTCTCTAATAATGATTATAAGTTGGTTAATAAGGTTAAAGAAATAACAAACCTAAAGTGTAATCATATATAAACTAAATTCGATAGTAAAAAAAATATCTTTACTTCTACTTAGAAAGTTATGTTTTTTAACTTTTAACATATAAAACTTAATTTATTAGTTTTAATATATTGTTGGATGTAAACCATTATCATTTTAAAGCTACAAATTTTGAATAATTTGTATAAAATACTGAACTTATTAATTTAAATACAACATTACAAGGTCAACTTAAATATAAAATTTATTTTAACATAAACAACTCAAATAATATTTTGTAAATAGTTAAAAGTGATAAATAGAAGTGTCTTTCCAGTAATGATTATAATTTGGTTGTTAAGGTTAAATAAATATGAAACCAAAAGTGTAACCGTAAATAAACTAAATTTCAGTAGTAAAATAATATATTTACTTCTACTTATAAAGTTATGACTTTAACTTTTAACATATTATACTTAATTTACTAGATTTAATATGTTATTGTATGTAAACCATTATCAGTTTAAAGCTACAACTTTTAAACAGTTTGGAAAAAATACATAAGATGTTAATTTAAATATTACATTAAAGTGTCAACTTAAATATAAGTTTCAGTTCCACTTAAAAAACTCAATGAATATTTTGTGAATAGTTAAAAGTGATAAATTGAAGTGCTAAATGCAAAAAACTAAATTGTAATCTTAGTTGAACTAAAATATTTCTTAAATATAATTTTATAGTCGTTAAATGTTTTCAAATAAGTATCTTTAAATAACTTATAATAAGAATACTTAAAAATCACTCTATATAAATGATTATATTGTTACCTTTAGATTAAATAAAAAATGTTTGATGTTTTAAATAATTATAATGATATAAATTAATAATTTTAAAAAATTAATTAGCAATAACAACAACTACATATAAAATTAAACCATATATTATATTTAATTTTATTGATGAGTAACTCACGGGTAAAAGTTATTCAAACGATTGAAATTATTCAGTTATAATAGATTTATATATTATCATATAATTCAAAAGAATCAATATATTATATCAAATTTAACAACAACGTTATTGTTATTTAAAAAAAAACATATATTTGTAAATATGTAAACTATATAGATCTTTATGTGCAACGTGCAGACATTCGTCTTGTGTATATATATATATATATATATATATATATATATATATATATATATATATATATATATATATATGTTTAGGTTCTATGGAAAATAAAAAAACCCTACAAATCATAAAATACATAAAAAATACTTAGAGATCACAAATCATTTGTTTGACTTTATATTTCAAATATTCGCAACTTTTCATATAACTTCACTGAACTATCTTTCGAAAAAAACCAAAAAAAAAATTCATTTTTTTTCATCCAAATTATAAAAAGAGCTACGAATTTTGGAATATAAAGTCAAAAAATAAGATTTGTGATCTCTAATTAGTTTTTTTTTATGTATTTTTATGATTTTTGAGGTTTTATTAGGGTTTTTTTGTTTTCCATATAGCCTTCAATCTATATATATATATATATATATATATATATATATATATATATATATATATATATATATATATATATATATATATATTGTTTTCCAAGCGGTAGATTTGTTGTCTCTCTTTGGCAATCTTGCTTTATCTACAAGATCCTGCATAACATGAATTACACCTAAAACATCCATAGAAAAACAATCGTCAGTGATTTTAGGAGCACTTCTTCTTCTCCTGCATCTTCAAGGGCATTAACACTTTGATGATCCAGTTTGGAATAGGGCTTCGATTGTAGGATCTTTGAGTCAAGGATTCAGCGTTCCTTTTGAGGTTCTCATATTGATTCAAACGGTTGCTTCTTTTCTGGATCTCTCTATAATCTTCGAGCCTTATGAATCTCAATGCCCGACACCTTACTTCATCTAATATTTTGCATGGGTTAATCACAAGGTCTTCATATATGGGTGAATCCTTTCTTAATTCCATTTTAAAGGCTTCCACAATAGTGGCCATGTCGATGTTGGGGATGCTCACAGCTTCCCTGCCAAATCTGTTAACAAAGTCCCTAAGTTTTTCCTTAGGATCACGAACCACCCGGTAAAAGAAAACTTGTTATTAAAGATATTGATTAAGAGTGCAAATGAAGTAATAGAATATGGGAGAAAGTTTAGCAGCCATTTCAGGGATGATCCTGTAAGGGTAGAACCAAAGCCTTTGCACAGGCAAGCTTCGTTTAAGTGACCTGGGATAGGAATGATCCACATTCTTTCTTTGTATTGGGATGTTTGCTCTTCAAGGTCTGTAGTTCCATCATATAGCTTCATCCTGGGAGTTTGGAAGAACTTTGGAACTTCGGTATCGGCTATCGTAGGAGCAAATCTCGAGATCATGTGGCTTGTAAGAGATGCTTCTGGTATTGGTTGGACCACTCCGGGTACACTGACGATCATTTGTCTTAATTGCTGAAGTTCCCTGGCCATGTTTGGGTTTATTCCTGCATCAACGTTAGTATAGTTAGTATTAATAGTATTGTTGTTTAAGAAGTTACTAGAATCAAGGTTTCTAGGGGTGTTGAAAGGATCATTGATCATGGACGCTCAGTTGTCCATAGTTGCCCCACAAGGTGACGCCATAGTGGTAAGAATCGTACCCTTCTAGTGATTTTCTTAGGATACTGCATTATTGACGTCCAAGATCCTTGGTTGCACAATTGTAGGCGTAGTTTCCTAGGATTTCTGAAATTATGCCTTCATCCTCTCCACTTGTTTGAGTAGTTCTCTATTCTCCTCCTTATGTTGGGTCACCTATTGCTTCATTTTACTCATCATAGCAAAAAAATCTGCAATAGTAACTGAGGAAGTTGGATCATGGAGCCTTGAGGATCCTAAACTTCCTGGATTAGTGATTGAGGGGAAGCTTTTCTCATAAGTTTCACGTGCTTTCCTTTGAGTGGGGGGCCTACTGAAAGGAGGTGGTTGGTTTTTGGTTGGAATGGAACGAGCAGAGGATGAAGAGAGGACCGGTTGTGTAGACATGATATTTTCGAGGATTTTGCACACCACGGCCCCATGGCGGGCACCAAATTGTTTTGGTCAAAAATTACACAAGTACTAATAAATAAAATTGAATGAGAGGCGGTGGTGTTCATATTGTGTAATAACAAGTGGTAAAAGAAAGTGACACAATGATTTACAAGGAAATCCCTTAATGCTTGTTAGGATCTCCAACATAAAACCTTAGGAGCTGATAATGATCACCTGCCTAGATGATTTTATTGATATAAAATGAAGGTTACAATGAGTTCTTCCTAAGAATAAGTAGAAAATTTTGTAGAGTAATCTTAGGCTTAAGAACAGTGTGTTGTGTGCAGATTACAAGTGTCAATTTATAGTCTAATATAGCCAACAAGATGTCTGATATTTCCGGGATCCTCTATAATCAGCTTCAAGAACGTTATTTGACCAAGTATTCTGGGTCTTTAGCATAATTGAGATGATTCTTTGCTGAGAATTGGACTTCTCTTGACTACTTCTGCACACATGTTAGTTATAGACAAAATATGACTGATATAAATATGAATAAAAATAATAACGGTAATTAGTCAGGATCCTGATGTAGCTGAGGATCCTAGATATTTGAGGATCCTGAATATCATAAGGTTCCTGGCCCTAACATTAATGATGGAATACTTCTCGAAATGGATAGAGGTTGAAGCCTATGTTCAAGAACGAGACAATGAAGTAGTCTTATTTATCAAACGAAATATCCAGACCAGGTTCGGCATCCAAACTAAAATCATATGTGATAATGGATCCTAGTTCAAAAGAAAAAGGACTAGAGACTTTTGCACGAGTCTTGGGATTAAAATTATAATGCACACGCATGTTCACCCACAAGCTAATGGACAAGCTGAATCCAACAACAAGATCATAGTCAGAAATTTAAAAAAGCAGTTAGACAAAAAGAAGGAAAGATGGGCAAAGGAACTTCCTTTTTTCCTTAGGGCAGATAGGACCACTTCAAGAATGGCCACTGGCAAAACTCCAAACTCCTTGGTGTTTGGGACGGACTCTGTAATCCCTTTTTAAGTAGTAATCCCAATAACGAGATATCAATAGCAAGATCAAGAAAACAATGATAGGATCCTAACTAAGGATCTTGACATTATTGATGAACTCAGGGATCTTGCCAAGATCCGCATAGCTGCTCATCATTAAAGGAACATGATGAGTTCAAAAACTCTTTGATCGATTAGATCTTTGTAACAGGTAAATAAATAAAACAGAAACAGTAATGTAAAAACCACAAGTATGGATCTGAATGTGTTGAATGATTTGATTAACTCAATCCTCAGTAGAGCTCGATAAAGAACTTCCGCTGTAGAGGAATCTAGGGTTACAAAAGATAAGAACTTGTACGCTATGAAATCTCTATCAATCATACGTTAAGAATGCATGCAAGCATCTATATATAATAAACCCTAAACAAAACTCACGGATGGACAGTCCCATACCGGAGACAAAACTTGGACTAGCTAACGATCCCAAAGACGCAACACTAAACTGGACCTAACAATCTCCCCCTTTGCGCCAATTTGGAGTGAGACTATCATTTCTTCTTGCTTGGACCAGCTGCTGGAACCTTCTTGGTTGTATCAAACAGACGAGAGATAAGTGCGAGAATAGTCTGTCTGAAGCGAATGTACCATTGAGTTATATCATCAAAGTACTTCTTGTCATCCGTTGAATTCTGCTTGCACCGATGAATGATCCCTAAGACATGTTCCAGACATGCAATGGTATAGAGATGTTTGTCTGCCAAAGCGAACAGGCATTTTTTGCCTTCATTTTTGGTAAACATAACGGAGTTTCTCTTTGGGTCTATCTTTCCCATATGCATCATGTTTAGGTCACTTGTTGAGCCAACATGAGATATGGTAGGCTTTTTCTTGAATACACTCGCTATCTCCTGATCCATCTTGGAGACTTCCATGATGTAACAAACAAGCATCCTCTTGAAGTGGTCGATGATCGGACCATATTCTGCTTCATTAGTAAGAAGGATGTTGTGCAAAATAATCCAGTCGTGTGGATTCAAGTTGGGAAGATCAGCAAGCGAGATGGCATGTTCGGTCTTGGCAGATCCTCTCAGCACCTTAAACCGAACGTTGGTGAAGTTTCCTTCCCTGTACGACTTTAGAACCCGAACATTGATAATCTTCTGAGCACTCCACGTTTGGTACTATGTTTGAGCGGCCCTCAGATAGAATTCGACTAAGTCCCTGTCAACCTTTGGATGAGGATGAGGGAAATCAGCAATGTTGTCAAAGGCATGGAATACGAACGCCTTTTGGGTCAGTGGCATGTCGAACTGAGAATCAACAGTATTATCACGATCAAGTGAGATCACCGGTTCTAGCCACAAGATGCTTGGAGTTTCTATGGCTTCTTTCAGCAACTTCTCAAGAGTCCAAGGAGGAAAGAGAGTTTTCCTGCCTCTCTATCTACACGAGCGCTGATGTCAGCACCTTTATCTCGACCTTGCTTCTTCAGAAGGTCGGCAATGGTCTCCTTATCTTCATCGTCGCTCTCTTCAGCAATTTGCTTGCCCTTGTCTTTAACACCCGAATCTGAGGCTTGGCCTGTAGGAGGAGGTTCGGTTGTGTGAGTTGCTATTGAAGTAGGAGGCGGTTGAGACACAGTTTCTTTTTCTCCCCCTTGTTTCGAAATGGACACGAAATCAAGGAGCCCTTCAATCTTGCTCAGGAGAGAAAGGGCAGGAGCAAGTTTTTCTGCAAGAGTTCGCCTCACATAATAGTTGAGTATCGGGTCATGTGCTTCCAGGATATTTGAAATGGATGTGTGGACATCCGAAACACACGATGAAATCACTTCTCTTTCAGATCGAAGAGACTCAACCTCCTTTTTAGAATTGGAGAGGTTAAGACTCTTGACCTTCAGAGCGCTGGTCTTTCGGGCAAGAGTGTCCATGAGTGAGTTTTCAGCAGCAAGGTCCTCATGGAGCTTAGTCAATCGTTCCTCGATCGTCCCCTTAAACGCTGAGTTGTTGTCTGAGAGAGTCTGACAAAGAGAAGCAAAAGACTTCAGTTCTGAGGCAACTGAGGTAGCCAGCTGGTTGACAATGGGTTCCGGCTTTGATTTGGTGGCTTCAGCATTTTCCTGTAATGACTGTCACAAAGAAGAAGCATCAGTGAATAGTTTATCGACTTTTTTGGTCGCTGCCTCACAGGATTTGGTTGAGGCATCAATGGCTGCAGTGGGGAGTCTAGAGAGACTTGATGAGCTTTGGAAAAAGCATCAACAATCTTCTGAATGGTAGCTTCAGAGATGGTAGACTGGGATGAAGAAGAGGAGGCGATGAGCGAATCTATCTTTTCGTGAAGCTCCTTGAGATGCCTCTTTGTGACAGGAGCATCATCATCGTCGTCACTCTGTACTTGAAACGGACTATATTAGACCGAATCAAATTTCATATCCTCCCCGCCGAGGAATGGTTCTTCTTCCTCTGCTGCCTGAGCAGGAGATGAGGGTGGTGGTGAGGGTGGAGGGTCGGTAGTTGTAGTAGGTTCGGGTTGGGAAGTAGGTTTGGTAGTTGGAGTGGGTTCGGGTTCTGTAGTAGGAGCCCCCGTATCAGATACGTTGGTTCTTACTTCAGCGGTTATGGTGGTTGCTTCTGTAAAGATGGGAGGGGGTACTGGGATGGAGGTAGATGGTATTTGAGTGGTGGAGGTTATGGGGTGAATGGAAAAAGGAATAGTAACGGGTGGAGAAGAGATAGGTGAAGTGGAAAAGTGAACTTTTGGAGTAGGCGATCGTGGTGGAGTGTTACCACGAGGAGATCCGTCAGAGGCAGAACTCTCTTCCTCAGATTCACTCGAGGAGGAGGCGATTATCAGCTTACGCCTTGGTTGGGTTTTTCTCTTCTTCAGCGGAGGGGATTGGACAGCCTTGGTGGTTTTTCGTTTCTTGGGAGATGGGCCTTTCGCTCCCTTACCAACTTGCTTGTCTTTTCCTTTGTTAGTTTTCTTTCCCCTTGGCGCAGGCTTGTCAGCTTCATAGATAGACTTGAGCATTTCAGGAGTAAGCTCTCTCGGACCAGAGCGTCGAAACTCCTTGTATGTTTTAATAATCTGGTTGTCGGCAGGAACGTCTCCATACATCGACTCAGGGATAGAGCCAATGAATTGAAACTTTGAGGCATCGGAGACAATGATCTTCGTGGTATGAAAAGTACCAATCGAAGACATTGGAGAACCAGCAACAATGGGGACGTGGTATTTGTCCAGCACCCATTTTGTAATGAGAGTCCAAAATCGAGCATAGGAAATCTCAGAATGCCGAGATGTAGAAGACAGACTCTGAATAAGCAGTTGCCATAGGACCGACCCGTAGTCCAAGTTGATACCATTGTAGATCCCGTACAGAATCGAGATGAACAGACGACTTGCCCCGTCTGATCCAGCACTGCGTTCAGATAGACCTTTGAATAGTACAGTAAACAACCCATTCCATTGAGGAGACATGCACGATTTCTTGAACTTCGTGACCGTTTTCAGCACCTCAGTATACCCCATGTTGTAGAACATAGAAAACATGTGACCCACCGGAGTCGTTTCAGGGTTAACCCTAGTTGAATCAGGTTCAAACCCTAAAATTGAGCAAAACCTCTGTTTGGAGATTGATGCCTTGTGATCGAGCACGTCGAAGAAGATCCTGTCGACTGCCTTGTCGTAATGAGCAGTGGCGAAAATTTGAGATAAGAACTCCATAGGAACTGCTTCAACTTTGGTGAGAGCAGGAGCAATCGGTGAGTACTTGAGGCATTCGATTATCAGGAACATTAAAGAATCATAGACCTGAGGAGTAAGATCGATGATCAAACTCTGTTGGGGACGAATCGGGAGGATGTGGGAAGTGGCATGAACTGATGATGAATCCGCCATTGTTGTGAAGATGATGGGAGAGATGATGAACAGTAGAATGCTTGAATGTTTTCTTGCTCTCTGAAATATGGGTGCAGTAAAGAGGTAAACAATGGTTTACGTTACCTTTTATACTATGGGTAGAGGAGAGAGAAGATTCTGTCCCAAATCTTCGAGGAAAATACGAAGCGTTTTTCGGTAGTGATTGATGCGTGACAGTGGGTAGCACTGATGATTACGCATGAGAGAGAGTGTCAGTCCCGATTCACACGCCTTCCCATCAGGCGCCATTTTTAAGCGAAACGGTTCCACTTCACACGCCTGGCTTTCAAGCGCCGTTTGAAAATCAAATCGATTGGACTCCAGCCTAAGTCAGCATCTTATCCTTTTAGATTAAACGTCATCATAAAGCAAAATTGACCACGTGGATCAATATTAACCACAACTCCCTTATAACTGCACATCCCATTAAAAAATAAGCCTTGTAACTTATGAAACCAGAATGTTGGAAAATCAAAAAGATTTTTGTGCTTAGTGTGTAAAAGAAAAAGAAATAAAGCAACACATATGAGGGATTTTGTGATGACAATAAAGACACGAAACAATGGATCCCGGGCACGAATCTCTTCCTTCAAAGTCAAGAGAGACTATAAAATGTTTGTGTGGTTTCCCGTTGAATAACGATCAGACACTTATTGAGAAGTGTTGAAAGGCTTCTTTTAATCAGGCTAATTTGGGTGGCTTTCGCTTCAATTCAGAATTCCTGATCTTGATATAAGACAGAAATCGAACGAAGTACTTGTGAGACCAATGCAGTCTGTTGAAAAAGTAGGTTTGAAATAATTTAAGTGGCTAGAGAGAATAGTTTATGTAAAGTCTCAAAAAAAATTTAAAACTGGATTCCAAGGGAAGAAATGTTATAGGACTTAACAATTTCATAGGAAACACTCAAAAGGAAATTAGAGATTTTACTTTCCATCCCCATGGATAAGTCCGTCAATTTGTTAGTTATAGCTAGAGCAAAGATGATTGATCACCGTCAATTCATAGTAGGTATCGAATTGTGGGTTTCACTTAGTTCGTAGTGGCACGAAGCTAAGATCAGAAACACAGAAATTGTGTAACCATAAACCTCAGTGGTAATTTCTGAGAGTCTCAAGGGTTACGTTTATGAAGCGAATGAGATGGAGAAAAGTAGTGTAGATGGTGTAAAGAAACTAAAGTACCTCTGTTGTTAAAATAGGGACCAAGCAGAAAACTCTTATCTCATGTGAGAAGAGAGTTAGGTAGCTCATGATTAGAATAAATATGAAAGCCTAATTGGGAAGACAAGGTTTGTTTGTACCAAGTCAGTAAGGCTATTATTTAGAATAAGGTGAGGCTTTCGACACATACAGAAGCATGCTTCTAGAGACACTTAACTAGTGAAATGATTTCCCCACAAATAGACACACAAAAAGATAAGACACAAAAAAAAAACAAAATAATAAAAAAATAAAAAAAAAATATTTTTGGAGTTTTTGAATTCACGAAAAGAAGATAAGAAAAAAAATATTTTTGGAATTTTAGATTAAAAGAAAAAATAAATAAATAAATAAATAAAATGATTTACAGAAAAAAAAAATTTGGAACAGAACCCAAGCGTTCAGTCTATTTCGGGTAAAAAAATTTTTTGGAAACGAACCCGAGCGTTCTGTCTATTTCGGTTGCCAAAAAAATAAGTTTGAAAAAGAAAAGAACTTTGAAAATAAGAGAAATGAATTTGAGAAATAGTACAGAGGGTTTACAACCAAAGAAACTACCTTTGAATGATAAGCAAAGATCAGATGATACGACCGAACCCGAGCGTTCGGTTCATTTCGGTATACCAGAAGAAGACCCGAACCCGAATGTTTGGTCTATTTCGCTTCCAACTTCTAATTTTGAGAAGTAGTCTTTGGTACCGACTCTGATTCCATTATTCCTAGCCCTTGTAGAATCTTATTGAAAGATGCTTCAGGAAGAGCTTTGGTGAAGATGTCAGCCAGTTGATCAGTGGTTCGAACAAAGTGAATTTCGACGTTCCCATCTTCCACATGATCTTTATTGAAGTGATACCTCAGTGCTATATGCTTGGTCCTGGAATGTTGCACTGGGTTATGACAGATCCTAATTGCACTTTCTGAATCGCAATATAGTGGGATCTTTTTCATATTGAGTCCATAGTCCCGGAGCTGGCTTTGGATCCAAATCACTTGAGATGTACAGGAGGCAGCTGCTATGTACTCTGCTTCGGCTGTAGACAGAGATACACATGTTTGTTTCTTTGATTGCCAGCTAACCAACTTCCCATCTAGGAATTGGCAGCCTCCAGCGGCGCTTTTCCTGTCTAAACCACAACCTTCAAGGTCTGTATCTGAGTAGGCTTGAATTAAGAAACCTGAGTTTGATGGATACCATAAACCGAGAGAGGTGGTTCGTTTCAGATACTGGAGTATGTTTTTCACTGCAAGCATATGTGGTTCACGAGGATTCGCCTAAAATCTAGCACAGTAACACACAGAAAACATTATATCAGGCCTGCTAGCAGTGAGGTACATCAAAGAACCAATCATCTGGCGATATAACGTAATATCGACTGCCGGTTTTTCCAAGGATGGTGTGAGCTTGGTGCCGAATGCCATTCGAACTTTAACCTTTGAGTCTCCCATCATGCCAAATTTTGCAACAAGAGTCATGGTGTAAGCTTCCTGGTTGATAAAGACGCCTTCGGGTCCCTGTCTAATATTTAAACCAAGGAAAAAGTTAATCGGGCCCATTGAGCTCATTTCAAATTTAGTATCCATCAGCTTTCTGAATTCAACTGTTAAGCTAGGATTCGTTGAGCCAAAGATGATATCATCGACATAGATTTGAACAATCATAAGGTGGTTACCTTCCTTGTTACGAAAGAAGGTTGGGTCAACCGAACCTTGTTTGAATTTTAACATCTTTAAAAACTTGGTTAGTGTTTCATACCATGCCCTAGGTGCTTGTTTCAGATCGTAAACTGCCTTGTCCAGAATATAACAGTGATTGGGGTACTTTTCATTAACAAATCCAGGAGGTTGCTCCACGTAAACTGCTTCTTCAAGTTCTTCATTCAGAAAGGCACATTTCACGTCCATTTGGTAGACCTCAAAGTTCTTGTGTGCAGCATAGGACATAAATATTCGAACAGATTCCAGCCTCGCTACCGGAGCAAAAGTTTCCTCATAATCAATTCCTTCCTCCTGGCAGTATGCTTTCACCACAAGATGAGCTTTGTTGCGAATCACATTGCCTTCCTTGTCCATTTTATTTCTGAATACCCATTTGAGACCAACAACTGAGGCGTCTTTAGGAGTTGGAATGAGGCGCCAAACCTTATTCCTTTCGAACTCGTTGAGTTCATCTTGCATAGCTTGAACCCAGTCAGAGTGATCAAGAGCAGTATTAACTGTCTTCGGTTCAACTTTTGAGACGATAGAATTGTATATACAGAACTCTACTTTGGAGAATAGGGATGGTTGCTTTGCCTTCAGTTGAGATCGGGTCAGGACCTTTTCAGAGAGATTACCCACTACCTGGGATACAGGATGATCTCTGGTCCACTTAACAAGAGGAGGATAATTTGGATCATAGGATGGATCCAATTCAGCGTTGACCATTTCTTCCAATTCAGATTGACTATCGTCGTCGTAGAACATATCGGAGTTCTCCCCCTCGACTGATGAGCTTTCTGATGTAGCTGGACTTTCTGGTGCTACAGGACTTTCGGTTATGGATGAGCTTTCGGGTCCAGTTGAGCTTTCGGGTGGAACTGGAATAGAATTCTCCCCCTCAATTTGTGAGCTCGGTTGTTTTGAAGAAGGTGGATTCTCCCCCTCAGCTGAATCACCTTGCTTAGGAGGTTTGTTTGGAACTTGTTCTCCTTCACCCATTCGTTTGGCTACTTCTTCGACAATTTGCTTCAGATGGTCGACCTTGTTATCTGCTGACTTGGCTTCTGAGAGAGTAGCTTTCTCAGGTTCATCGAATAATTCCACAAACTGATCGAACAGATTAGCAATCGAAGCCGTAACTTGACCAGTTTGAGTAAAAATCTCTCCAATTGCTTCTTCAGTAGCCTTTAGCTCTTTAACGTAGTTATCATCGAAAGTCACATAATATGTTTCTTTGATCTTCCTAGAGTGCTTATTTAAGACCCGGTAAGCTTTTGAAGTAAGAGAATATCCCAGAAAAATTCCTTCATCAGCTTTAACGTCAAACTTGTTACGATGTTCTTTGGAGTTGAAGATGAAGCATCATGAGCCGAACACGTGGAAGAATTTTACGTCCGGCTTCCTGTTATTCATGATCTCATAAGGAGTAAGATAGAAACGCTTGTTGAGATAGGACTGGTTTTGTGTGAAACACGCTGCAACAATAGCATCAGCCCAGAAATATAACGGAAGAGAAGCGAAACTTAGCATCGTTCGGGCCGCCTCACACAAGGATCGGTTTCGTCTTTCGACAATTCTGTTTTGTTGAGGTGTGTAGGGAGCTGAGAAGTTGTGACTGGTTCCTTTTTCTGCCAAAAAGTCTTCAAATTCTTTGTTCTTGAACTCCAGTCCATTATCGCTCCTGATGTTGCGAACGACTTTTCTCAGTTGCACATCAACCTGCTTAATAAACGTCTTTAGCTTAGGAGTAGCCTCAGATTTGTGCTTCAGGAAGAATACCCATGTAAAACATGAGAAATCATCAAAAATAACAAGAATATACTTGCTACCACCAATGCTTTCTATTGATGATGGACCACATAAGTCGATGTGAAGCAACTCAAGTGGTTCAACAACTTTTGTGTTTATAATGGATGGGTGACTTTGATGACTTTGCTTCCCCATTTCACACGCAGCACACAAATGTTCTCGATCAAACTCAAGCAATGGGAGACCCCGAACATGACCTCATGTGACAAGCTTGTTGATGTCCTTAAAGTTGAGATGTGAGAGCCTTCGGTGCCACAACCAGCTTTCATCAGAATGAGCTTTGGATAAAAGACATATAGCTGGATTTCCTTTGATTGGTTTGAGATTGAGAGGAAACATTTCGCCTTTGCGATTTGATTTGAGAATCACCCTTTTTGATTTCTTCTCTATGATTTCTGAACCTTCATCGTCAAATGAAACTTTGAGACCGGTACCTCCTACCAGTTGTGATACACTGATGAGATTATGTTGTAGCCCTTCAACATACGCCACCTTTCTTATTGTGAAGTCTCCATTGGTGATCATCCCATAACCCTTTATCGTTCCATATGCGTTGTTGCCGAACTTGACATTCCCACCATTCTGAAGAGATCGAAATTCCCTTAGCTCCTCCTTCCTTCCTGTCATGTGACGTGAGCAGCCACTGTCAATGTACCATTCTTCGTCGAACTGCTCGTCACTTATAACCTGCAAAAATTAAGCAGATTTAGGAACCCAAAGTTTCTTGGGTCCACGTGAGCCTTTCACAGGAACAGGTATAGTAAGAGAAACATCAACAAGATATATTCTTTTTATTAATGTTGTTTCATCTTTTCTCTTAATAGTGAAAACTTTGATTTTGTTAGGGTTAGTTTCATTCGATTTGGTTTCAGGTTTTGGTGTTTGGGCCTTGGACTGCCTTTGGTCATTCTTGACAGAGGAAATCTTCGCTTTTCCTTTCAAATCCTTTGATGATTTTGAACTTTGAGCAGGAACAGAATTAGGTTTAGAAGAGGATCGAGAATGAGAAGAATGTGAACAAGAGAATTTGGACTTGGAGTCTTTCCTGACTTGAGGTTCTAAGTGACCCTTTTGTTTATGATCATCAGTGGGACCGAACCTGGATCTTCGGTAGCTGTTGCTTTCCGGACCAACCTTGTCCTTTCGGTTGTCGTTGTTCTCTGAACCGAACCTGTCCTTTCGGTTCCATTCCTCATGCGGCCTGAAATCCTTTTTTCTTTTTGCTTTGAATTCTTATCGTGATAGGAGAAATGGGCATTTTGAGATCGCCAAAACTGCTTTCGCTCTGAGAGATTCTTTTTGTATCCTTGGTTTCTTTGCTGCTTTTGATCGTTCACTTGTTTCGGCTATCTGTGGATGTTGGCTTTTTGTTTCTGCTTCTTGTTAGCAGGTTCACTTTTCACTGATGTTTTTTCGCTTGTGGAAGTGACTTCTTCTACAGGTATTTCTTTTGTACCACTTGTGCTTGGCATGTCAAAGTTGTCAGGCTTATTCAGTGGCTCTGGTACATATCTACCTTTGGTTTTCCAGGACATCCGCTCTGACAGACCAACAGTTTCGTCGGCATTATCTATAGGAGTAGACCAGAAAACCTCATCACACCCATTTGCGTTATCTTCATTCAATATGGCAGTGAGTTCGGCTGTTTGATGCTCGGTTACTCCTGTGACCTTGTACACCTGATTTGGTGTTGTTCTCACCTTTTGGTACACCACAGCCTTTTCTTCAAGAATCGGGGACTTATTTTGGGACAAACGAGCGAACTGCACAGAATTTTCAGAAATAAGATTTTTGTGGTTTTTGGGTTCGCTCTTGACAAACTCAGAACATTCGACTACATCCTCTACATAAATTTCACTCATATCATCGTCCTCATTAAGTTCAGATGTGTTTTCAACATCAATTTTATTTTCTGAACTCAAATTGGCACTCAACGAGTCAAATTTTTGTATAGTTTCAGTCCTTAGTTTCAGCTTGTCGTTTTCATCCAAAAGGTATTTCAGCATGTCCTTATGGTCCTTGGACTTTATGAAAGATTCTATTTTGTCCAGACCATACATGTAAGTGGAATTCACATCATCAGACGATACAACACTTTCGCAGTTATATGCTTCAGCATCGATTTCATCCTCCTTAAACTCAAGGAAGGGCAAAATCTTGCGATGAATTTTCTGCCCTATTTCACAATGCAGATGTAGTTAAGTGATGTTAGCATAAAGTCGTTTAGCAATCAAACAAAAAACATTTCTCTGTTTTAAAAGTTTTAAATTGTCTCCTTGTAAATAAATGTTTTCATCCTTAGACTTTATCAGCTCCGACTCTTTTTGCTCTATCCACATCCTTCGCTCCTCACTCTTGGAAGACACCCTGCTTATTTGGTCAGTTAGGTTAAAATTGGTGACCCGTGTTTGAGTTAAACAACTATCCAGATTTGAGATTCTTGAATTTAAGCTATTTAATTCTTTTTCATATGATTTCTGTGGGACTTTGAATGAAATAAAGAGAGATTGTACCTTCTTGATCAATTCATCAAGCTCATTGATCTGCACACTGAGAGGTTTTGCTATGAAGCATAAGTTCTCTCGCTCCTTGGTGTCCTCGTTTCCACCATCAGTATTGTATCCCCTTGTGTGAGATACACCGGTCACCACAAAACACTTTCCACTGCTTTCGTCACCTCTTGCAACATATGCCTTTCCATGTGAAGGCTTTCTCACTTCATCATCCTCTGATTCGGTTGACCATACCTGCACGCCACCGAACTCGTCATTCTCTGCCGAACTTGTACAATATGAGCATTCATAGAAGGGTTAGTAGCAGCTTTCTTCCTCTTGATCTCTTCCAGCTTTTTCATCAAGACAGCCTTTTCATCTTTTTCCTCATCTTTCTCTGCCATTTTCTTCAGAACACAATCTTTAGCATAATGGTTTTTTCCTCCACAGTAATAGCAGCTAACGCTAGAATCTCCTTCAACTTTCGCCTCTTTCTTTGGTTCCTCTGTCTTCGGCTCCTCCCTTACCTTGTCAGAACTATAGCTTCCCTGCCAATTTCTGTTTCAGAACTATAGACCACATTCTTTTCTTGCATGACAATCTTTTCTTGGGATTTCAGAATTCCCACCAGCTTTGCCAATGAATATTACTTGAATTGCTCATGAGCTTTAACTGTAGACACGACAACTCTCCATTCAGATCTTAGGCCATTCAAAAAGGTGACCTTCTGTTCAATCAACTTCCTTTCTATATCATGTTTGATCATCTTGCTAAGAAGATGATTGAAGCGATCAAACGTTTGAGTGACAGTTTCATCAGAATTCTGCTTAAATTCACCAAACTCAGACAAAAGCAAGGTCTGAATAGAATGCTCTAAATCATCATCTGTGGAATATAGCTCTCACAACCTATCCCATATTTCTTTAGCGGTACTGCAGGAACTCACCAACCTAAACGTGTCAGATTGAAGAGCGAATCGGATCAGTCTCAATGCTTTGATGTTGCACTGAAACTTCTCCTTTTCATCTTGAGCAACGTCTTTAACATCTTTTAACAGATCATTATATTCTTTCTGAGTTTTAATGATCTTGGATGTTCCTGAGTGAGCAAATGGTCCAAACACAATGGCTTCCCAAATAAGATATCCATTATCTTCGGATCTGATGACATAGTCTTCAAAATCATGAGCCCAAACTTCGTAATCCTGGGTGTATAGAATAGGAATCTTCGTCGTTGATCCAATACTATTTGAGATGTTGATAGGATTAGATTGAGAATCGTCCACGCTTGATCATTTTAACCTGTTTGAAAGATCAGACTTGTAATATGTAATATTAGGGAAAACGAATAAATAAAGAGATACGTCAATTATGGAGTGACGGCTCAATAAATATCAGTTAATGCGTAATAACCCTAATCGCTTCTTTCACAGAAGATATGTGTATGAATTACATAGCCTCCCGCTCTGATACCAATTGATGAGTTCAAAAAGTCTTTGATGGATTAGATCTTTCTAACATGTGAATAAATAAAACAGAAACAGTAATGTAAAAACCACAAGTATGGATCTGAATGTGTCGAATGATTTGATTAACTCAATCCTCAGCATTGCTCGATGAAGAACTTCCGCTGTAGAGGAATCTAGGGTTACAAAAGATAAGAACTTGTACGCTATCAAATCTCTATCAATCTTACGTTAAGAATGCATGCAAGCATCTATATATAATAAACCGTAAACAAAACTCACGGATGGACAGGCCCATACTGTTGGATTAATGTCTAAGTCCATAACTATAATTGGTGAGACTTGACCCGACCCGGCATGGTCCATTTGGGTTGCATACCATCATGCACTTGGATAGACTATAATGAGAGAAATAAGACACTTATGGTTATTAATATATTATAAGTTCTAGTATATTAATAATAAGAATAATAAGATTATTTAATTAGTATTGATCAAGAATTAATCTAGGATTAATTAAGTGATCAAAAGAAGACTAATTAAATATATGGGTTGATTGTGTAAATCATCCATACTTGTATAGTGGGCTAAGCTCCATGGATAATCAAGTTGGGCTAAAACCCATAGGATGGTCCATGGATGCTCCATGGTGTATTTGTACCCATGGATCCAAGCAAATGGAAAGTCATGACAATTAGGGTTTACCCTAATTGTAACACTATATAAAGATCTTATTCCTAACAAAATTGGCAACTAGTATCACACTAGTGTGTGAAGTGAAAGGGCTAGCCGATTTCATGAGTTGTAGAGTTCTCTCAAGTAATTCCAAGTGTTTCGGTGATTGTGATTCCATTTGAGGCTTCCACAATATTGGGGCTAAGCTCTTAAAGCTTGAAGACATCAAGCTACATCAAAAGAGGTATGTATTCTATCTTGCTAAGTCATTGGTTTTTGTATGTTAGATAAGGATTATACCTTGGAAGTTCTTATTTGCATGTATAATAGAGAAAACATAGATCCAAGGTATTTAGGGTTGCATGTAAACTTAGGAGTGTTAGAATGCTCAAAACCCATCAGTGGTATCAGAGCCTAGGCTTGTTTTCTCTTATACTTGATGCAAATTGCTGAAAAATGCTGAAAAACTCAATTTTCTGGCTTTCTGGGCACTAGACTCGCCGAGTCCATTGATGAACTCGCCGAGTCCATGAGTAAAATCATCCTACTCGCCGAGTAGGTTCATGCACTCGCCGAGTAGGAGCCCCAGACAGCATATATTCGACGTTTTTGGCTAGAAATGGACTAGGAACATTACCCTAAGTTGTTTTTGAACTTATAAACTTGTTTTGATGTGGTAATGTTCATGCTAATCCATTTTCAAAGATAAATTGTCAATAGATTCATGTTTTGTATTAGTTTAAGGTTTAGACTAATTACATGAAAAAGTTTGATTTGAATTATCTTGTTCTTATGAGTTGCTTAGATTAATAGAAATGTTGAGTGAAATAGTTGTTTTCAATCCATTTTAATCTAAGAGTTGAGTATAAAATGTGTTTGTGTAACTTGTCCTCAAGTTACATGAAGAGTCACATTAAAGACTCATAAAATTCATAAGAGTTGGCAATGGTTACAAAATGAAGAGTCTTGTGTCATTGAATAATTTTTATGACTCCATAACCTGTCCTCAAGTTATGGAAGTTCAAGAGTCACTTCATTAAAGAAAAATATGTAACCATAATTAAACCCATAAGTTATAAAATAAAGAAAAAGTTACTTCTTTTATTAGTTTAAAGTCTTCCATAACTTGTCCTCAAGTTATGGAACTTGAAGAGTTTTTGGATTAAAACTACTTTAAACACATAAGTTATGGAATTAATTAGTTTTGAATAGTTTCAAAACTTGCCCTCAAGTTTTGGAATTTGGAAAAGTTTTCACTTATGAATACTTTAATTCCAAGTTAGCCCTTAGAATTTTAAAAGTTAAAATTCAACCCTTATACTTTATAATATTATAAGTTAATAATATATATATGTATAAGAGTAATGTTAGTCTTACCGCTAGTACGCCTCATTCATGAAGCCGGTCTATAAGGTGGGTATAAGGTTGTTGCCTATAAAATGGCAACTTAATGGGTGTCCACTCTCACCCACCGCTTGCTTGACTGGTGGAGGGTCGTTAGCCGAACGGGTTTGACAGGACTAGATTTCTCCCTTCATTAAAAGTATTAATGATAATACTAAGTAACTAAACTCTTAATAATACCCAATCTTAGTTACTTAGGAAAATGTGAATAAGGTGCTAATCCATGAAATTACACTTTACACTTTGTCAAAGTCGTTAGTGGAGCGTGTGTGGTTAACCGGCACACTAACTTGGACTTAACAAGGTAGGTAAAGGGTGACTTAATATTTATCATAGTATCGATGGAGCGTGTGTGGTTAACCGGCACATCGATTGAGGGGTAATTTATTAAGGGTACCAGGTGATTTGCATGGTTACTTCACACCTTGTTTTGTGATCCTCGGCATCCCAGTCACAAAACCTGAAGGGCACACTCGAGATTGAAACATGCCATTGAACAGTTCAATGAATCTCAAAGATCTAGGAGTTTCAAAACCAATTAAAACCTAATAATACATTTCGTTTATCTTGGTGGAAATTGGTGAATCGTCATTCACCTACCTTCAAATATTTTATAGCTTGGATTACGGAATACCTCTTCTAAGTTATAAAATAGTTTGTTGGGTCCTTGCCTTAATATTTCATATTGGGTGTCATATTAAGGACTTTAAATCAACTATCTTGAATATCTCCCAAAAGTTGTCTGGTTTAGACACCTATGATCTTCTCAAATCTCCTGAAACAAGGTTTCCTAATGAAGATGATGTCCCATGGATATCATACTTCTTTCTCCTCCTCCAACAATTCTCCCCAACCCACAAGTTCTTAAAAAGGTTTAAGGTCACTCAAGCCCTATTGGCAAGGCAAGGTCTAGGTGTGATCACATCTTGGAGATGTAATCACATATTGACAAGCCGGGAGAGTTGGGTGTCAAAGTCTTGAGAAAGTTGGTGGTTCAATCACTTTCTAAGTCACATAGTGAGTTCCTTTGGGACACCTATGAAACAGACTATGACAAGACCCTTAATGATCTTATCTAAGATCAACTTTCTTAAAACTTGATGGACATTGACAATAGTGACACAGGAAATCCCGGAAAGCGTTCTCTTCCCAATGGAAAGGGATCGGCCATAGTCAACTCGGTTGACCAAATGGTAAAGAGAAAAGCTAAGTCTGTGATAGTCCCGTGTACCATTATCAAAGGGTCCATATGTTTATATTGCCAAATGAAGGGGCATTGGTTGCGAAGCTGCCAGATTTACCTAAGGATGTTAAAGTCAATGAGTTTGACTCTACTTCAGGTAAAGTCCACTATCTAACTCTATTAAGTTTCTATTCTGAGATTCTTGATACATGATGTGACTGGGTCACATGGTGATGTTTTAAGAATCAAAGAAACTTAAAGAAAGAATATGTTGAATCTGATCGGATAGATGGATTTCTATCGCATAGTTTGAAAGATCGGATTCCTGTGCTACTTCTTAGGAGTTATGAGATATTGCTTAGGAATAGATAACAGCAAGTTTTCATATGGATTGTAAGGATAAGTTTTTTCCGCAAAGTTTAAAATAAAAGAAAAATTTTTGATTTTATTTATTTTAAAATATCCTTACAAAGGCATCTGTGGAAACTTTTGTTGCTTATAAGATTCCATTAAGAGCAAGAGTGGAAATGTGAAATTGATTCTTTCATTTGTGGTAATGTCTAGATTTACCAAATAAGGAAAGATTTTCATCACCCAAGTTTCAATTGGACCGGAACTTGGAATCATGCAAGTTGTATAGCATATGAATGAGAACTTTCAAGTATTGGAAAAATTAAGACTAATTACTTGTTCACATGGATGTGTGAGTCAAGTAAAGGACTAAGGGATCGAGTACATGTTCTTGTGCACTGATTAAGTCCACCACAAAAGTTTGATAAGACTATTCGTCATAGTTTACTAAAGCTCAGTAAATATGATTATACTTACAAGCTTAAGTGTAACTCTGAGACATTGGAAAAAGTTCCAATGTATGGCAGAGCGAATAAGAAGAATCAAATAAGGCAGAAGGATAAAATTTTCTCAAATTTGAAAAGATGGGAGAGTACTTTAGTATCAGTTTTGTGATCATCTTAATGATTAAGAAACCATAGCACAATTAGTTCTCTAAGGAAATCTTAGTGCATTCTTATGACTAAGAAGAGGGATCTTGAATTGTTGAAATGGTTAAATCAAGAAGATGAGTCATACTTCGTTCCAATACAAGTCTTAGAGTCATACTCCAAGATTGTCATTTGAGTGACATGTCTTAAAGAAGGTTTAAAACACTTGTCAAATGTAAGAGTAAAAGTTTTCTACTCTTGTACATTTGAAATTGGTAAGTTGTGATGTTTTGGATAAAACAAAGACCAACTTCGGCCGATTGTGTGAAGTGTTTGTCTTGATTAGAATCCACACTATCTCTTGGATATTCGACAAGGGAGTCTTATATGTCAAGAGGACAGTGGGAGTCTTAAAGGTCTTGAAAGTCTCAAGAACTAATCAAGAATAAAACCTGAAGTTCTTCACTAGCACACGACTTGAGGTTTACAACCTATCGTGTTGACATATTCTGTGCCCATTCCAGTTAAACTTGGCTTTGCATATGAGTTCTTAGAGTTCTCAATTTGTTGCACAACTTCTTGGAAGCAATGGCAGGCCCTTGAGCTGCCAGGTGGCAAGAAATTAAGATTGAGTTCAGTCCATATGAGTTTGTATTTGTCATTATCCTTGTCTTGTGACTATGGTTTTGACAATTCACATGGATAAGAACACATACACCATTAAATCTAAGTGTCATAAGGTTTCTCTCCGATTCATGAAAATGATGGTGAGGAAACACTTTCACTAAGTAGATTTTATCTAGATAGCAATTGTGATATTTGCATTCTCAAAGTCGTTAGTGGAGTGCGTGTGGTTAACCGGCACACTAATATGGACTTGTGAGAAATGGCAAAAAGGTCTAACCATTATGATTACGGCATACCTCTTCATAATTGTTTAGACACACAAGTGTGCTATCTAAGGGAAGGTGTATGATTTTTGATAAAGTTTTATCAAAACAATCTAGTATCAGAAATCTGAACTTTGGTAAAAAAGTCAATGGAGTATTGATTTCTAGAAGTTCAGCTGATTTCTGAGTACATGTCAAAGCTAGTGGGAGCATAAGTGTTATGCTAATAATGATCATGTTAGTGGGAGCATGATAATTATGATAAGTATTGCAAATTAGCAATGTTAATTATAGAAACAAAAGTTTCAATTGGGAAAAAGTTGTTTTGCTATAATTAAGGGAGAGGAAATTATACTTCATCTCAAATCTATAAGCTTAGATCGTGAGGTTTTAATCATTTAGTCAAGGATATATATATGAATTTCATGTTGGAATGGCTCAACATAAGGAAATTCTGTATATGGGTCCATTATTTGCGTTCTAAAATTCGATTATGATTACGGCATCCCTTTTCATAATCTGAATTATGAGAACTTGGCAAATTGAAATGGACATACTATAGCAAAAGATTGGTTTAGTCTTTATGTGAGACATCATGAATCGTGTCCCATATGCTTCGGATATAGGATCGATTACATGTGCTATAATCATCTGTTCTAAAATTTTCCAAATGCTTGGGGCATTAAGAAGGGAAAAGGTTTAGAACTGGATATGACTAAAAGGATTAAACAATTGTCGAGGACAATCTAAGGTTTTCCAAAGATTGGTTGCTCAAGGACAGTTGGAAGTATAGTGATAATTCTGGAAGGACCATATTGACATAATCTGTAAGGAGGCAACTCTTGTTCAGAAGTGATAGTCAAAATGGATTCTGGAAATGTTTCAAAGTTAAAATTTTCAATCTGTGTAAGATTAAGGAAACTTAATGCAAGAAGGATGTTTCCAAGGAACTGATCTCCTTTGGAATGCTCTGTAATGTTTGTTGTCAAGTCTTTATGACTTTGTGCATAATCATTACAAGAGGATCAATGCATATAAGTTTAGAATCTAACAGATTTCAGTAAATGGCATGAATTTGGAATTCTTGCATTTGCGGTAAGGATTTGGGAGTGTGAAAAGAGAATCATTGAAGTAATGTTCAATTGATCTAGTTCACAAAGTAAAGATCATAGACAAACATAGTATGCATACTTGGTGTATGGCATGACTAGTGTTTAAGAAAACATAGTGTACATGCTTGGAGCATGCGACAACTATTGTTTTAAATTCAAGAATAAAGTTGATAGCTGAAACAATATACAATGAATAATGTGTAATCATATGGTGATAAATAAAAGGTGTTTTATTTATGTTCAAAGGGTTGATACCATATTGGATTCAATTATTATTGTGTTTCACTTTTCATGTTTTGACTTCCCGAATAAACTAGGTTATTCTTCCGGAATGACTAAGTTATTCAAACCATCCACAGTCGGTCATATGTCGGAAGTAGATATGAATTAAGACTGTCATGATGGGTTGTAGAGGTCTAAGGTGTTGGACAAGGCTACAACAATCATGAGTGCTCATAAGTTCTGAGTATTGGATTCAACCCGCGCTCATTGGAATCACTTCATGGATTTTATCACGAGTGATCATGAGACGATAATATCTTATATTCTTCAAACCTAGAGATATGAGTTGTTACTATGAGTTGATAGTACATTGATTGCACGTAAACGCATACGGTAACTCGGTGTTATAAAACGTGCCTTTTTGTATGACTCAACAAGTAGTAGAACAAGCCATATGAGTCGAAGTTTATCCGTTCCTTTTACCTTCGAGATAAAAGCGATATTTGTGGGCCCCTCGCTGATTTGATGATGACAAATGGAAGTGCTCAGCCGGGCCAGGACTGATTTGATTTGTTCAATTAGTCAGTCGTCATAAATCGCAAATCGGGAAACAACAAATGGACAGATAGAATGATTATAATCCATGTCTCAATCCATATGATATCTAGAATGGAGGAATATATTGTTGGGTTTTGAGCATTCTAACACTCCTAAGTGTACATGCAACCCTAAATACCTTGGATCTATGTTTTCTCTATTATACATGCAAATAAGAACATCCAAGGTATTATCCTAATCTAGCATACAAAACAATGACTATAGCAAGATAGAATACATACCTCTTTGGTGTAGAAAGTCTTCATGAAGCTTGAGTGCCTAGTGCCCCAAGTGTGACACATCAAATGGAATCACAATCATCAAAACACTTGGAATGACTTGAGAGAATTCTACACTCATCAAAATCGGCTAGCCCTTTCTTCACACACACTAGTGTGATTCTAGTGGCCAATTTTGGTCAAGAATAAGATGCTTATATAGTTAGGGTTACACCATGTAAACCCTAATTGACATGGCCTTTCATTTCCATGATCCATGGGTACAAATACACCATGGAGCATCCATGGACCATCCTATGGGTTTTAGCCCAACTTGATTATCCATGGAGCATTAGCCCACTATACAAGTATGGATGATTTACACAATCAACCCATATATTTAATTAGTCTTCTTTTGATCACTTAATTAATCCTAGATTAATTCTTGATCAATACTAATTAAATAATCTTATTATTCTTATTATTAATATACTAGAACTTATAATATATTAATAACCATAAGTGTCTTATTTCTCTCATCCAAGTGCATGATGGTATGCAACCCAAATGGACCATGCCGGGTCAGGTCAAGTCTTACCAAATATAGTTATGGACTTAGACATTAATCCAACAGTCTCCCACTTGGATAAGTCTAAAACTATTATTGCGTATGACTTCAGGAACCAACCGGCAATCGTAGCTCTCAAAAGCTTCTGTCGAACTCTGACCTTGTAGATGAACTCTGACCTTTGTCAGTGACTTGTCCATTAGATAAGGGATCATATATTCCTCCATTCTAGATATCATATGGACTGAGACATGGATTATAATCATTCTCTCTGTCCATTTGTTGTTTCCCGATTTCCGATTTATGACGACTGACTAATTGAACAAATCAAATCAGTCCTGGCCCGGCCGAACACTTCCATTTGTCATCATCAAATCATCGAGGGGCCCACAGATATCGCTTTTATCCCAAAGGTAAACGGAATGGATAAACTTCGACTCATATGGCTTGTTCTACTACTTGTTGAATCATACACAAAGGCACGTTTTATAGCACAGAGTTACCAAATGCGGTTTCGTGCAATCAATGTACTATCAACTCATAGTAACAACTCATATCTCTAGGTTTGAAGAATATAAGATATTATCGTCTCATGATCACTCGTGATAAAATCCATGAAGTGATTCCAATGAGCGCGGGTTGAATCCAATACTCAGAACTTATGAGCACTCATGATTGTTGTAGCCTTGTCCAACACCTTAGACCTCTACAACCCATCATGACAGTCTTAATTCATATCTACTTCCAACATATGACCGACTGTGGATGGTTTGAATAACTTAGTCATTCCGAAAGAATAACCTAGTTTATTCGGGAAGTCAAAACATGCAAAATGAAACACAATAATAATTGAATCCAATATGGTATCAACCCTTTGAACATAAATAAAACACCTTTTATTTATCACTATATGATTACACATTATTCATTGTATACTGTTTCAACTATCAACTTTATTCTTGAATTTAAAACAATAGTTGTCCCATGCTCCAAACATGCACACTATGTTTTCTAAACACTAGTCATGCCATACACCAAGTATGCATACTATGTTTGTCTATGATATTTACTTTGTGAACTAGATCAATTGAACATAACTTCAATGATTCACTTTTCACACTCCCAAACCCTTACTGCAAATGCAAGAATTCCAAATTCATGCCATTTACTGAAATCTGTTAGATTCTAAACTTATATGCATTGATCCTCTTGTAATAATTATGTACAAAGTCATAAAGACTTGACAACAACCATTACAGAGTATTCCAAAGGAGATCAGCTCCTTGGAAACATCCTTCTTGCATTAAGTTTCCTAATCTTAAACAGATTGAAAATTCTAAATTTGAAACATTTCCAGATTCCATTTTGACTATCACTTCTGAACAAGAGTTGCCTCCTTACAGATTATGTCAATATGGTCCTTCCAGAATTATCACTATACTTCCAATTGTCCTTGAGTAAACAATATTTGGTAAACCTTAGATTGTCCTCGACAATTGTTTAATCCTTTTAGTCATATCCAGTTCTAAACCTTTTCCCTTCTTAATGCCCCAGGCATTTTGAAAATTTTAGAACGGATGATTATATTACATGTAATCGATCCTATATCCGAAGCATATGGGACACGATTCATGATGTCTCACATAAAGACTAAACCAGTCTTTTGCTATAACATTTCCATTTCAATTTGCCAAGTTCTCATAATTCAGATTATGAAAAGGGATGCTGTAATCATAATCGAATTTTAGAACGCAAATAATGGACCCATATACAGAATTTCCTTATGTTGAGTCATTCCAACATGAAATTCATATATATATCCTTGACTAAATGATTAAAACCTCACGATCTAAGCTTATAGATTTGAGATGAAGTATAATTTCCTCTCCCTTAATTATAGCAAAACAACTTTTTCCCAATTGAAACTTTTTTGTTTTCTATAATTAACATTGCTAACTTGCAATACTTATCATAATTATCATGCTCCCACTAACATGATGATTATTAGCATAACACTTATGCTCCCACTAGCTTTGACATGTACCCAGAAATCAGCTGGACTTCTAGAAATCAATACTTTATTGACTTTCTTACCAAAGTTCATATTTCTGATACTAGATTGTTTTGATAAGACTTTATCAAAATCATACACCTTCCCTTAGATAGCACACTTGTGAGTCTAAACAATTATGAAGAGGTATGCCGTAATCATAATGGTTAGACCTTTTTGCCACTTCTCACAAGTCCATATTAGTGTGCCGGTTAACCACACGCGCTCCACTAACGACTTTGAGAATGCAAATATCACAATTGCTATCTAGCTAAAATCTACTTAGTGAAAGTGTTTCCTCACCATCATTTTCATGAATCGGAGAGAAACCTTATGACACTTAGATTTAATGGTGTATGAGTTCCTACCCATATGAATTTGTCAAAACCATAATCTCAAGACAAAGATAATGACAAATCCCAAACCATATGGATTGAACTCAATCTTAACTTCTTGCCACCTGGCAGCTCAAGGGCCTGCCATTGCTTCCAAGTTGTTGTGCAACAATTTGAGAACTCTAAGAACTCATATGCAAAGCCAACTTTAACTGGAATGGGCACAGTATATGTCAACACAATAGATTATGAACCTCAAGTTGTGTGCTAGTGAAGAACTTTAGGTTTTATTCTTGATTAGTTCTTGAGACTTTCAAGACCTTTAAGACTCCCACTGTCCTCTTGACATATAAGACTCCCTTGTCAAACATCCAAGAGATAGTGCGGATTCTAACCAAGAAAAACACTTTACCCGATTGGCCTAAGTTGGTCTTTGTTTTTTCCAAAACATCACAACTTACCAATTTCAAATGTGCAAGAGTAGAAAACTTTTACTCTTACATTTGACAAGTGTTTTAAACCTTCTTTAAGACATGTCACTCAAGTTAAAATCTTGGAGTATGACTCTAAGACTTGTATTGGAACGAAGTATGACTCATCTTCTTGATTTAACCATTTCAACAATTCAAGATCTCTCTTCTTAGTCATAAGAATGCACTAAGATTTCCTTAGAGAACTAATTGTGCTATGGTTTCTTAATCATTAAGATGATCACAAAAGCTGATACTAAAGTACTCTCCCATCTTTTCAGATTTGAGAAACTTTTATCCTTCTGCCTAAATTGATTCTTCTTATTCGCTCTGCCATACATTGGAACCTTTTTCCAATGTCTCAGAGTTACACTTAAGCTTGTAAGTATAATCATATTTACTGATCTTTTGTAAACTATGACGAATAGTTTAATCAATCTTTTGTGGTGGACTTGACCAGTGCACAAGAATGTGTACTCGATCCCTTAGTCCTTCACTTGACTCACACATCCATGTGAACAAGTAATTAGTCTTAATTTTCCAATGCTTGAAAGTTCTCATTCATCATGCTATACAACTTGCATGATTCCAAGTTCCGGTCCAATTGAAACTTGGGTGATGAGAATCTTTCCTTATTTGGTAAATTTAGACATTACCACAAATGAAAGAATCAATTTCATATTTCCACTTTTTCTCTTAATGGAATCACATAAGCAACAATTTTTTCCTCAAATGCCATTGTAAGGATATTTTTAAAATAAATAAAATCAAAAATTTTCTTTTATTTTAAAACTTTGCGGAAAAAACTTATCCTTACAATCCATATGAAAACTTGTTGTTATCTATTCCTAAGCAATATCTCATAACTCCTGAGAAGTAGCTCAAGAATCCGATCTTCAAGCTACGCGATAGAAATCCATCTACGCGATCAGATTCAGCATATTCTTTCTTTAAGTTTCTTCACTTTCCTTTGATTCTTAAAACATCACCATGTGACCCAGTCACATCATGTATCAAGAATCTCAGAATAGAAACTTAACAGAGTTAGATAGTGGACTTTACCTGAAGTAGAGTCAAACTCATTGACTTTAACATCCTTAGGTAAATTTGGCAGCTTCGTGACCAATGCCCCTTCCTTTGGCAATATAAACATATGGACCCTTTGATAATGGTACACAGGACTATCACAAACTTAGCTTTTCTCTTTACCATTTGGTCAACCGAGTTGACTATGTCCGATTCCTTTCCATCGGGAAGAGAGAGCTTTACTAGATATCCAATGTCATCATTGTCAATGTCCATAAAGTTTTAGGAAGTTGATCTTAGCAAATAGATAAGATCATTAAGGGTCTTGTCATAGTCGGTTTCATAGGTGTTCCAAAAGAACTCACTATGTGACTCAGAAAGTAGTTGAACCACCAACTTTCTCAAGACTTTGACACCCAATTCTCCTGGCTTGTCAATATGTGACTACATCTACAAGATGTGTTCACACATAGACCTTGCCTTGCCAATAGGGCTTGAGTGACCTTAAACTTTTCAAGAACTTGTGGGTTAGGGAGAATGATTGGAGGAGGAGAAAGAAGTATGATATCCATGGGACATCATCCTCATTAGGAAACCTTGTTTCAAGTGATTTGGGAAGATCATAGGTGTCTAAACCAGACATCTTTTGGGAGATATTCGAGATAGTTGATTTAAAGTCCTTAATATAACACCCAATATGAAATATTAAGGCTAGGACCCAACAAACTATTTTATAACTTAGAAGAGGTATGCCGTAATCCAAGCTATAGAATATTTGAAGGTAGGTGAATGACGATTCACCAATTTCCACCAAGATAAACGAAATGTATCATTAGGTTTTTAATTGGTTTTGAAACTCCTAGATCTTTGAGATTCATTGAACTTTTCAAAGGCATGTTTCAATCTCGAGTGTGCCCTTCAGGTTTTGTGACTGGGATGCCGAGGATCACAAAACAAGGTGTGAAGTAACCATGCAAATCACTTGGTACCCTTAATAAATTACCCCTCAATCGATGTGCCGGTTAACCACACACGCTCCATCGATACTATGATAAATATTAAGTCACCCTTTACCTACCTTGTTAAGTCCAAGTTAGTGTGCCGGTTAACCACACACGCTCCACTAACGACTTTGAAAAAGTGTAAAGTGTAATTTCATGGATTAGCACCTTATTCACATTTTCCTAAGTAACTAAGATTGGGTATTATTATGAGTTTAGTTACTTGGTATTATCATTAATACTTTTAATGAAGGGTGAATTCTAGTCCTGTCAAACCCGTTCGGCTAACGACCCTCCACCAGTCAAGCAAGCGGTGGGTGAGAGTGGACACCCATTAAGTTGCCATTTTAGAGGCAACAACCTTATACCCACCATATAGACCGGCTTCGTGAATGAGGCGTACTAGCGGTAAGACTGACTTTACTCTTATACATATATATATTATTAACTTATAATATTATAAAGTATAAGGGTTGAATTTTAACTTTTAAAATTCTAAGGGCTAACTTGGAATTAAAGTATTCATAAGTGAAAACTTTACAAATTCCAAAACTTGAGGGCAAGTTTTGAAACTATTCAAAACTAATTAATTCCATAACTTATGTGTTTAAAGTAGTTTTAATCCAAAAACTCTTCAACTTCCATAACTTGAGGACAAGTTATGGAAGACTTTAAACTAATAAAAGAACTAACTTTTTCTTTATTTTATAACTTATGGATTTAATTATGGTTACATATTTTCCTTTAATGAAGTGACTCTTGAACTTCCATAACTTGAGGACAAGTTATGGAGTCATAAAAATTATTCAATGACACAAGACTCTTCATTTTGTAACCATTGTCAACTTTTATGAATTTTATGAGTCTTTAATGTGACTCTTCATGTAACTTGAGGACAAGTTACACAAACACATTTTATACTCAACTCTTAGATTAAAATGGATTGAAAACAACTATTTCAATTAACTTTTCTATTAATCTAAGCAACTCATAAGAACAAGATAATCAAATCAAACTTTTTCATGTAATTAGTCTAAACCTTAAACTAATACAAAACATGAATCTATTGACAATTATCTTTGAAAATGGATTAGCATGAACATTACCACACCAAAAACAAGTTTATATGTTCAAAAACAACTTAGGGTAATGTTCCTAGTCCATTTCTAGCCAAAAACCTCGAATATATGCTGTCTGGGGCTCCTACTCGGCGAGTGGCATCAACCTACTCGGCGAGTAGGATGATTTTACTCATGTACTCGGCGAGTTCATCAGTGGACTCGGCGAGTAGAGTGCCCAGAAAGCCAGAAAATCAAGTTTTTCAGCATTTTTCAGCAATTTGCATCAAGTATAAGAGAAAGCAAGCCTAGGCTTTGATACCACTGTTGGGTTTTGAGCATTCTAACACTCCTAAGTGTACATGCAACCCTAAATACCTTGGATCTATGTTTTCTCTATTATACATGCAAATAAGAACATCCAAGGTATTATCCTAATCTAGCATACAAAACAATGACTATAGCAAGATAGAATACATACCTCTTTGGTGTAGAAAGTCTTCATGAAGCTTGAGTGCCTAGTGCCCCAAGTGTGACACCTCAAATGGAATCACAATCATCAAAACACTTGGAATGACTTGAGAGAATTCTACACTCATCAAAATCGGCTAGCCCTTTCTTCACACACACTAGTGTGATTCTAGTGGCCAATTTTGGTCAAGAATAAGATGCTTATATAGTTAGGGTTACACCATGTAAACCCTAATTGACATGGCCTTTCATTTCCATGATCCATGGGTACAAATACACCATGGAGCATCCATGGACCATCCTATGGGTTTTAGCCCAACTTGATTATCCATGGAGCATTAGCCCACTATACAAGTATGGATGATTTACACAATCAACCCATATATTTAATTAGTCTTCTTTTGATCACTTAATTAATCCTAGATTAATTCTTGATCAATACTAATTAAATAATCTTATTATTCTTATTATTAATATACTAGAACTTATAATATATTAATAACCATAAGTGTCTTATTTCTCTCATCCAAGTGCATGATGGTATGCAACCCAAATGGACCATGCCGGGTCGGGTCAAGTCTTACCAAATATAGTTATGGACTTAGACATTAATCCAACATATATGATCCCTTATCTAATGGACAAGTCACTGACAAAGGTCAGAGTTCATCTACAAGGTCAGAGTTCGACAGAAGCTTTTGAGAGCTACGATTGCCGGTTGGTTCCTGAAGTCATACGCAATAATAGTTTTAGACTTATCCAAGTGGGAGACTGTTGGATTAATGTCTAAGTCCATAACTATAATTGGTGAGACTTGACCCGACCCGTCATGGTCCATTTGGGTTACATACCATCATGCACTTGGATAGACTATAATGAGAGAAATAACACACTTATGGTTATTAATATATTATAAGTTCTAGTATATTAATAATAAGAATAATAAGATTATTTAATTAGTATTGATCAAGAATTAATCTAGGATTAATTAAGTGATCAAAAGAAGACTAATTAAATATATGGGTTGATTGTGTAAATCATCCATACTTATATAGTGGGCTAAGCTCCATGGATAATCAAGTTGGGCTAAAACCCATAGGATGGTCCATGGATGCTCCATGGTGTATTTGTACCCATGGATCCAAGCAAATGGAAAGTCATGACAATTAGGGTTTACCCTAATTGTAACACTATATAAAGATCTTATTCTTGACAAAATTGGCAACTAGTATCACACTAGTGTGTGAAGTGAAAGGGCTAGCCGATTTCATGAGTTGTAGAGTTCTCTCAAGTTAGTCCAAGTGTTTTGGTGATTGTGATTCCATTTGAGGCTTCCACAATATTGGGGCTAAGCTCTTAAAGCTTGAAGACATCAAGCTACATCAAAAGAGGTATGTATTCTATCTTGCTAAGTCATTGGTTTTTGTATGTTAGATTAGGATTATACCTTGGAAGTTCTTATTTGCATGTATAATAGAGAAAACATAGATCCAAGGTATTTAGGGTTGCATGTACACTTAGGAGTGTTAGAATGCTCAAAACCCATCACATACCGGAGACAAAACTTGGACTAGCTAACGAGCCCAAAGACGCAACACTAAACTGGACCTAACAGAACACTAAAGCATATAACTAAAACATCAAAGTTAGAGGGTTCTAGGTACGAGATTTTGTACTTAGGAAAACATTCCAAAATATCAAGGATCCCAATACAAGCAAATGGGCACGTAAACGGAAGGACCGTATCTCATTGATTCAAAAGAAGGAAAGCGGCATATTGGCCAACTACCTTTGAGGGTAACATATTTCCAAGATCCCAGAATGCCATCCATCTAAAAACACACATCACGTAAGTTGTATCGATCACTTTCAAACAAACTCATGGTATACTCTCTATACCCTTTACTTTTATATAATTCTTTTTATTCTTCTAAAAACCACTACTAACTTAAGCATCGGAGGTGCATTAGCCAAGTTAACAGCCAACCCAAGCTAAAATTTGTTGTACACAGGAAATCAAATATCCTAACACACAAGGATCCTAATATTCAATGATCCTGACATTATAGGATCTTAACATCCGAGGATCCAAGTAGATACATCACTCTACGATCTTAACGATTGCAATACGCAAAGTATCCTAGTAACTATGAAAAAATACTGGTCATCTCTCATACGGTTAAGGGTACTTAATCCCTTCTAAGGTTTAAAGAGTTAATTACCTACTTCACACGAGTTAAGGTTTCTATACCTCGCTTGGACGCACAAAATCTTACTATGGTATGTGAATAAGGGGATCATTTCACGCTTCATTAACTTGGCAAACCACTTATTTTTGAACAAATGTTAAGATCCTAATGCTTAAACATAAGGTTCATTAAACTAACGTGTAATATCAAGATTGGGATCTTCCCCAATAATTTCCTAAGGTTTATAACACTTGTTAGGGCCAAGATCCTTACAATATTCAGGATCCTCAAATATCCAGAATCCTCAGCTACCTCAAGATCCCGACTAATTACCGTTATTATTTTTATTAATATTTATAACGATCATATTTTGTCTATAACTTACACGTGTGCAGAAGTAGTCAAGGGAAGACCAATTCTTAATGAAAAATCATCTCAACAATGTTCATGAAGCTGCTCAAAGAGGATCCCAAAAATATCAGACATCTTTTTGCCTAGTTTGGACTATAAATTGACACTTGTATACTGCACAAAACACATTGTTCTTTAGTCCAAGCATATTTACTCATTCTAACTAAGAATTCACTGTAATCATCATTTTATATCAATAAAATCATCAAGGCAGGTGATAATTATCACCTTCCAAGGTTTTATGTCGGAGATCTTAGAAAGGATCAAGGGCTTTCCTTATAAACCATAATGTCACTTTCTTTTACCATTTGCTATTACACAATCTGAACATCACAACCTCTTATTCAATTTGGTTTTTTAGTACTTGTGTAATTTTTGACCAAAACAATTTGGCGCCCACTGTGGGGGTATGGTGTTCAAAATCCTTGAAAACATCATGTCTACACAACCGATCCTCTCTTCGTCCTCTGCTCCTTCCATTACAACCAAAAACCTAACACTTTCTCCGTGTGGGCCTCATACTCAGAGGAAAACGCCTGACACTTCTAAGAAAATCACCCCCTCAATCGCTAATCTATGTAGTTTGGAATCCTTAAGGCTCCAAGAGCCAACTGCCTCAGTCACTACCGCAAAGCTTTTCGCTATGATGAGGAAAATGAAGCAACAAGTGAACCACTAGCAGGAGGAGAATAGAGCACTATTGTCATACCCCCAAACCGGAAAGACAAAATTGTTCGGGGGCGGATGACTTCATGTACAGTATCACGCCAATTGCATAATAGTAATCAAAGTACAATAGCCATGTATTGAAAACTATAAGTTTTTACATATGTGTTCAAGTCATTGTATACATGACACCAAAAAGTTAAAATACATGAGTCAATGAAGCTCCGACTTCTCAAAAATTCATGGATGTACCTATCTACTGATTTCCTGAGAATACAAGTAATTTTGGAAAGGTGTCAACAATTAAGTTGGTGAGTCCATAAGCAATGTGTAACTGAAACCTGTCGTTGTTCTTTGAAAATGTAACATGTTTTTCCTATAAAATCCTGTACTTTCTGTTGTAATATGTTGTACTCAAACATGTGACAGTTATTGTATTCTGATATAGTATAAGGTAGTTTTAATTCACATAAAACCAAGAAAAGTATGTTTTCTCTGCACTGGAATAGTATTCTGTGTTTGTACTTGTGTTAACATAGTATAATTGTAACTATTTGGATTTACCAGTTGTACTTGTAAAATGTTGTATTATAGTTTTATTATTTAATACAACTATGTGAAGTTGTTAACTTATTCATACACTAATCGTATAATTCGATACCAAATTCGGAGTTATCTTAACCATGCTTGATGACCTAAGATGGCCTGAACAAGATGTTCTTTAGGCATTGTTATCGGTATGATATTTGTCACTACAGGCCTGACGGCCTAGCTATTGCAAGCAACTCTGGTGCAGGATTGTCAGTCTTTTATAGATCTATACACAAGTGTCACGCTCTCCCTCCAGGAGACTTTGGTTATAATATCAGGACTTGGTTGGTACTTAGATAAGTACTTGAAGTAAGTCTCACATATGCTATATTAATGGTTACACGTAGAATAATGAAAAGTTACATTGATGTAAACAAACTATAAATATCTCTCATAAACAATATTTAATATAGTTTATATGTTTATTTTTCGTATTGTAATCTGAACTTTGAAAAGAAACATGTAAGTCCCATAAACTACACCAATTATAGTTTATATGTTTGTGTTTTACTAAAATGGAAATCTTTGTACTGTTAATAATTTGATAAATGTAAATCGAAAATTCTATGATACGGTTGTCCAGTGAAATTCAACATTTATACCGCTATGGTATGAAGATAGCTTGCAAATATTATATTTTTGTTTAACATGTTTAAAAATGATTTTATACTTATATAAATCTAACATTTATATAATTTT
Source organism: Lactuca sativa (assembly GCF_002870075.4). Classification (NCBI taxonomy): domain Eukaryota; kingdom Viridiplantae; phylum Streptophyta; class Magnoliopsida; order Asterales; family Asteraceae; genus Lactuca; species Lactuca sativa. The sequence continues at coordinate 61,367,952 of NC_056627.2, read as the reverse complement.
GATTAAAGACACAGTCGAGTAAATAAATCTACCCCAAACCCACAACCAAACAAGGAACAGAAAATGGAGCCAAATTATCAATTCTATACATGTTGAATCCTTATTATAATATATACATACACACACACACATATATATATATATATATATATACACACACACACACATATATATATATATATATATATATATATATATATATATATATATATATATAATTTTACTAACGACAAAAATTAATAAATATTGAAAACATATATATATATATACTAACACAAATTTCTTGTGTTACACCTGTATCCCCCCCCCCCTAAAATAGTTAAAAATCTTGAAAATGTAGGAGTATGACCTCACCTCGTGTACATGTTTATGGTTTGATCCGAGGTGGTTGCGATGATTCCTGGTATAGAATACGTGTGATTAACCATATCTTGATTATATTTTACACATAATTGTATCTGTAAATTAGTTAACTAGTAATTTAACGTGATAATACCATTAGATTATATATACTACTTATAGGGCTTCAAAGGGTGTAACTTTGATGCTAGTGTGATTGCTTTTGTTGTACGAGAATTCGATGAGTGGTAATGGGTATCCCAAGCTTTACCAAAATCTATCACACAAGCCCTTAACATGTCTTCCAACATTTGTATTGTTCTCTCGCTTTGCCTACTAGTCTGAGGATGGTATGTTGTACTCATGTCAAGATTGGTTCCCAAGGACTTTTGCAATGATTTCCAAAACCGCGAGGTAAATCTACTATCTTGGTCAGAGGTAATAGATATTGGCACACCATGCAATCGTACTGTGTCTTTAGTATATGTCCTTGTTAACTTCTCCATTTTGTCAGATTCTTTTATTGCCAGGAAGTGTGCGGATTTGGTTAATCTATCGACGATTACCCAAATGGTGTCATGACCACCCATTGTCCTGGGTAGTTTGGTTATGAAATCCATTGTAATCCGCTCCCAGTTCCACTCAGGTATTTATGGTTGTTGTAGTAGACCTGAGGGCTTTTGATATTCTACCTTGACTTTGGCGCAAGTCAGACACTTGCCCACATAGGTAGCAATCTCAGCTTTCATGTTCGGCCACCAGAAGAGTTTCTTGAGGTCCAGATACATCTTATCTGAACTTGGATGAACAGAGTATCGAGTTTTATGGGCTTCATTCATTACAACATCTCTGTAACCACCGAACTTCGGTGTCCAGATCCAATTCATGAGATAACGAACTCCGTCACCCTTGATTTCCAAGTTCTTTTCCATTCCTCTAAATGTGTCACCCGTCATGTTCTCAGGTTTCAAGGCTCTAGCTGAGCCTCCTTGACCTGTGTAGACAGGTGGGAATCGATATTCACAGTTAGAGATTATACTCGGCGGCCCGAGTACTCTTTATGCCTAAGGGCATTTACTACTACATTGGCTTTACTGGGATGATAATGAATTTCAAATTCATAATCATTGAGTAGTTCCACCCATCGTCATTGTCTCATGTTAAGGTCCTTCTGATCGAATATGTGCTGGAGGCTTTTGTGATCAGTAAAAACTATGAATTTTTTACCGTACAGGTAATACGTCCAGATCTTTAGAGAAAAAACTACTGCTCCCAGTTCGAGATCGTGTATGGTATTATTGACTTCTTGGTTCTTAAGATGTCTCAAGGCATAGGATATGACCTTTCCTCGCCACATAAGAACGCAGTCTACCCTTGCTTGGACGCATCGCAGTAAACTACAAAATCTTCCGTCCCTTTTGGGACTGATAAGATCGGTACACTGCAGAGGGCTTGCTTTAGTGTCTAGAAAGCAGTTTCTTGTTTCTCCTCCCAATTTAAGATTACACCCTTCTGAGTCAGGGTGGTGAGTGGCTTTGCGATCTTTGAGAAGTTTTGAATGAATTTCCTGTAGTAGCCAAGGAGACCTAGAAACTGACAAATCTATGTTGGGCTTCGCAGGGTCGCCCATTTTTCGATAGCTTTAATATTGGAGGTATCGACATGTTTCCCTTCCTTGCTGACTACATGACCTAGGAGTTCGACCGTTCGAATCCAGAATTCACATTTTGAGAACTTCGCATACAATTTCTCTACTGTTAAGGTTTCCAGGACTTGTCGAAAATGTTGGATGTGTTCTTCCTTACTACGGGAATAGACTAGTATATCGTCAATGAAAACTATAACAAACTTGTCTAAGTAAGGTCGACACACGCGGTTCATTAAGTCCATGAACACTGCTGGTGTGTTTGTAAGACCAAAGGACATCACTACAAATTCATAGTGACTGTAGTGAGTTCTAAAATGGGTCTTAGGAATATCGGTTTCCTGGACTTGTATTTGATGATATCCTGATCTCATGTCAATCCTGGAGAAGAAACTTGCCCTTTGAAGTTGATCAAAGAGGTCGTCTATTTGTGGTAAAGGGTATCGGTTCTTAATAGTGAGTTTATTCAATTCTCGGTAATCTATGCACATTCGGAATGATCCATCCTTCTACTAAACGAACAAGACTGGTGCTCCCCAGGGTGAGAAGCTTGGTCTAATGAAGCCTTTGCTGAGAAGTTCGTTTAACTGGCTGGATAATTCCTGCATCTCTTACGGTGCAAGACGATATGGGGATTTATCTAAGGGGGTAGCTCTGGGAATCAAGTCGATTCGAAATTCGACTTGGCGTTCAGGAGGAAATCCTGAGAGCTCTTCAGGGAATACATAAGGGAAATCACAGACTTCAGGAATATCCTTGATGCTTTTCACTTCTAGTGTCTTATCTACCACGTGGTCTAAGAAGGCATGGTAATCTTTGTGAAGATACTTCTTGGCCTTGACGCAATAAATGATTTGAATATTTGCACCGGATTTGTCGCCATAGATAACGAGAGATCCGTTACTTGGCAGATTAAGACGAATGGCTCTTTCAAACCATAGGATATCAGCACGATGAATACTTAACCGATCCATGTTGATTATAATGTCAAAACTTTTAATTGAGACCGACATAAGGTCAATTTGAAATGAATGGTTGTTTACAGAAAGTGTGCATCCTATGTATATGTCATTTGTGTTGGATTAATGTCTAAGTCCGTAACTATATTTGGTATGTACTTAACCCGACCCGACATGGTCCATTTGGGATGCACTTCACCGGCACAATTTATATGGATAATCTTTTGAGAATAGTATATTAATATATTATAAGTTCTAATATGTTAATATGTAATCATATTATTTAATTAGTAATGATCAAGAATTAATTTAGAATTAATTAAGTGATTAAAATGAACTAATTAAATATGGACTCTTAGATATATGTGTGTGATGGGCCAAGTTCATTTAGGTTGGGCTAAGATTTCATGGATAGTCCATGGAGTGTTTAACCCATGGATCATATGAAATGAAAGGTCATGGATTTAACCCTAGTCTCCACACTATATAAAGATGTCCTTGGTTGGTGAAATTGGCACTAGTGTGGGTACACTAAGTGGGCTAGCCGAGTTCACTAGAGAGAACCAAAGTATTCTTATTCCCAAAGTCTTCCAAGGTGCTTTGGTGATTTGTGATTCCATTTGAGGCTTCCACACTATTGGGGCTAAGCTCTTAAAGCTTGAAGACATCTAGCTACACCAAAAGGTATGTCATCTAACTAGTCTTTGTAGTATAGTTGCCTCATAGTATGCTAGTTAGGATTAAAGCCTTGGAAACTTCTTATTTGCTTGTATAATAGAGAAAATGTTGAGAGAAAAACTTGGAGACACACTTGAACAAAGGTTAGAACAATTATATTGTAGAATAGTTAATCTCAAAGGATCTAAAAGTTCAACAATAATATAGTTAGATAGTTAGATAGTTAGTTGCGGAAAGTAAAGAAATATAAATGACAGCAATTGTTATATCAAGAATACACTTAAGCTGATTCATAACAAGGAATGCGTTCAGTCCGAGTTAATAAGGAAGATCAAGCTTAGTGATTAAGTGTTAAAGACTTACTCCAGAGAGAGGTTATAGTCTGATATGTTTCAGTAATAATTTATAGTAAGAAGAGTAGAAAGATAGATAAATGAAGAAGATAACTTGGAGAAATATATTCAGAATAATTCACAAGTCATCAGTGATCAATTGATAACAGTTGTAGTTGAACAAGAGATTCAAGAGTAAGAAGTTTTTTTAGTACAACAGAATGAGTCTCTATTTATAGAGTCTCAAAACTAAACTACAACTCTATAAGCAGCCGTGCAAAGCATACTGGATAATAGAGTGTATTACATAAAGATAAGTAAAGTAATCTAGGTAAGTAGACTGTAGTGGCAAAAGTCTGATTGTGGCTCCTGATGAAGAACTGACTCCGGATGCTGAAATGCATGTGGGTGCTGAACTGTTGCGGTAGAGAGATTGTTGTGGTAGCTGAGTTCAAGAGGGTCACTTTTATGTTTCAACAGTTTCCCCCTAAGTGACCTCTTTAACTCCGGTTCAGTTATCCAGTTTGAGGAACTTGATCAGTATCCAACAGAATTTCCTGACATTTTCCAGCCAAGTGATTCTTCTAGAAATTTCAAATTTGACTTCTACAGTAGTGTGCTTCGATCCTTCAACTGCGGTCTTGCAGATGTCAAGTTCTTTCTTGGGCAGGCGGTGCATGGAATTCATAGGAATAAAGTATTTGACGTTGTCAGTCTTCCGTTTGAATATGATTCCAAGTTCAGGAAAGTTTGTTGCGCCTAGTGATCTTTCTTCGAAGCCTTCGGTAGGCATTTGCATAGGTTCAAGTGGAGGGAGATCAAACTTCTTGATGATGGTGGGGTAGATATCCACATCTATCTTGGCAAAATCACAAACTGTATCCCTCAGAAAAGATTTGGCTTTTTCAAGCGCTATTTGCATCTTAGGGTGGTTTTCAGCCTTGTTACGGAAGACCGTGGCAATAAGAAAGATTTCTTCGGGATTCATGCTAGGGAAGTCTGCCTGAGTGCGGATGTAGTCATGCTCTCTTCTAGTGAGGGTATATTGAATGAAATCAGCCTTCATGAACTTCCGCATTTTCTAGTTCTTGACTGCGGATGGTCTATCGTTAGACCAAATGTTCTCAACTGAGGAGCCATGCTTAGCATAAAAATGGTTAAGTCTTTCAAACTCCATTGGTAGACGTTTTGATCACGGAGGCTACAGTCAAATGACTCAAATACTGCAAAGTATTTGGCATTGGGAGAGATTGGAATATCCCAATATCCATCAGAAGGGGGTTCAACATATGCAAGGTGTGGAGTGTAGTCTTCATCTAGTAGCCTGCGGAGCGGATTCACCCACGAGTTTATCAAGGACTCATCTAACATAGTGTCAAATCCGCATTCTCTCCATATAAGTTCAGCAAGCTTGGCCGCCTTCCAATCATGCTTTCTTTGAGCTGTGGCAGGGGAGTCTGTGGAACTTGCAGATGACATGTTTTCCTCAAGATTTTTGAGGTGAGGGGGAGTGTCAGGCTTTTTGGGAGTGTTTTTTAGAGGTGAAGAGTGGGGAGATGGAGTATGTTGAGATGGTGGTGGTGAGGGGATTTTTTCAGTGGTGATGGGGGGACTTTGATGAATGGAAGTATCAGAGTGATGGACTTCTTCATCTTCACTTCCCCCTCTTGAGGGATGCAACGGAGGTGCTTCCTCAAGCCATTGCTTAAGTCCATCCACCTTGGCACAGACTTCTTGAAAGTGAGCTTTTATAGTCTCGGCCAATTGGGAATTGTTTGGAGTGGAGGAGTTGAAGAGGAGCTTGTGTATATCTTTGGTAAGCTGGAGGATCTCAGGGCCATGAAAATTGAAAGTAAGGGTTTTCTGCATTCGGTTGATGGTTTCATGAAGAACAGATATAATGGACTCATAAGCAGTATGAGTCTTATCTATCACTTTCTGAGATTGTGCAGCTTGATCCGCAATGGCTGCTTGAAGATCTTGTTTAATTGCGGTCACCTCAGTAATGAGGCGTTCCGCGGCAGCCATGAAGTCCTGATGGTCAGCCCTGCGGTTGTTGTCAAGGGACCGGATCCCCATTTCTACCTTGAGAGAGATGCGCTCAGTAGCCATACGCTCTCTTGTCTCCAGTCGTTCAATTCGCTCAATCAATTACTGCGGTCCTGGAACTTCTTCTGATTGAGGTTGAGTAGGTTTAACCGCAGCCAAAATTTGATCTACTTTGGCTTGAAGACTCATAAACTCCTTCCGGGTGACAACATCCTTCTTCTTCTTCTTTTTCTTTCCTTTAGGCTTGGAAGTTGAATGCTGAGAACCACTTGACTCCTCTTCTTCTTCAAACATCATTAGGTCGTCATCTGAAGGATTTGGTTTGTTGACCTCTTGGATGTCGTCATCATCAAGACCAAAGGTAGGGGCTGAGCTGAGTTCAATTGCAGGCCCTTCGTCTTGAGATGGGTTGACTGTGGGAGATGGAATAGGAGTGGGAGTAGGAGGAACTATAGAGGTAACTGCGGCTGCGCCTGAAGCTTGAGCTGTCATCATAGTTTCTGCCATTTGATCCATCTAGTTTTGAACCTTTTGGATCGTGGCAACGGTATGGGCATTGCTGATGGAATTCGCCCAATACTTGGCCACGGACAGGATCTCTTGTTCTTTTTGTTGCTGTTGTCTGATCTGTTGCTCCTTGCGGGCTTGGAAGGCCCTTCGAAAGGCAACATATTTCTTGATTTCAGCATCAGTAGTTGGTTGATATCGACTCCAAGAATCACTTGAGTCATCTCCGTCAATTCTTTGGATACGCACCAAGGTGTCCCTTGGGTTCACAGATCCTTGCACATGTGTGCTCACCGTGACTAAACGACCTGTAAAGGATGGAAGCAGAGTAGGATTTCTTGGGCTACCTTGGTCTCCTTGACCCGTGGTCAAGTCTGGCCTTGGCCCAGTTCTTGCATGGGCGAAAGAAGTGCCCTGCGGATGGATTGGTGTTTGAAGTGTTTGGGATATGTTCAAGAGGATGGAGTCTAACTCCTCGGAAGAAAAAACGTGCAGTCGGGAAGCCCTGGAGAACTTAGGACGATGTCCAGATTTATCTTCTTGAGATATAACTGCGGGGCTGTCTCCACGTTCAGATGATGAAGATGATGAAACAATCTCACATGATGAGCTTGAGCGGTATTCGAGTGGTGTATTGAATGGATGCGCGGCCATCCCAAGGACTAACGGAGCCTTTTGAGAGGCTTCATTATCAGTCCGGTCACGCATATGGCTACAGGTTTCGGTTGTTTTTCTTTTCTTGAGGATAGATATGATGGGTTTTGAGCATTCTAACACTTCCTAAGTGTACATGCAACCCTAATAACCTTGGATCTATGTGTGTCTAATTATCATGCAAAGTTGAATTCCAAGGTTATATTCCTATCTAGCATACATGGGGAACAATTTCTAACTTGAATGAAAGATAGAATAACTTACCTTCTTGTTGCTTATGTTCCTTGAAACCTTGTGAGCCTAGTACCCCAAGTGTGATGCCTCAAATGCTTCACACAACACCAAATGCTCTTGGAAAGACATTGAGAGAATACACACTTCTTGAAATCGGCCTAGCCCTCTAGTTTCTTATGTGTGTAGCCGATTTTGTGGAGAATGGGATTCTTAAATAGTGTTGACACATCTAGGGTTACGCCATGTAAACCCTAATGTGTCATGACTCTTCATTTCCATGACCCATGGGTTTGTAACTCCCATGGAGCATCCATGGAGCATCCTATGGGTAGAACCCAACTTGATAATCCATGGAGCCTCTTAGCCCACTATACAAGATATGAATGATTTACATAATCAACCCATATATTTAATTAGTTATCTTTTGATCACTTAATTAATTCCAAATTAATTCTTTGATCAAACTAATCAAATAATATTATTAATATATTAGAACTTATAATATATTAACAATCTCTAAGAGTTATTCCTCTCATTTAGTCTATCCAATTGCATGGTGCCATGCAACCCAAATGGACCATGCCGGGTCGGGTCAAGTACTGACCATAAATAGTTATGGACTTAGACACCTTATCCAACAGTCTCCCACTTGGATAAGTCTAATAACTATAACTCCAGTACTTCAGGAACCGACCGGCAATCATAGCTCTTTCAAGGTCTCTCGGAACTGAGAAGATGTTGATACGCCATTTAAGATAAGTGATCATATAATCCTCTGTTCTAGATATCAGCCGGACAAATACATGGAACAATGTCTTACTTATTATCCAGCAGTTTGTTTCCCGATTTCCGATTTGTTTGACAAAGAACTTAATTGAACACATCAACTTAGTTCTGACCGGGCCCGGTACACAGGTCAAAACAAAATCATCGAGGGGCCTAGATATCAGCTTCTAATCCAAGAAGGAACAGATAAAATTCGACTCATATGTTTGTTCTACCACTCATTGATATATACACAAAAACACGTTTTATAACATCGAGTTACCAATGCGTTTTCGTACAATCAATGCATAACCAACTTGTAAGTAACAAATCATATCTCTAGGTTTGAAGACTTATATGATGTTACCGTCTCACGATTACTCGAGATAAATTCCATGAAGTGATTCCAGTGAGCGTGGGTTGAGTCCAATGCTCAGAACTTATGAGCACTCATGATTGTTGTAGCCTTGTCCAACACCTTAGACCTCTGCAACCAATCATGACAGTCTTGATTCATACCTACTTCCGACATATGACCGACTGTGGAGGTTTGAATAATATTTTATACCAAACAAAATTATTCTGGAAGTCAAAACATGCAAAAGAAATATAGTAAACGATCGAAAAGAGATAGCAACACTTTACTCATAAATAAAACACCTTTTATTCATCATCTATTGTCAATTACACTTTACAAATTTCTGGGTTATCTAACTACTAAATCTAATATCATCCTTCAGCCCTATGCTCCGAGCATGCTGGAGATGCTTAACCCGAGTCAGTCCCTTCGTGTGGGGATCTGCTGGGTTCTCATCCGATGATACCCTCTTTGCCACGAGGAGTCCTTCTTCTATCCGATGTCTGATAAAATGGTATTTTCTGTCGATGTGTCTGGATCTCCCATGATCCCTTGGTTCCTTGGCTAAGGCAACAACACTTTCACTATCACAGAAAATTTCCATTGGCTCTTTAATAGCTGGTACAACTCCAAGGTCTCCAATGAAGTTCTTCAGCCATATCGCCTCCTTTGCCCCCTCGCTAGCTGCAATATACTCTGATTCACAAGTTGAATCAGCCACTGTCTCTTGCTTGGAACTCTTCCAAGAAATTGCTCCTCCATTTAGGGTAAAGACCCAGCCCGACTGAGAGCGGAAATTATCCCTATCAGTCTGGAAGCTAGCATCACTATATCCTACAACTCTCAAGTCATCACTCCCACCGAGGGTAAGGACCCAGTCCTTAGTCCTCCGTAGGTACTTGAGGATATTCTTTACCGCAGTCCAGTGTGCCTTGCCAGGGTTCGCCTGATACCTGCTAACCATGCTGAGGGCAAAGGCTACATCAGGTTGAGTACACGTCATATCATACATGATCGATCCTACTGCCGAAGCATAAGGTATTCCACTCATTTTTGCTATCTCAGCCTCAGTGCTAGGGCTTTGTGTCTTACTCAATCTGGTGTTACTATGGATGGGTAACTCTCCTTTCTTGGAGTCCTGCATGCTGAATCTTTTCAACACCTTATCCAAGTAGGTACTCTGACTAAGTCCAATTAGTCTTTTACTCCGATCTCTCAAGATCCTTATGCCTAGAATATAGGTAGGTTCTCCTAGGTCGTTCATAGAGAAACACTTCCCAAGCCAGGACTTAACTTCCTGCAGGTTTTGGATGTCATTTCCTATGAGTAGTATGTCATCCACATACAACACCAAAAAGCTAAGTATACTCCCACTATCCTTGACATACACGCAAGACTCATCTTCACTCCTAGAAAAGCCAAATTGCTTGACCTTTTCATCAAAGAAAAGATTCCATCTGCGAGGTGCTTGCTTCAATCCATAAATGGATTTCTCAAGCTTACACACTCTATTAGGGTACTCGTTGCTAACAAAACCCTCTGGCTGACTCATGTAAACATCTTCAGCCAACTTTCCATTAAGGAAAGCGGTTTTGACATCCATTTGCCATATTTCATAATCATGAAATGCAGCTATGGCCAACAGAACCCGAATAGACTTAATCTCGGCTACTGGAGAAAAGGTCTCATCATAGTCCATTCCAGGAATTTGAGAGAAGCCCTTTGCAACCAGTCTAGCCTTATAAGTGTGTACTTTACCATCCATGTCGATCTTCTTCTTGAAGACCCATTTGCACCCAACTGTCTTACGACCTGGTACATTCTCAACCAATTTCCAAACTTGATTGTCATACATGGACTGTATTTCGCTGTCCATTACCTCTTTCCACTTGGCTGACTCAGGGCCTGCCATGGCTTCCGCGTAACTGCTAGGTTCATCCAGACCTATCAGTGTCTCATCACTGATATGTGTATCACCTTCTGCAGTAATGTGGAATCCATAGTAATGCTCAGGAGCATTCCAAACCCTTGTGGATTGCCTCAGAGGTACAGACTTGTCAATTGGCTCAACAGGAGTTTCCTCCTCAAGTTGAGTGCTAGGGTTTGAAGTTCCTTCACCGTTTGACTCTTGAATTTCTTCAAGATCAACTTGCCTCCTACTGTTTCCTTGGCTTATGAACTCTCTCTCTCTCTAAAGAAAGCCCTCCTACCTACAAAGACCACATTTTCACTAGGTCTGTAGAAGAGGTAACCAAAGGATTGCTGTGGGTAGCCGATGAAAATACACCTCTCGCTTCGGGGTTCGAGCTTATCATGAGTCTCGAGTCTCACGAAATCCTCGCAACCCCAAATCTTGATGTGGTCTAGTTTGGGTACTTTACCAGTCCACATCTCGTGAGGAGTTTTGGCAACTTTCTTTGTAGGGACTAGATTAAGGATATGGGCGGCAGTCTCTAAGGCATACCCCCAGAATGAGATTGGTAGCGGAGCTCGACTCATCATGGAACGAACCATATCCAACAAGGTTCGATTACGCCTCTCAGCCACACCATTCAACTGTGGTGTCCTGGGAGGTGTCAATTGTGAGACTATCCCACATTCCCTTAGATAGTAAAGGAACTCTGAACTAAGATACTCACCACCACGATCGGATCGAAGCATCTTAATGTTCCTGCCCAATTGATTCTCGACTTCTTGTTTAAATTCCTTAAACTTTTCGAAAGTCTCTGACTTATGCTTTCATCAAGTAGACATATCCATATCTACTGTAATCATCAGTAAAAGTCAAATAATAACGATTAGGATCCCTTATGGCATGTTTGAATGGTCCACACACATCCGTGTGTACAAGGTCCAACAAACCTTCACCCCTCTCACACGAGCCTGTGAAGGGTGACTTTGTCATTTTTCCATGTAAGCATGATTCGCAACTATCATCTGACTTTAGGTAAAATGACTCCAAGACTCCATCCTTTTGGAGTTGGCCTATGCGTTTCTTGCTTATATGTCCAAGACGACAATGCCATAATGATGCTTTATCCAAGTTATTATTATTAACAGAATCAATACACAATACATTATTTCCTAAGTTATCAACCACATATACTGTTTCATACACGCCATCACAAGGTAATTCTTTAAAATAAAGAACATTATTAAATAAAGCATTAATAGAACCAACTTCATTATTAAATGAAAAGGTGAAACCTTGTTTATACCATGCATGAAAGGAAATAATATTTCTTGCCATTTCTGGCGAATAACAACACTTATTCAAATCTAAACTAAACCCACTACTTAGCGATAAAGTATAAACTCCAATCTTGATGACAAGTAAAGCTTTCCTATTCCCCATGATTAAGTTTATTCTTCCTTGCTCCACATTCTCACTTCTTCTTAGTGTCTGCAAGTCACAACAAATATGAATACCACAACCGGTATCAAGGACCCCAGACTTAGAATGGGGTGAGTTATTAGAAATGATAGTGTAAATACCTGCATGGTTGGGTTTAACTTTCCCATCCTTCACATCTTGCTGGTATTTTGGGCAGTTCCGCTTCCAATGTGATTTTTCATGGCAATAGAAGCATTCAGCCTCTTTTGGGTCAGAAGAAGGAGTGACGAAACCTTTCTTGGTTCCACTTGAAGAAGAGCCATCAAGGGTCCTAGCCTTGGTACCCTTAGAAGAGCTCTTTCTCTTCTTCCCTCGACTTTTCCCGATTGCCAAAACCGGAGTAGAGTTTGGAGTAGGAGTGTTAACAACCGACTTCCCCATAAGACCTATTTCTGCGTTCTTGAGAAGTCCCTAAAGTTTGCTGAGTGTGACCTCTTCCTTATTCATGTGATATGTCATGCGGAATTGATCATAGCACGATGGTAAGGAGCGCAAAATGATATCTATTGCAAGCTCCTCAGGGAATTTAACATTAAGCTTCAGCAATCGATCCACATACCTTTTCATTTTCTGCATGTGGCTCGTGACGGATTCCCCGTCCTTCATCATGGTTGTTATCATGGAGCAGATGATTTCATACCTCTCTTGTCGTGCACTTTGATGGTATCTTTCCATCAGATCTTGGTGCATTTCATAAGGGTAGAAATCCTCATAAGACTTTTGGAGTTCCGCTGTCATCGTGGCCATCATGATGCATGCCACTTTCGTAGCATCCCTTTCAAGTGCCTGAAAGTCAGCGATTTCCTGAGGAGTTGCAGTGGTCTCATCAATCTCCTTAGGCTCCTTGTCAAGGACATATTCTTTGTCCTCGTAGTGGGTAATCATCCTGATGTTTCTAATCCACTCATTGAAGTTGGATCCAGCAAAAGTGACTTTCCCAGACAAGTTCATAAGGGTAAAGGAGCCATTAGGATTTGAGCCAGAAGCAGCATTGTTTGAAGACATCTGAAGGAAAAGGACAAGATTAATTTAGATATTAAGAGAGTCCTTAATAAAACACCCAAATGTAATATTAAGACTAGGACCCAATCACAATATATTATAACTTAGAAGAGGTACGCCGTAATCCAAGCTATAACATATTTGAAAGGTAGGTGAATGACGATTCACCAGTTTCCACCACGAAAACCAAAATATTAAATATTAGGTTTTTGATTGGTTCTTAGAAATTCCTAGATTCTTTGAGATTCAATGAACTTTTCACAGGCATGTTTCAATCTCGAGTGTGCCCTCCAAGTTTTGTGACTGGGATACCGAGGATCACAAAACGAGGTGTGAAGTAACCATGCAAATCACTTGGTACCCTTAAAGTTTATCACTCAATCGATGTGCCGGTAAACCACACACGCTCCACCGATACTATAATAAACCTTAAGTCACCCTTTACCTACCTTGTTAAGTCGAAGTTAGTGTGCCGGTTAACCACACATGCTCCACCAACAACTTAAGCAAAGTGTAAAGTGTAATTTAATGGATTAGCACCTTATTCACATTTTTCCTAAAGTAACTAAGATTGGGAATTTAATAAAACATTTAGTTACTTTATAATATTCATCATACTTTTAATGAGAATTTATAAGTCCTTGTCTTACCCGTTCGGCTAACGACCCTCCACCGGTCAAGCAAGCGGTGGGTGAGAGTGGACACCCATTAAGTTGCCATTTTATAGGCAACAACCTTATACCCACCTTATAGACCGGCTTCGTGAATGAGGCGTACTAGCGGTAAGACGACTTTGTTCTTATACATATATATATATATATATATATATATATATATACATATATATATATATATATACATATATATATATATATATATATATATATATATATAATTATTAAATCATAATAATATAAGTATAAGGGTTGAATTTTAACTTTTAAAATTGTAAGGGTTGGAACTAAAGTTTATAACATGACTTTACTTGTTCCAAAACTTGAGGGCAGGTTTTGTAAACTTTCACAACTTTTCATTTCTTGTAACTTATGAGTTTATTAGAGTAATAAAAATGAAGACTCTTCATTTTTCTAACTCTTGTGTTCTTTTAATGGTTTTATGTCAAGTGACTTTTGGTTTTCCATAACTTGAGGACAAGTTATGGACTCCATTAAAACATATTATGATCAAGAATTAAACTACCACATAGGTTACAAATAATTCCTATGATCATCTAAACATCATAAGATCAAGAACATGAACATAAGCACTTTCATGAATCAAAACTACACTTAAAACTTTGTAATTTTAATAACTAGTTGTTGTAAATGGATTAGCAAAGACATTACACCATCTAAAACAAGTTTTGAGCATTCTAACACTTCCTAAGTGTACATGCAACCCTAATTACCTTAGATATATGTTTGTCTAATTATCATGCAAAGTTGAATTCCAAGGTTATATTCCTATCTAGCATACATGGGGAACAATTTCTAACTTGAATGAAAGATAGAATAACTTACCTTGTTGTTGCTTATGTTCCTTGAAACCTTGTGAGCCTAGCACCCCAAGTGTGATGCCTCAAATGCTTCACACAACACCAAATGCTCTTGGAAAGACTTTGAGAGAATACACACTTCTTGAAATCGGCCTAGCCCTCTAGTTTCTTATGTGTGTAGCCGATTTTGTGGAGAACGGGATTCTTATATAGTGTTGACACATCTAGGGTTACACCATGTAAACCCTAATGTGTCATGACTCTTCATTTCCATGACCCAGGGGTTTTTAACTCCCATGGAGCATCCTATGGGTAGAACCCAACTTGATAATCCATGGAGCCTCTTAGCCCACTATACAGATATGAATGATTTACATAATCAACCCATATATTTAATTAGTTATCTTTTGATCACTTAATTAATTCCAAATTAATTCTTTGATCAAACTAATCAAATAATATTATTAATATATTAGAACTTATAATATATTAATAATCTCCAAGTGTTATTCCTCTCATTTAGTCTATCCAATTGCATGGTGCCATGCAACCCAAATGGACCACGCCGGGTCGGGTCAAGTACTGACCATAAATAGTTATGGACTTAGACACCTTATCCAACAAGATATTGGTTGTCTATCTTCCTCAGAATCACTACTCGATACAGTGGTGGGTTTGGTTTTGCATTTCTTTAAGGGTGCGGTTTGTTTTGGAGCATCCTTCTTAGGTGTGCTATGTTTTTTCTTGGATGCCACGGTTTTTCTCCGTTGAGAAAGGTTAGATAGTGTAGTAGAAGAGGGGAATGCGGTACCCTCAAGGATAATGGTTGCGGATGGAAGAGGTGGGGTAGAAGGGTATGGGCAATACCCTCCGTAGCCTTGATGTGGTCTGAGACATCAGCAGTCTCAAGACCTAGCAAAGTAAGAATGTGGTTCGGAAGCCTGCGGATTGGTCCAAATAAAGTTTGGTCAAAAGAGGGATTGTACCTTTTGAGATCCTTAGTGACAAAGAAGTTGATGTCACTGCCGATGTCAATGCCAACATCCGTATGTAAGTCTGAAATGCATAGTGACCAAAATCGAGCAAAAGTGAGCTCTATTGGGTTTTCCCTTGGGTGCTCTTTGGGGATATATTGATGAAAATCATCCCAAAGAATCTGGCCATAGTTGACATCGTGGCCTGTGTAGATGCTCCATACCAATTCAAGTAGCTTCAAATCCATGTTGTCAATGCCTCCGGTTCTGCCGGATAAGCATCGAATGACGAAGTGGCACACAAACTGCCAAACCGTAGGCAGTTGGTTGTTCTTAAACTCACCAATCCCTCGGATTGGTTTCTGATACCCCATCTGGTAGAGTGCGGTGGTGATGTTAGATAATGATGGTGTGAAAATCTTGATGGAGGGGTGAATCAGAAGATTAATGGCGGACAAGAACTTCTCTTTGGTCAAGATGACCAAGGAATCATTGATGAGGTTGAGATGCACTTCTTGATTGTTCTCCAATGGGCGATATGCAGAAAAAGCACATTTGAAGAGTGTGGAAATGGGAACGACGTCTGTAAAAGCATCAAATGGACCAAACAGAATATGGTTCTTGAGGAACTTGATCATATGCTTGGTTGGGGCATTGTATGACGGGTGATCTTCCAAAACTGCTCGGAAATTGCTTGAAACTAACGTTGGAGAGGCGGAACCAGTTGGATTCATGAAGCCTGAAGCCTTGGATTGTTTCTTAGATGCACCTGATTTTGCCATTGTAAGAGAAGAAAATGGAGTTCTTGAGAGTTATGGGGGTTTTGAGAGTTGAGAGAGAACAATTGATAATCAGAGAGCGTAAATGATTATTGGGGAAGAAGACGGGTTTATAAAGGGGGTGAAAAAGTTTTAACCCTAGGTAAAAGGATAGAAAAAGGTATGAAGTCGAATGGGGTTTTTAGGGGGAATCAATGATTTTGTGGATTAAATCTCAGCCATACGAAAGTAAAAACGGGTTTAAAATGATTTTGGGAGATTTCCAAAACGGGTTTGAATTTAATGTAAGATCAGACGCATGTCAATACGTCAGGTAATCATGGGGGTGATGAGAGAGAAAGTAGGAACTGATGGGACGTGGGAGGGAGAGGAAAGGACAAATTAAGGATGAGTTTATTGGAAAATCATTCTTTTTGTCATCATCCGTAAAATAGGTCTGATACGGGGATTATTTAGAAAGAGAAAGTGACAGTTTCTAAAGGGAATGTTTTAGTTTATTTAATTAAGTGTAACGTCCCAAAATTTAAGACTAAAAATTTCTTTTAATAAAACACTTCTGTAAGCAAATTCATCATTCCAAAACATAAACAAAGTGTTAATTTCCGAAATACATGTTCGTTATCAGAGTAAACATTCCCAGGCTGTCTAATCTATGGTGTGTGTGCCATGCGATCACCCCGAGCTCTTCCCTCCGCTACTGGAAGCACCTGAAACCAAAACTAAAAATCGTAAGCACGAAGCTTAGTGAGTTCCCCATCCTACCACATACCATGCATAACCATATACCGCACATACTGGGCCACGCCCGCTAACCTGGATCTTGCCCCCTACCTCGTGCCTTGCCCGCTACCTCGGGCCTCGCCCGCTACAACGGCCCTGCCGCTCCAGGCCCCGCCTGGCTTTGAGCCCTGCTCGGATACAGATCTGTTTCACCTAGGCCTCGCCTGTCACAGGGCCTCGCCCGCTAACATATAATAGCACATAAACATGTCACATCACATAAGCTAAACACATACTAACGAATCTTGTCCTAAGGCCTCACCCTTGTCCTACGACTGATGAGTCATGGAACCCCGTCCATTCTCCTGTTGATAGTCAGGTACAGGCCCAACCTACTCTCACTCGTTCCCTAACTTGGGCCTCGCCCCTAATCTACTGCTAATGAGATGTGGAACACAATCCACACTCTGCTATTGGTGAGTTACGAGACCTCACCCACACTCACCTCCCTACCAGGCACATACAAGTATCA